>NC_135744.1:5115833-5489166 GCF_041903045.1 Epinephelus lanceolatus
AACAGCAGCCAACAATAGAAGGAGGTAAAAAAGACAAAATTACAGTGCACAGATTGAAGGAGCTCATGGGATCACATTTCACTGGAATTGTACCTTATATGATTCCATGTGACAAATGATTGATTGATTGATAGTCGTATTTTCCAGAGATTCCCAGAGATTTTTTCTGTAGATATGGCTGCCCCTGGCCTGATGGCTTACTGTAAGAAATCAGCTACAGCCAATACTAGCCTTTCATTTGTGTTCCATAAAACAGACAGGCTGAGAACCCCTTGATTAGAGATGCTGTGTTGAGTGTTATTTGCAGTGGCATGTGATGATGGTGTCAGGCCTGATAGTTCAAACAGAACTTTGTAAAAAAAAAAAAAAAAAAAATCTAAGTACATAGTAACCGCTTGCATATCACTACTAAATGATAAAACACACTATGCCAGCGCAAATATGACTATATGATATATGACAGCTCTATTTTTACGTCCTTTTCCATATGCAGTTTTTTCAAATTGAGATATACACAGCTTCACATTGATTACACCTAACAGGTGATTCACATGAGATTAGCAAAACCTCTGACAATTTGTCTAAGGGCTTGATTCATCAATAATACTCCTTCCCAGGTATTGCAGTCTTCTGCATTTTCAAAAGACCAAAGGAGCACTCAAATATGTAGTTAAGGCAGTCGGCATACTTTTTTATGCAGTAAATTGATAATTCTGACTTCATCTTCAGTAGGGATGCACCGAATATTCGGTAACCGAATATATTCGGCTGAATATTGCAAAAAAAAAAACACATTCGGTATTCGGTGGAATAAGTGAAAAGCAAGGCCGAATAATAGCGGCGTGTTTTGATAATGCAATCAAACAGCTTGCAGTGACGGACGGAGTAAAATGTCGGCAGTGTGGCAATAGTTTACTCCGTCCGTCACCACACTCGCATTTGCGACTAAAAATAAATCATTCAGCACGCTGTGCGAATACAGATTTCAACCAGCAGCAGAAACGAAGGGCAAATCCCACCGGTTGAGGGTTGACTGGGGGTCACAGACACAGACAGGAATACGTATTCCTGTCAAATACAGTGGCCATAGTGCTCTGCGGCGCAAGATAACGGCTTACCGGCGACGGAGAAGCCCGGCTGCAATAATGTCCTCTTCTTGGCATCATGACTGCCCAGTAGTACCTGGACAGCCGAGCCGTGGCGGCACACAGGTATGTGGCGTGTCAGAGGAGAAATGAGCCATTCACATTTCTCTCTTTGTGGCAGTAACGGCCCACAAACCTCACCGCACTTTAGGGACTGTTCTTTACTTATGAAGGGACTGTTCTTTACTTGTCAGGGGAGGAGGGTGGCTGGTTGATTTTTATTTTATTTATTTATTTTATTTTGATCCCCCCTATGTTAATCACTTATAGATGCTGTTTTTGAAGTATGAATAAGTCAATAAGTAATTTATTCCATTGAAATATCATTGATGTATTATAGAAAAGTGATTTATTTTTTTTTATAAATGACAAAAGGCACATCTGCCTCATTTTCGCTGTGGTATCGTGATACTACTCAGAACCATGATATTTTCACTGGTATCGTACCGTGGGTCCCAATTTTGGTACCGTGACAGCACTAATCTGGAGGGGGTTCATCTGCAAAAACTAATGGAAAACTAAACAACGGTATTCGGTACTCGGTATTCGGCCAAGCGTTTAATTTTATTCGGCTTCGGCCACAAATTTTCATTTTGGTGCATCCCTAATCTTCAGTGTTCCATGATCTGTGATGTTGATAGTGCTTCTGCTTCACAAATGGGAAATACCTTTTCTCAAATGAAAAAAAAAAAAAAAAAAAAAAAAATCCAGCTTGGTCCATCTCACTCTGTTGACACAGGCTGATGTGGGCACACACATATCATTTTTGTCAAATGATGCTTGAATCAATCCACTGCCATCTTTATGCTGGATTTCAACACCTGATAGTAGAACCGATGAAGCCTCTCAGATGAAGTACAAAACACCCTCAACCATCCTGTGCTACTCATTAACCAACATGTTTTCATTCCAAAGTCATCAAATATTGCCACTTGGTCATTGATTGCCGTGTCAGACACTGACGGCATACAGGCATCATTTCAGGCGGCGAAGTTCCTAATGCCACTGGATGACATCAGTTTGAAATGCTACTGGACAACAACATTGTCAAAGGACCTGCAAAGTCCCTGTAGGGCAGACAGGATGGCTGGGGAATGGGTCCAACAATACTGGACTTTCACCTAAGAGGCCAGTGTTCGCTTCTTGTAGGAATATAGAGCCAAACCATGTTTTTTCTAAACCCTAACCACGTGCTTTTGTTGGAAATAAATGAAAAACAGTGTTTTACAGCAGTCTTTCATGTTTTACAAACATTGTAAGTTTATTTTGAAAGACTGTACATTCTCTGTGAAAATGGAAGTGTATTTCGAAAAGATACAACGCATGTAACAGGCGTGAATTGACATGGCGTCCTAGAACATCAACAACAGACACACCCAGGATACCAAGTGCGTAATATGTAGATGTGATAGTCCACTGACCAAGCAGCAATATGTGATGAGTTGGGAGTGAGAATGTGTTGCATTTACCAGTCCAGTGGATTGATTTGAACATTTTCTGATTGGAGCACAGTGATAAATGTGCAGATATTTTTGCATTATTATTAGGAAGTGGGGGAAAAATGCTACTTGTGCTGATTGATCTGATTTAACTTAATTCCGCTCATCCCTCCTGTGAATTTTGTATTCTTGTTAAAGGGTTGTAAGGTGAAACATGTTTGCTGTTCACTATAATCTGTGCAGAACTATTGGATTCTTTCTTGAAGTTGTGGGAGGGAGACATTTGTTGAAATAATTTTCTTTTTCCTCGTATGTCCTATAGATTATATGCTTGATTAGCACATCGTTTACAGCTACGTGGGGTTTGTAGTTGTGCATATGGATAGACAGATGTACACAGTAAGGGGGTCCCTGATGGGCAGATGAAGCTTTATTCCAATGAGTGAGTAGGGAGGGACTGTGAAGGTCACCATTCAAGTGCATGAGAAATTTTAATGGAGCTTCCTGCTGGTCTCATGGCCTAACTCCTTGGTTAACATATTGCCAGTTTAAAGGCACGGTAAGCACCGTTAGGCGTCACTTCTGTTTATGTACAACAGTGTTATCAAACACAACGGAGCTAGCTTGCAACATATTCAGAGGACATATAGCTAGCGGATCGTGAGGAGATGTTTGCTGTATGTGACAAAAACTTTTCAAGCTTAGGATGACTTAGAGGGCCTCTAAAGGCCCTGACGCACAAAGGTGATGGTTGGCTGTCAGTTGGGCCAAAGTTGGGCCATTGATGAGCACCTGCCGCTCTCGTCAGTGCAGTGCGTCCCCCGCCGTTGGCCCTTGTTGACACTAGTTGGCCTTTTTTTCGCCGATTCATCGTGTTGAATCAGTATTGGCACAGTGGAGCCCGTCGGCGAATGAAATCACTCTGATTGGCAGTTCAGTTCAGCACATGAGAGGATAAATGGAAGTGAGGAATGCAAACAAAGAGCTAAAGTGGAGAGGGAGTGAGGTAAGATTGTTTTACTTAGTCACTGATCTCTTCAGCAGAAATGTTTTGTGATGGTTTGTGTTATTGTTCACTGGTGCATGGTAAATATGTTCTGTTCTTTCAACAGTGGATCGTAGGGCTGTCCCAAACGATTATTTTTCTAGCGATTAATCTAGCAATTAGTTTTTCTATTAATCAACGAATCTAACGATTCATTTTTGGATTAGTTTAACGATTAATTTTCGATTACCGATTATTTTTCCATTATTTGATTAAGGAGGAAATTTAAACAATATGAAAACCAAAACATTTCTTATTAACATTAACATTTATTGAAACATCAGTGTTTCCCCTACCATTATATTAGAAGTTAATTTTATTTAAATTTATTTTCTATATAGCACCAGATCACAACAGAAGTCATTTAAGGTTACCTTTCCTATAGAACAGGTCTATACCTTGTCCTTTTATTAAACAAACTAAATAGCCTTATGTTATTTATCTTATGTCATTTCTGTCTCTACATTGTCGCACATTTACAATTCTTCTCCGCTCTCTGTAACGCGCACAGCGGAGGTTGGCCCGGATGCGCGCACAAACACACACAAACAGGTGCACACACACACACACACACACACACACACACACACACACACAGGTGAGCACACTAGAGGTGCATTTCGTCTGCATTTTCCTGACACACAATCAATGGATCGATCTTGTGTTGTGTTCAGGCGTTGTCCTGTGAATAACAAATTCCAGCACTTGAATAGGACATAGCACAATAGCACAACACTGCTGCTGCTGCTGCACGCCGCCATATTTTTGTTTGAATCGATGTGTTGATGCGAATAATTCATGTCGACGCATTTATGTAGTCAATGACGTCAACGACCGACGGCTACCATCTTCTGTCTTCTGGTGTGGAGGGTTATGTCATCTGACACAGGCACAGAGCATACTAGCTTTTTGGCCATCAGTTTGGTGTATTCATGTGCAACTTTTGGTGGAGAAATGACAACGAGAAGCAACGCAGAAGGGGGCTGTCGTTGCCGCTAGTTCTCCAATATCAGTTTGGTGTGTCTGAGCCTTAAAACAATGAAGTGGAGACACCTGGCCGCAGTGTTTGATAAGAATTGCTGTTGCTGATGTAAAGTTTTGGTGGAGATTTGACTCTGCTCTGATGCTGTCTGTCAGCTCTCTGGTTCTCCATGTTCAGCCTCCAACAACCCTGAGATCATGGAGCTATTGCGTGTCAAATCTGTGGTATCTCACAAGGCTTGCCTTATTCTTCGGCCTTGTAACTTTACTATTATGACATGGCAGTAAGCCTTTTAAGTAATACTGACATTTTTTATTGACAATGGTAATGCATCCTTCCTCCAGTTTGTGTCTACAGTCAAATTCAGCTGAAGTGCTTCTCTTGATTTGACCGCGTACTCCTAATCTGCTTAGAGATCCCAGTGTCCACAGTATAGTGCTTCTTTACTGCTCGGCCACTACCAGTTTTACAGACATGGGCACATCTGCACTGGCTCTGTCAGGCAGAACAAGCAAGTAGATAGATGTGTGGAAGGCATATTCAATTTAGCAGAAAGAGCACTGAGGCTCACTTGCAGTTGGCAGTGTAAAGATGCTGTGTGTAGTTTCTTTCTGAGATGATATCGGTGCAGGTTTTAAACTGAGCATTTTTGAATATGAGTCATACCCATACCATATTCATTTGGAGGGTTTTGTGTTTTTTTAAAAAAAATAATAATTTGGGTTTATTGCTTACATGAATCTTGGTTGAAGTCCTGTCCTGTCAGTATACTTTCTCTGAATACCGCACTCCATGCTTCCTCCCCTCCTCTCCCCTCTCCTCCCGCCATCCTGAGCTGGCTGGCTTCCTGCCCTGTCTCATTTTACAGCCTGGCCCACTGATGCAGCACAGTCAGCTTCCTCTACACCGACTTCTCGAGACCCATTAAACATTCATTGGATAGGGCCATAAGATACCCCACCATAGCCTCAGCTCTGCTACTCTAAATTAAGCCCAAGATCCTAGCTTCACATCCTAACCCTGGTACTGCAAACCAAGAGCCACATTCTGTAGGTATGTCTGCATATGGGCCTCTTTGAGAGAAGCTGTAGAAAATGCATGCAATAGACAAACTGATTGATTATGTTGGCGTGGCACAGAATATGACGCATGATCCCTTGCTTCTCTGTGGCAACACTGTTGAAGTTGATGGACTGATACAACTTGCAGCAGATACTAGGCTTAGATGATGTCTATTTTCTTCATATATGGTAGGGGTGTAACGATCCATTGACCTGGATCAATATATCGATTCAGTGCTCAACGATCCAATGTCATCGATGCAAAGTGAAGACATCTATCTATATCATCTTCTTTAACACAGGCTTTTATTTTGAAAGTCTGTGTCACTGTCAAACAGCGGCAGCCAGACGGCAAGCAGCCAAGAGAAAGACGATGAGGATAATGTTTATTTACTCAGGAATAAATCAGCAGTGTGGAAATAATTTGGATATTGGAGAAAATAGTGGTTAATGGACAGAACACATGCTGTACGTAAACAATGCTGTTACTATATAAAACACAACATAACATTACCCGCCTGGACGTCCATCTCATCCTGCTAACTTCTCTCACTACAGTAAGCTGCTCAGTTTCAACAATGTTCGACCGACGAAATGTGCATGTAGACTAGGGCTGCTTGATTATGGAAAAAATCAGAATCAGGATTATTTTGGACAAAATTTAAACCACGATTATGCAAATGATTATGTGGCGCATGTGATGACTTATATTGTTTACATGACGGCATGTAATTTCTGTCTCTACATGGTCGGACGTTTACAATTCACCTCTGCTCTCTGTATTGTGACTGGCTCGTGGAGTGAATAGGGGGGCGGTATTGCGCATGCACGGCTTCTGTAGAAGACAAAATAACATCTCTAGGTGTCCTTGACCAAACTCGTTAACCCTCGATTTTGCAAATTTTGACATCGTTTGACCTCAAAATCATAATCGCGATCACGATTAATTGCACAGCTTTAATGCAGACTGATATTTAACCATGCAGCTCTGTCGGGAAATACAGTGACTTAAACCAACAGTAAGTAAAAAATAATAATAATAACGTAACGTGTAATTTGTTAAGCTATAGGTGGAGAAAAATGTCCGCTAGCCACTAGGCTAATTTATGCAATGTAAACATGCTAAAACTAATATCAGGTCACTAGCAAAAAAGAATTGTTGTGTCTGTAAACCTTTACAGTTGGGAGAAGTTTGTCTTCAGGGTTTTAAGCCAGATAGTCCTGAAGTTTACACCTATTGTCTTGTTAAACAGAGAAATACAACTGTACACCGGACTTCAAGATTGTCTCATTCATCAATCAAAGACTAGCTCAGTTACCATGGTAGCTCATCATAAAACACATGTCATTTAAACTCGACAGAAAAAAAATAAAACTCACCAGAACTGTCTTGGTTAGTCACTGTTCCAACAACCACCAACTCTGGTTTGGTTGAAATAATCCCTGAATTAATCGAGTTAGATGTGAAAATATGTTGTTTTTCCTTGCTGCCTCTCTTTGCCTGCTTGCCAGCTTTTTACCAGTCCAGTAACGGTGTTCCCACCACTCACAGTCACCATCTTTCTCAGCTCAGTTGCCTGTTCCAACAGTAGAGACTTATCTCTGGTGGCAGATGGTGTGCACTACAGTACATCACCTCAATACAGCATCTCTGTATCAGTTTAATAAAAGAGGAGCATCTGTAAATTTTACTGTATTGAAAATGATACCATTGAAATTTCTAAAGACCCTGGTGTACTGTAAGAAGCTTATTGGATACCACAGACACATGACTGTTGTGAATAGTAGTAATATTAAGAGCAGCTAATTACTAACAGGTTGTTTCATTTTCATTTATCTGTACTCTCAATGAAGGTGTGCGAGAACACATAAAAACAAATCCAACATGTAACGACCTTTGAGATAACACACAAGACAAGTGTCCTCATTAAGAGCAAAGTAATTCTATTCATATTGTAGTTCATAACCACATTGCTGTATGTGGAAAATATTTTTAGTCATATTTTTATTATTAGCCAGTCTTTATCAATCAATCAATCAATTTTATTTATAAAGCCCAATATCACAAATCACATTGCCTCACAGGGCTTTACAGTATATGACATCTCTCTGTCCTTTGGGGCCTCACAGCGGATGAGGAAAAACTCTCCCCAAAAAACCTTTAACAAGGAAAAAAATGGTAGAAACCTCAGGAAGAGCAGGAATGAGCCTGCATGGCAGCAACACAATCACACACGTCACACCATCCAGGCACCGCTGTGATATGAGTTAACCTGCGAGACAGTGGAGCACAAAGGCTCTGGAGAAGAAGCCGAGTTAGTGACATGCAGTACAGCCGAGTTTGCAAGATGCAGTAACAGGACATGAGTGTTAGCAAAGGAGAGAGAGAGAGAGAGAGAGAAGGAGAGAAGGTGCTCAGTCTATTATAGGAGGTCCCCTAGCAGTCCTCTATATATAGACTCTACATTCAGTAAATGTAGACTCTGTAGTCAAACCCCAGAGATCGGAAGAGCCCTGGTTTCCGGTTGTAGGCTGTTTGTAGTCCGTGTGATAGTGACCAGTCACGTTTGAGCCGGCTGCAGTTGTTGAAACTCTGAATCCGTCGCAATGGTTCAGCATATTTACTTATATATAAACGGAAGTTGGAAACAGAAATTCGCCTCCTCCGCCCAAATCAAACCGGAATGCCAAAAAAAATCGGGGGTCTGCCCCCAGAGGCTGTATCGCCATCTGCCGGAAGTCAGACGCCGAATACAGCCGATGAGTTCTGAGAATGATGTCAGCCTAACTAAGGGCTGGTTCAAAACAAGCCTGAGCCGGCCCTTACTATAAGCTTTATCAAAGAGGAAAGTCTTAAGTCTAGTCCTAAATGTGGAGACAGTGTCTGCCTCCCGGACTGAAACAGGAAGATGATTCCACAGAAGAGGAGCTTGATAGCTGAAGGCTCTGGCTCCTGATCTGCTTTTGGTGACTTTAGGAACCATGAGTAACCCTGCATTCTCAGAGCGCAGTGTTCTGGTGGGATAATATGGCACTATGAGCTCTCTAAGATATGATGGAGCCTGACCATTTAAAGCTTTGTAAGTTAGGAGTAGGATTTTGAATTCAAATCTGGATTTTAGAGGGAGCCAATGCAGAGAAGCTAAAACAGGAGAAATGTGATCTTGTTTCTTAGTTCCTGTCAGCACACATGCCACTGCATTCTGGATTAGCTGGAGAGTTTTCAAAGACTTATTAGAGGTAGAGGTTATTAGAGTAGGAATTACATTAATCCAGTGTCAAAAGACAAATCTTGATCAAATAATACTCCAAGGTTTCATACGGTAGTACTAGAGGCCAGAGCAATGCCATTCAGAGAAACTATATCATCAGATAAAGAGTTTCTGAGTTGTTTGGGGCCAAGAACAATAACTTCAGTTTTGTCTGAATTTGCTTTGCTTATTGCTATAACAGACACAAGCTTTTTATGCTAGTAGAGAACCAGACTTCTAACTCAGTTTTATAAAACTCTGAATTTTACATCAAACCACAACTCAGTTCATCTCTAATGTGAAATGACTAAAATGTTGTCAATAAAATCTATTATGTCAATTCAGGATCATATTACTCATGGTATACTCCCCATAAACAGATATCTGCATATATATGCAGAATCTGTAGGCAACAGTACAAGGTTTTGGTATCAGAAGTGTTCTGGTTTTCCCTTGTAGTCCCAGTGGTACTGACCAGTCATGTCTCAGTGGCAGGTAAACAGTCTGTGTGCAAAAATGGTAGAACACATTGGCTGAAATGCAATCTTGCAACCCGCCGGAACCATCTCAGGATGATTTTGCTAGGAATGCATGATAATATCGGTATATCATTCAGCTTTTTATTAGCTTTTTTTCTAGATAATCTGCATGCATAAGCAGGTATGTGTTTAGAGATTAGCCAAAATGTTTGAAGCTGTCTCAAGTTGCCAATTGAACTGTAACTGAGTGGCACATAGAAGAGTATGTCTTGGCCTGGATATCTGTTGGCCACATTCTGTCTCCCAACATATTGGCTGTGGCCCCCAGAAGCTTATCGTTGTCAGACGATAGCTGCTGAGTTCTTAGATTGCTCCTGCTAAGAAGCTGATTGAGAGAATACATTTCCAGGGCCTTTAAAGTAGCTATAGTTTCTCAAACAAACAGCTGTATGTTAAATAGTTTCATCTCCATGCCCATGGTAGTATCCATGACTCTCCATCACCCCTAAAAGGTGAGGCAGATGGAACGGCCTGCTAGCCTCTATGACTGGATCCAAGGTGTCAAGTAACAACTTACTTAGGGTATTGCTGACATGAACTGTTTACAGTCTTTCCATTAAAAGGTCAGATCACTCTTGTCCAGCTAAGAAAACAATGCAGACACATAAGGCATCAATGAAGAGCTAAAATATGGTGAATATCACAAAGCAGCCTGAGGAGAATGTGTACAAAGTAACAATGTATGGTTTCAGATATGAATGATGAAGGAAAAGTGCAGAGCGGAATAGAAAACTAAGCTTTCTAGAAAGAAGCAGAGAAAAACTGTCTGTGTTCAGAGCAGGCAGAGTGCACTGTGGACATGAGGTGAGCGGGGAAGAGCTGTCATGTCTAAATGGAGACATATTAGAGGAGCTAGCGTTGTATCTCCTCTACCACCAGGTAAAATGTGCTTACTGTGAGAATTGGACAACAGCATTTTGCAAACAATACAGGATTTGTGTCCTACATATCTGCCACGAATCCTATTTTAGAATCTCATCAGGATATGCTGTTGAGTATCTGCTACAGTTGTAATGTATGCACTTCCTCCCTTCATTTTTCTGGCCTCTTTTCTTAAATGAGGCATCCATTCATGTTTTTGTGAGAAAAACTGCAGGACTTATGAAAAAGTCTATTTGTACCAAGACAGAATGGAGGAGAAGTAATCTCATCAGGGTATGTTGTTGCCAATTTCAGTATGTGGGTTCCTGTGCTGTGGTTTAATGGTGCTGCCTTAGATTGTGTGATCTGATGCCATGTCCCCTTACCTAGTGTGATGCCATGACCTTGTCAGAGCAATGACAGCCACACATTACTTCCTAATAAGCAGCCGTACACACAGGAGAATCCTTGGAACAGTCAGAGGCTTGAAGGTGGCAAGTGGCTTCTGTGCCTCTTCCATTGTCAAATCTGGATTGGACATTTGTTTATTGATTGTGGTTGGCAAACACAAGTCAGGTCTGTGGAGACAGATGGTGACTAATCGGAGTGATAGCTCATATAACTAGAGAGCTTTATTTCAAAGCAAGCGTTCTCTCTGGTTTCTGCCAGATGTCAGCTTCTCACCGCACAGGCTCTATGTCTGGATTATTTAAATATGTCTTTTGAGGGAAACTGCTGCTAAATTGTGGGTTCAAGAGCAGAGGGTTGGCATGTTAGCAGCTGTGCATGAGCTGTGCCTGTTGAGAGAAATATTGTATTTCATAATGTTTAGATTGGGTATCAAAAGACATTTAATCATGATGTGTATGAGATTTTTTAAACCAAATTAATAATGACTGTTCCCTTTTAATTCTGTATTCTACAAGTGTACAGTAACCATGCTAATACTGAAATCTGTCCTGCTTCTAGGCCACTGTTGAGTAAGAAAAACATTTACAAAATGTTCCTTTTGGGTCAGTACAGTAGGGAGGAATCACATGGCATCATTTAATTCAAGCATGATATGATTTTTATGCGTCTGTGCCAGCAATAGCTGCATTATGCTTTCAGGTTGTCTGTCCGACTATACGTCAGTTTGTTTGTCAGTCCATCTGTCCGTCCACACCTCTCATTCTCATGTCTCATGTCATGTCAATATCTTAAGAACACTTTAGGGACTTTCCTCAAATTTGGCACAAACGTCCAGTTGGACTCAAGGTTGAACTGCTTAGAATTTTGTGGTCAAAGGTCAAGGTCACAAGGTGACCTTGCATCTGTCTGATTGTCATGAATGCAATATCTCAAAAAACAGCTTGAGGGAATCTCTTCAAATTTGGCACAAACATTCACTTTAATTTGTAGCACTTTGAAATCTTTTGATGAAAAGGGCATTATAAATAAAATGTATTATTATTTATTATTACTTTCTGTGAAGGATGAACTGATTAGAATTGCATGATCAAAATAAGGGATGCGCGTGATTAGACGTCTAAAAGACTAAATGTCTGCTCCCTTGCTCGTCTGCACCAGAAATATTAGTCAGTTAAACCTATTAGTGTTTTATTCATGTACAAGGCCGCTTAACTGTCATGCAGTCGCCAGCCACTAGTAGGTGCTACAGAGCCATCAGACAGCAGTCCCCCTCCCTGCTGTAATGCTCGAGTAGACTGGAGTTTTAAAACAGCACGGTGGGAAACTGAAGAGATATCCTCTTACAAAACCAGCATGGTTTGGCAGTACTTTGATCTAGAAAATGAATTCAGCAATAATTAATCTTTTTTGAGATGTTATATTATTTGTAAACTTTAAGTGAGTTGTGGTCAGATAATGTGCAGGGTTTACATTCATACTGCATGGCACAAAATGCCCCTCATTTTAGCTGAGATGTAATTATAAATTAGATGTTGTTTTACGAAATTTAAAGTGAATTGCTATCATTCCTGTAGGATAACCTGCAAGGTTCATTGTGCCCTAGTCTGAGTGGGCGGAAGTTCGCGGCATAGATCAGCCTCTCATTGGGCGGAACGAGCCACCCGCTGAAGTCCCGCCCTACCACCTTCCGTTGTGTAGCAGTTTTCAACACGTCCTTTACTAACTTTTGTGGTGTTTGGTCTTGCGGGGATTTAGCCATTTTTCTGCCATGGTTCGCGTCCTGTAGGCGATATTTTTGTGGGCGTGTTACACCAAAACCTGTTTCCCCCTGGCAATATTTTTGCAAGTGCACCGTTGCTGTGGCACCGCCAAGAACGACTGTGATTGGCTCACCAGACCTTTCTTTTCTTGAGAAAGGTCTGGTGAGCGAGACTAATTGTGCCCCACATTTCAGAGGTAATTTATTCATTTTAGATGTTATTTTAGTGATTAACTTTTGACTGAGTTGCCATGATGTTCACATTCATACTGCATGGTGCAAAGTGTCTCGTACTACAGCGGCATTTAAAATCTGACATGGTTGTTGAAGATTGTGATTAAAGGCATCAAAGGGCTCTTAATGCACACAATATTTTTTGGAACAATGTTTCAAAGACTTAATATCGGCACAAGATCAATATCTGCCTAAATTTTGGCTGTTTTTTGGGTGTTTTCCCTTTTTTAGACTAGTTGACTCGTCTTAATTAAAATTTTCGTTTAGTCGACAGGGAAATTAGTCACCAGGAACATCCCTTATCAAAATTCAATGTGACCTCGGGTCCATCTTATTTCGTGAACGTGATTATCTCAAGAAGGCCTTGAGTGAATTTCCTTAAATTTGACACAAATGTCCACTTGGACTCAAGAATTAATTTATCAGAATTTGGTGGTCAAAGGTCAACAGTCAAGGTCACCTCGACCTTACAAAACATGTTTTTGGCCATAATTCAGGAATTCATGTGCTAATCATGACAAACTTTCACACAAATGTCTAATAGGATAAAATGACGAAGTGATGACATTTTATATCCAAAAGGGCAAAGGTAAACTAACTGTGACATTAAAATGTTCCACAAAAACACTTTTCTGGCCATTACTCAGCGTCATATCTCAGGAACAGAAGGGGAGACATTTGGTCAGACACTGAATTAGTGGCACAAATCTTGGGTGTCCACCTTGAAACTGTGCTGATTGTATAGGTCTTCTGTGCTGCAGGGGGGAGATGTGTAAAGCATCCATGTTTTTACAGACATAGAGGAACAGTTTACATCAACAGGAACCAGCCCTGCCTGTTGTGTTTAAACCTCCCCACAGAAGGTGATTTGAGGAGGGACGAGGGGGATGCCATCTAGCCTGGTGAAATCATCTTAATCTCGTGAGCTCATATTCTGTTTCGCTCCACAGATCAGTCTGGCCATGCAATCATGAAGGCGCATTCTGGCATCGGTTAAAGCTTACCGGGCCAATCACAACCATTTATTACTTTGGGGCGGGCATGTCATCAGAATAGAATAGGGACAAGGAGCGGAGTGAATGCATTTCATAAACAACCAACATGGCTACTGATTTTGAAACTACGACGGTAAATGTGTTGAACGAACTGGAATGTACATTTTCTTTAAAAGCAGAACAAACGGCTGCACTGAAAGCTTTTATTTAAAAAAAAAGGGTGTGTTTGCCGTCCTTCCTATGGGGTTTGGTAAAAGTTTAATTTACCAACTGGCTCCGTTGATCCAGAAAAAGATGGGACTGTTGTTGAGAAACAACAACAGTGGCTGTTGTTGTTTCTCTGCTAGTGGCTCTCATGGAGGAGCAGGTCAGGGGAATCACAGCCATGCAAGTCCACAGTGAGCATGAAATCCGCAAAGACAGCAACACTCTTTCCCAGACATCACCACAACTCATCTTCGCTGCAGCTTGCTGGTCTGTTTACAGTGGCGTTGTGCTAGCCTACGTCACACGTTTCGTTTACTCTGATTGGTTTTTCTGTCTTTCCAATTGCGTGAAGGGGCACTTTGAGCGACAGCCGTTGATACCACCCCTCGGGAATAGAGGAAATGTACACTCCGTGCCCAGGCCGATTGACGTTTTGCGAATTGGGTCTGGCAACGCCAGACTAGATGCCATCACCCTTGTTAGCAAAATGCATTCCCCTAGTTAACATGCCATCTCTCTCTATCCCGAGTCTGAACCTAGACACCATCCTACCTGGGCTCAGACCTGTAACCGCTAAATAATTGAGAATCATTAAATTTTGTTTTTATTTTAAACCTATGGGCCTGAACGATGCATAGTGCGTCCAAAATTACACCTGTTCATCTCTGTGGATTTTCTCCGCGACCGTTCGTCATAGCGAGAAGCCACGCATATCACGTGAAACAGCGGAACTGTAGCTTTCCGACGAAGCCAAGCACTTGTCGGTAATCCAATGTTTTCACAGCACAAAAAAAATGATAAAATTACAATAAAATGATGTATAACAGAGCTTTCATACAGCTTTGCACACACATTACTGTTGAATGGATTACTCGTGAACGCAGGCTCGCACAGAAATGCCACGCATAACACATGAAAGTGCAGGACCAGAGCTTTCCAGTGATACCACACACATCATTGTGCTGTCATCTCATCACACTATAAATCCAGATCAATTGTCTACAAAATAAAAACCTGATGAATTTCTTTACAACCCATTATACAGATCTTGTTATCAGTCACTTCATATAGTGAGGAATATCGTATCTTACCACATCTTAGGCTTGCGTGTGTTTCTCCCTGTCTATCCACATTTGTAGTCCGGCTTTCAAGATGCAAATATCTCCATATTGTCCAGTTGACACTCCATCAAACTTTGTATGTCAAGACAAGCACACTTCAACTTTGCGCACCCAGACAACTGCAGCCTAATTATGCATGCTGACAGGGCAGTAGTCACCATATACATTGAGGGGAACACGTGCCCCCCACGTGCCCCCCCACCAATGCCCAAAATGTCCCCCCCAATATATAACTGAAACTGAAAAACAAATATTATCTTGGAGGACATCATTGCACTTGGTTGACTATTTTTCTATTATCTTAGATGTAAATATTGCACGTTTCTTTCAGATAAAACACATTTTTGACTTGTGAATGAGTCAATGGAATTTCTTGCAATAATGAAAAAATACTGGCAATTATGTCCGCCTGGCACAAACCACATGTTTTGGACAACTGTGAAGGGACAGAATGTCCCAGCATCATGGTTCTTATATTGCCAGATTCCAGAGAGTCTCCCCTCTTCATATATGGCAGAATATGTCAACTTCTAACTTGCTATGGTGAGATACATGTAAAACTGTAAGAATTTAGGCACACAGATTTGTTTTTTTCATTGATATAAAAATTAATATAAAATACAGGCACATAGAAGGACATGGAATGATGGCAAATCTGGTTAGCCCAGATTGTCCTGAAAAAAAACCCCCAAGATATAGCATGTGTATGTAGCCTTTATAATGACTGTGATATGAGCTTAAAAGTAAAGGCAGTAAAAATACCCCAAAGAGGCCTAGGGCCCATAGGGTTAAGCAGTGCAGCATTTATGCACTGGTTTTATGTAATGCTACTTAGCCAATCAAATCTGTGCATTCTGATGAGCATGGTGACTTAAGTTAGTGAGCTACACACAGGGGAGGGAGTCAGAGAAATAAGTGAGTCATGACATGGAGTGTTTTTAAGAGAGGAAAGTAGACAGGACAACAGAGCTTTTAATCAAGAACGGACAGACTCTCACATGTTCATTCTTCCCTTGGGCAGTTCAAAACCAGTATGTCTCATCGTACTGTATGTTCTGACACTAAAGTGATTATTAAAAGCAGTAATGTGAAGCGCCCCTATGAGACAAAGCACAAAACATCTTTTAAGCAAACAAACCCACTCAAATCTGAACTGAGGGCACAGACAAGAAAAAATAATGCAATGTAATTGAGGTACTAAATACTTCAAGGATGAGGAATAACTGGTTGTTTTAGCAAATGTATGCCTGGTTAACTGCCCCACTTTCGTTAAAAATGCAGTGCAGTCCCTGTTTTTAGTGAAATGTGAGTAAAACTACCATTGTTAATAGGAGTAGAGTCGACTGTCTAATGCAACTTAACTCTGTGTATGTGTGTATGTGTGTGTGTATGTGCGTGTGTGTGTGTGTGTATGCTGCATGGCCTGCTGGTGCTGCAGAAAAACTACTCTAATGATTTCTCCCAAATGGAGGCTGGGGATCATGTCCACATAGACAGTTAGGCTTGCTTCAGGTCTGACCTGTAACTTGAGTCCTACACTAAATGATTTGCTTACATTAGAGAACTCTAACTGCCATGAGAAGACACAGTAGATGAGGTATGATGAAGAGGAAAATGCAGACACAGAATTATCACTGAAGTATGCAGAAGAGAATGCTCTTAATTTGTATTCACATTAACAGCCAGTCTACTGAAGGATTTTGATCAAAATTTACGTCAGGCGCCCCCCCCACCCCCCCAACTGGACGGATTTACTGGCAATGACCCGAGCTAACGGACAATGGAACACGAGTGCAGTCTGCATTTGCGGCAAGGTCTGCAAGAACACGAGAGGTCTGAAGATCCACCAGGCCAAATTGGGAACAAGTGAAGTGATGCTCAGGAACGGCAGCTGACACATCAGACTGTGTTGTGCTGGCTGCAGAACCTGGTCAGACAGAGGAGGAGCCAGGTCCAGAGGCCCCCCATAGTGCACGGAACCTCCAAGCAACACCAGTCTCCCCATCAAGCAGGAAATCAGAACACCGCCGGGTGAAGTGGACCTCCGCCAACAGCAAGGAGTGGGTTAAGCTGGACGAAGATGTGGACAAGAGCCTGGAAGCTATTTTGAAGGGCAATGCTGACCAGAAACTCCAAACCATGTGCACTCTCATAATAAGCTTCGGAGCAAAGCGGTTTGGTGTGGAAGAAAAGCGAGGAGCAAGCAACCCTGCAAAGCTTAACCGTTGAGAAGCCAACATCAGCCGAGACACGAGCTGAAATCCTTGAGGCACCAGTTCAAGGTGGCCAAGGAAGCTGAGAAGAGGCTCACTACGTTGAGGAGGGCTGAGTGGCACCGAAGGAAGGGCAAAGAAAGAGCTTGCAAGCGGAGCGCATTCATTGGCAACCCCTTTGGTTTCACGAAGAGGCTACTGGGCCAGAAACGAAGTGGTCACCTTGCTTGCTCTCTAGAGGAGAACAACCATCATCTCAGCACCACCTTCAGTGACACCCGGAGAGACCAAGAACTTGGCCTGTGCAAAGAGCTGGTGACACCTCCTGAACCAGGGGTCCCATTCAAGAGTGCTGAGCCCACCCTGACAGAGGTAAAAGAAGCTGTTAGAACCGCAAGATCTGGTTCGGCCCCTGGGCCCAGTGACGTACCCTACAAGGTCTATAAGCAGTGTCCGCAGCTCCTAACATGCCTGTGGAAGATCTTGAAGGTGATCTGGCGCAGAGGGAAAGTCGCTGCTCAGTGGAGGCACGCCGAAGGGGTCTGGATTCCAAAAGAAGAGGACTCTAGTAATATCGAGCAGTTTCGCATCATCTCACTGCTTAGTGTTGAGAGCAAGATTTTTTCTTCAAGATCTTGTCCCAATGACTAATGGAGTTCTTCTTGAAGAACTCATACATCAATACCTTGGTCCACCTTGGTCCAATAGGGCTCCTAGAGTTCCAGGAGTACCCGGATGCCTGGAGCACATGGGAGTGGTGACACACCTGATTCGGGAGGCAAGAGAGAATAAAGGAGACCTTGCAGTTCTCTGGCTGGATTTAACCAATGCCTATGGATCTATCCCACACAAGCTTGTCAAAACAGCACTTACAAGACACCATGTTCCTGGTAAGATCTGCAACATCGTCATGGACTATTATAACGAGTTCAGCAATAGAGTCTCCTCAGGCCAAGTTACATCTGCCTGGCATGGCCTAGAGAAGGGCCTAATCACTGGCTGCACAATCTCAGTGTCACTCTTCTCATTGGCCATGAACATGCTTGTCAAGTTGGCTGAAGTGGAGTGCAGAGGTCCCAAGACAAGATCTTGGACCCGGCAGCCCCCCATAAGAGCCTTCATGGATGACTTGACAGTAATGACTACATCGGTTCTTCAGGTGCAGATGGCTCCTTCAGGGCCTTGAATCGCTCATCTCATGGACTAGGATGAGCTTCAAGCCAGCCAAAACCAGGTCTTTGGTCCTGAAGAAAGGCAAGGTGGCTGACCAATTCCGCTTTGCCCTGGGAGGGACACAAGACTCCAACAATGACTGAAAGACCAGTCAAAAGCCTGGGCAACATCTTCGACAGCTCCCTGAAGGATACTGTGGCAATACAGCAAACCAAGAGCGACTTGACTACCTGGCTCACATCTATTGACAAATCTGGTCTCCCAGGAAAGTTCAAGGCCTGGATGTACCAACATTGAGTCCTGCTGAGAATACTCTGGCCCCTGTTAGTCTACGAGGTACCAGTGACAATGGTAGAGGCACTAGAGAGGACCATCAGCCAGGTCCTCAGGAGATGGCTGGGGCTCCCTTGGTCCTTGAATAGCCTTGCCCTGTATGGACATTCCACCAAGTTGCACCTCCCTTTCACTAGACTAACTGAGGAGTTCAAAGTCACCCGCTCCAGAGAGGTGATGATGTACAGGGACTCCATAGATGAGAAAGTCACTTCAGCAGGAATCCTTGTTAAGACCAGGAGGAAGTGGCAGGCACAGGAGGCTGTCAGCAGAGCTGAGGTGCGGCTGAGGCACAGAACTCTGGTGAGCACAGTGGCTGTAGGGCGAGCAGGGCTGGGCTGCTTTCCCAAGCCACGCTTTAACTGGGCCCGCGGAAGGGAAAGGCGCCAGCTGGTCCAGGATGAGATTCGGGCAGAAGTGGAGGAAGAACGCTGCAGCAAGATGGTGCGTATGGCCAAGCAAGGGGCGTGGATGAGGGGGGAGCACGCAGAACCTCGCAAAATCACCTGGGCGGAGTTCTGGAGTGCCGAACCATCGCGTACAAAGTTTCTCATCCAATCAGTTTACGACGTCCTCTCAAGCCCCGCCAACCTGAACACCTGGGGCCTGGCAGACTCTCCTAAGTGCAGGTTGTGCCGAGGAGGGGCACTATGGAACACATCCTCAGCTGCTGCCCAAAGGCGTTAGGGGATGGGCGATACCTCTGGCGCCACGATCAAATCCTTTCTTTGGTGGATTCTTTCTGCCAAGCGGTCCAGTTCAGCAAGACCCAGGCCAGTCCCAAACAGTCAATCACCTTCATTAGTGAGGGGCAGAAAGCTAGACATCAGCCTAGCTCTTCAGGAGGACCCCTGGCCACCGCCCATGACTGGCAGCTCCAAGTCAACCTAGGTAGGCAGCTTAAGTTCCCTACTAACATCGTAACCACTTCACTCCGCCCAGATTTGGTGTTAACATCAGAGTCTACTAAGCAAGTGGTTCTACTGGAACTGACTGTCCCCTGGGAGGACCGGATCAAAGAGGCCAATGAGTGCAAATATACAGACTGCAAACTGCAAAAGCTGCTATTAAAATAACACAAAACAAAAAAACCAAAACCTAACCATGTTGGAAACACCGGGCACCGTGGGCTTCACAAGCTCTACGTGACATATGCAAATGAGAGTAAAAACAACTTATAAAATGCCATGCACAAGCTCTAATGCTCACAATACTACAGTGTGAAAATGGCTAAGGTCAGGTTAAAGTGCAATCCACACATTTACAAATAACATAGTTTGCTATAGTGAGTGTGTGGTTGAACGTGAGTTAAGCTGGATGCGCTGACAGCAGACAGGTGTTGTCTCAGAGCAGAGAGTCCATGTGTTCCCTGACCATGGCTAAAGCAGTAACTGATGACAACACATTTACAATGAGGCTTTGAGTTATTTAAATATTTTTAGAGTACCGTACTCAGTTTGCACTTTAGTTGTGCGATTTGTTTCTGTAACTGACTGGAGATCGGTAAGGTTCACATATATTTTTTTATGTATTAATGTCCACGCTAGGCCTGTTGTTTGTTCTTTTTTCACATATAATTTAAGTCATGATAGCCATATTACATGTTAACAAGGCTTGACGTTATAAGATACAATATTTTGCTGTGATTGAAGGTTTTAACTCAGCAGGCCCGATGGCCTGTGGCAACAGAGTTACTCTGTGGCCACCAAATAATGCCTGTACACGGCCCCCATGATTCCACTAAGTTTTATCAGGTCTGTTTTAAGAAAAAGACTGAGGGCCGAATTCACAAAGGATGAACTGCGGCCGCTGATAGCACCTTGAATTGCACTTCACTTGCACCCGCAGTTTGCTCTGTCTTAACGTCCTATTCACAAAGGATATTGCGCTAATGATATACCAGCTCAAACACACCCACAAAGTTTGGCAGCTGAGTGCAGTTTGCCCCCGATTTGCCCCTGATTACAATAAGCCACACATGGCAAAGTATAAATGCTGGCTTTGCTCCAAGAACACCGTGGCAGAACAATGGCAGACTTTGTTTGGCAAAGTACTGAATACTGTATACCCTCATGTAGTGATGTCTGCTGGTGAGTCAGTCTTAACAGTGTCGGATGGGTTGAGGCTGTGGATTTGACCAAGTTTGACCACTTTATCACTATTCCCTCTCACTTGTAGCTGTTTTTTCATTATCTTTTGAATTTAATATGAATTATGGAACCATTTTTGTTCACGTTTGTTTCCCCCGTTTCGTAAAATAAATTATTGAAAGTTGCTTTTGAAGTGCGTGACAGAAGTGCGTTTTGAGAACGACCGCAGACTGTCACCTGTTCAATGCATCAATATCTTCGGATGCCATTTAAGTAATAATGATTATAATAATAATGTCAAAATATTATTTACAGACTGATTTAACAGACGATCACTGCTGCCATGATCACTGGAAAGTCTGGGCGAGAGGCTTCCACAGAGGAGTGCCCAGTTTGCACCAGCTTTCTAAAGACGTTATTTACTTCACTCAAACTGCGTGTGGCTATTAGCGCTGGTGTTAGTGAATTACATGTTGTTTATCAATGAGGCTCATTTGCATAGAAAGGGGCAATTTTTGCGCCAAATATATGCATATTACCTTATTTAAATACGTGGAAATAACACTGGAGCACCGAGACGCAATCTGCTTGGCAGCACAGTTAGTGGAGCATTTCACCCTCTGCGCGTGCTTTGTGAATTAGACGGTATCTGTTTGCTCCATTTTTACCAGTTTAGCGCCCGCAAAAGCCACGTAATCCTTTTGTGAATTCAGCCCTGAGTGTCTTAACCAGTCGAAATAAACGTAAAATATATACATTTTTTTAATTCCCCCTAGGGACTGTTCTTTATGTATCAGAGAAGCGGGGCAGCCGGTGTGTGTTGAGTGACTCCCTCCCTCCCTCCACCAAAAATTAGTCACTAGATTTAAAACTTACCCTTTGATGTTTAAAAGTTAAAGTTGAAGACGAAATCATGGCGTTGAAAAAACCCTCAGTTTTTCACTCTCATCATGCATGTTGCTTAGTTTCTGCAAACAGTTTATTTTAGGCCAAATTTTAAATTTGGCACAGAAAACAGTGATTTAGATGAAATATCACTATTTTAAGCTCAGATGTGGTTATGTTTTTTTTTTCCTGACAAGCATTTGTTGCATGTAATGTTTACAAATACTCTCTGAAATTTAAAAATCCAACAATAATTTCTTTTTTACAGTTTCTGGCTATGATAAATGTTGTAATTCTGCAGATTTTCTGCAGTAAAATAGATACAAAATACAACCATTTACATTTGTATGCCCCTCCCCTAAGCCAAAATAAAAAACGTATGTCCCTCCCTAGTGCTTACAAAATATTTGACGTGCCTCCCCCTTTTTGCATATATTATGTAATTCCTTAACATTTTATTGGTGTTATTATTATGCCACCAACAACTATAGATCATATTAACAAAATAAACAGACATTGAAGAGAATGTAAGAGAATATACCATATTTACAAAGATATTTTCATTCTGTTTATGTCCTTCCATTTTTTGAACTGTCACAGTTAAGGAGGACTTTTGTTTGACATCTAGCATCCGCAAAAAATGTTATTGCACATTTCCATTCCATCGTCAGCTTGTTTGCGATGTTACGTGAGTTTGGACGTCTTGCTGAGCCCGTTCAAACTCTCAAACTCTAAATGGAATAAAAGAGATGAATAGCTGAATATTGGTATTGAATGGTCAAATCTAATTTGACAAATTAAATCATGAGTCAGGTACAGCCCCAGTAGAAATAATAGGAATAATATCTAAATATTGCAAATAAGGTTATAATATTAATAGGGGTGGAAGGATCCATTGATCTGGATCAGTATATTGATTAAATGATCAAGGATGCGATATCATCCATGCAAAGTGAAAACACTGATAGATTGTATCTTTAAGATATATCTTAATTTGAAATTACCATGACCTGTGTCACTGCCTGAAAGTGCAAGTCAAGTAGTGGCAAGTAGCCCCTAAGGCCCCTGAATCGAATGGAACTCAAATTTGTTTATTGGATAAGAGTAAAAGTTAGCTACACTGCAAAGTTTCTTTTGTTCTGGACAGTATTCCTGACACAGTTAAAATGCAGCTGTGCCACCATTCCCCATTCATTACACTTAAGGTGCAAATACGGATTTACTTTGTTAGAGGTCTTGTTGTAACAGTTCAGTGTGTAAGATTTTGGGGGATTTAGTGGCATCTAGCAGTGGGAATTGCAGATTGCAACCAGTGTTCATTGTTTAGGAGAGTTTTATAGGCATCCGAATTATTCGCAGAGGTCTCTTCCTTTCAGAAACAAACGGACTTGCTGATTTAAGCCGGTAAAAAACAAAATAAAGTAGTTTTACATTAAAAATTAGTGTTTTTCTGATGTTGCTCATCTCTGATGGGCTTCTAACTGTAGTGGCTGACACGAAAACATAAATGGCCTCATCTAAAGCCAGTGTTTTTTTTTTTTCATTCTGGGCTACTGTAGAAACATGGCAGTGCAACATAGTGATCTCCGTAGATGAGCACATGGGAGAAGTTTTCCTTGGTGGCTTTCTCCCAGAATTCCTTTTCTGACAGAAATCTTTTCATGTTTACCCAGACCACAACGTTTTTCTGAACCTTAACAAAGAGATCCCTTTCTGGTAGAAAGCCCAGAAATTTCTCCCAGCTGTGATAGATGAGGACCTGCTCCCTGTGTAGATACAAAGGGCTCATTCTAAGGTATCGAAAAACATGATTCTCACTTTCAGGTGATTATACAGTTAAGAAATTATATTTGCCTTATATTTTATTCCATTTCTGCCAATATCTCCTGAAATCCCACACACTAAACCTCTAATCCCAGTGTGGGCATAAAAACCATGTGGCTAACACATATAGAAAAACATTTGTCATTTCTCTGATATGATTCTCATGGTAAACAACGTGATTCATTTTCCATAAAATGTCACTATGTCTTTCTTAACTGAGTTTAAAGGCAACCACAAAGACTTCCACAGCAAAGGCCAATGTAGAGATTAGCCTGCAATTTACAGGGAGAAAAAAAAGGCTTATTAAAAGCCAGACATCAAAGACTCATTCATAATAGAGAGAAAGCTGGGAGCATTGGTCCCTCTAATGTCTTTGAGCAATATGGAGCATAGTGCAAATAGAGGAGCTGGGGAGCTACAGCATCCAATATATTATTTAGAATAATCAGGGAGAAGTGTGACATGAAATTTGAACAAGTTAGTTATGGGTTATGATATTTCTTACATTTATAAACTGTAGAGAAGAAAAGTCAGAAATGTATTCAAAACACACAAGGAGCTGGGGAGACAGAAGCAGCATGATTACACAGTTGCATAATAATGTATCAAAATCGCATGCCTGCAGGAAAACTAGAAAAACATGCTAGTAGATCATTGCTAACTATTTCTGTGCTACATGTATTTCCCATAATCATTCTGTTTAGCTTAGTACTCATTCATGCTTTAATAATGTAGAACAACAGATGGGTGTAGAGATAAAGTGTTCACTATGCAAGAAAAGGAAACAAACAACTTTCTTGATTTGTTAGACAGATTTTTCTCTTCACGATCTGTTATTTCCGTCATCAACTTTTATTAAGGATAAAAAGTGCTTTAACATCAGTGATCGTTATTTCCATTCAGTCATATTGAGGCTGATCATTCCTGAGTGTTGGGTTGATGAGTAACAGCATTTTAATTTTCCCTGAAACATTTGACCTAATACATTACAGTCACAATATCAATAAATACAGAGGAAAATAATGAATAAATCATATGAATACATTCTGTGACTGAGCAGGACACAGGACAGATTATAAATACAGAATGCAGGTTGTTGGTCATGTGCAGGTGATTGTTAGAGAGAAAACACTGCTGCTCTGTTACTAATAATTGTATCTGTATCTTTATCATTATAACATTATGTGTGTGCAGACACAAACTCCATTAAAAGTTTCTATAGCTGTTAATAAAGCCTCCTGACAACTGATCCAGCAGTAATCAGCTGCCGCCGCCATCACAAACTGACGTTGCTTCACGTGATGCTTCAGAGGAAAGGACGTCTCATTTCTCTAAAAACATACTTGCTCGTATCTTCTCTCCTCGCGTCTCATCCTCGCATCTCTTCCCCATATCCCACGAGGGGGGAGCTAAGACGTGAGGAAGAGATGTCACGCAGGTGAGGGAAACATGGAAACGAGATTCGGTATTGGGATGAACCCAGACAACCAGTTACGCTGGCATTCACACCTATGGGCAATTTAGAGTCACCAGTTAACCTGACCTGCATGTTTTTGGACTGTGGGAGAAAGCTGGAGTACCCGGAGATAACCAACGCTGACACGGGGAGAACATGCAAACTGCGATGACAAAGTGAAAGCCCAATGAATCTAAAAGGCACAACAAGATTTAATGGCTCAGGAGGCAGAGCAGGGCATCCATTAATCGTAGGGTTGGTGTTTCGATCCCCTGTTCCTTCTGTTCACATGTTGGCATGTTTTTTAGCAAGATGCTGAAACTCAAAATGCTCCAGTTGTTTGGTCAGTGCATCTCTGATATAATGATCAAGATACAGATACAGTACATGGATTAATGACAGGCAAATCAGACTGTATAAATAACAGTCCCCTGCACAAAGATGTGATGCATTGGGGAATCTTATTCAAACGTAGTTTTTTAAATTACACATTTTATTATTTCTTTATATACTGTCAATTCTAGAGGTAGTTCCAGGGAAAGTTTCATCTTGAAAGACAAACTGTACCACTGGCAATGCTGAGGAATTGTGCAAACAACTTTTTAGTTAATGTAATTAATAGTGTTTTTGCTAATCCCTCATCATTAGCTTTAGCATGTTTACACTGCATAAATTAGCCTAGCAACTTGCAGACATTTTTCCTCTTCTCATAGCTTAACTATTTACATTTAACGTTATTATTTTTCTTACTCACTGTTGGTTGAAGTCACTGCATCTCCTGACAGAACAGGACCCTGTTTCCAAGTTTCGATGTACCTTAGCGCTGTATGAAGTAGGGCTGAACGATATATCGTTATCGTATCTATACCGAGATATGAACATGCAAGATATTAATATCCCAAAAGGCAACGATATTGACGATATAATTTCCCCATGATTTTCCCCAGCTTGACCTGCATGTACAGCTCAGCCAATCACAAACATCCTTTTTACACTTGCCCTAAATGTACAGCTACGGCCAGCCAATCACAAACCTCATTTCCTGCTTGCCTTGGATCGACAACAAAGCCAGCCAATCACAAACATCCCCTTGAGCGAGGGAGACGTGCTGCTGCTAGCAACTTGCTAGTACACACAACACATTTGCGACTAAAAATAGTTTTGTTCGAGCAAATTAAATCATTCAGCACGCTGTGTGAGTACAGATTTCAACCAGCAGCAGAAACGAAAGGCGAAACTTACCGGTTGTGGGTTGAACGGGGGTCACAGACGGGAATACGGCGGAGCGCTATGGCCGCCGCAAGATAACGTGGTTTACCGGCGTTTCGCCGTACGTGAAGAGCCTGGTGACGCGAGGCTACCGGCGACCGAGAAGCCCGGCTCCAGGTGAATAAGTTGGTGTCATGACTGCCCAGTAGTACCGGAACAGCTGAGCCGTAGCAGCACACAGGTATGTGACGTGTTAACATTTCCACAAACCTCACCGCACTTTAGGGACTGTTCTTTACTTATGAAGGGACTGTTCTTTACTTGTCAGGGGAGGAGTGTGGCTGGTTGATTTTTATTTTATTTTTTTATTTTATTTTGATCCCCCCTATGTTAATCACTGATTGATGCTGTTTTTGAAGTATGAATAAGTCAATAAGTAATTTATTCCATTGAAATATCATTGATGTATTATAGAAAAGTGATTTATCTTTTTATAAATGACAAAAGGCACATCTGCCTCATTTTTGCTGTGGTATCCTGATACTACTCAGAACCATGATATTTTCACTGGTATCCTACCGTGGGTCCCAATTTTGGTATTGTGACAACACTACCGAGGACTGTATGAACAGTGCCTTGCATTAAAAGACACGGCAGGGACATCTGGGTCCTCCTGTGTCAAGCCCAAGCAAGGTCGGATTGCCGATGCATTCAGTAGCATAATGCCATACCAATCGACGTCCAGCAGGCACAAAGACATTACAAATGCTATAACGTACCATATTGCTACACATGATTCTCTTGTATTCAGTCACTAAAGAGGGCTTCCAGAAAATGGTTCGGACTCGTTTTTTTTAAAAAATTTTTATAAAGAATGCTTAGTTTTCACTGAACCCATAGTCATATCGTATCGTATCGGTATCGAGATATCTGGCATAAATATCGAGATATGAAATTTTCTCCATATTGTTCAGCCCTAGTACGAAGGTCTCTAAGATATACCTTAGCTAAGGGACTTCTTTTCCTACGAGTGTTTCCCAAACTGTCCCTAAGCGGGCGCTCGTAAGGACAACTGCTAAGATACATCGTTAGTTAGAGCTGTCCTTCACCACGGTGCTGAAGGTGTTTTATCTCATTTAAAGGTAAATAAATGACATTGTAATTTAAAAAGTATTGCCATAATAATTTTACCACCATCAAATATCATATCATAAATGAGGCTATGCCTTTTTCAGAACATCTGCTCATCTATTTGAAGCCTAGTCCACACATACACGGGTATTTTTAAAAGCAGTGTTTAAAACTAAATTTCCATCCAGACGAGCGTTTTTGCACTGTTTCAGGAATAATCCCCATCCTAATACACCTGAAGCATATCACATTAAAAAATGACTTACATGCGCATCCCGTTATAAACAAGGAGACTAATGATGAAGCAGAGAAACGTGATTGCTGCTCACCGATAATGCATTTGTTATTGAAACATTTATAAAAGCATACGTGTTTGACTCTCTTTTTCCATCATTGCAGTCCAATGCCAGTTTGTATCTTACATATAAGGTTTCCAACATCAGTTCTGTCAATGTAAAGACTGCAAATCTGTTGCTGTCACATAAAAGGCACCTGTAGCATATCCATGTTTCATTGCTCTGTATGTATGTGTGTGTGTGTGTGTGTGTGTGTGTGTGTGTCGTAATTAATCGCAGGGGCATGCACTTTCCAATTTAATGTATTGCGCACTGGGATTGGTTCATGTAGACTATATAAGCTCACAAGTGACATGAACCAAATGGCTACGCGGACGGCGACGCCTTTGGTTCAGTTGACTGAGTGCAGTGATACGCTGTAATGCAGTCATAATCTCGACTACAATGAAGCAAGCAGAGGCAACGCGCTTGATCGCCTATATAGCTGGTGCTGCCTGCTTGATTAGTTTCCAGCCGGCCTCATTAGACTTCAGTTTGATCAATTTGTCAAGTGTCTTTCAGATATTCAGTATATAGTGGTAGGGTACAGCCTGTAGCCTCATCAGAAAAAACATATCCTCAGTTAATTAGCTCCATTAAATAAATGAATGAATGAATAAATAAATTAATAAATAAACCTATATATTCATAATATTCAATATTCATTATTATTTTTCATGAAGTTAATTTTAACCTAATGATGTAATTTCGTAAGGAGTCTAGATGTGAATTATATGCAACTGTCCATTTAAAAAGCATAATTTTGGCCTAATAAAGTTCAAACTGTGACAGGATAACCAGAGCGCATCACTAAGGGACAGCTTACAAGTGGTTCAGACCGCCCTTCTTAAGATATACCTTTCAGAAGATATATCTTCACTAAGGAAACTCTGGGAAACAGCCTGTAAGCTTAAGGGAGACCTTAACATACAACTTTGGATGCACGTAGCGCTACAAAGGCTCTGGGAAACGGGGCCCAGCACGGTTGAATTTCAGCCTGCATACACGTTTTTTCAGCTGGACATTGTTAAAACAGAGCAGCTGATGTTGCTAAATCTAAAGTTAGTGGAGGGAGATGCTTGTCCAGGCAAGTAACGTTGCGCCGTGTTTTATCTCGTAACATCATGTTTACATACGGCATGTGCTCTGTCTGTTGACCTGTATTTTCTCCAAAATCCAAAATATTTCCACTCTGCTGATTTATTCCCGAGTAAATAACTTTATCCTCATTCTCTTTCTCTTGGCTGCTGGCCATCTGCCTGCCACTGTTTGACAGTGACACAGACTTTCAAAATAAAAGCCTATGCTAAAGATGACGATATGGATCGATGTTTTCACCTTGCAACGATGTGATTGGATCGTTGATCATTAAATCAATTCAGATCGATGGATCGTTATACCCCTAATCAGTTGTTGCCAGATCTGTGATAGTGTGTTGCAAAAATAGAGACATGGTTTTTTTTTGTATACGGTATATAAGTATATTCTTTGCTCATTGCTATGTTCCTTACTTGATAGGCTGTTGTTGTAAATGGGAGATAATTGTCTGGCTGTTCGTCGGGTGGTGTTTGTTAGGTTGTCTTTGTTGTGTTTTGTGTGTGTTTGCATGTGTACACGTCCACTACCATAATATAGAGCAGCATCATTTGTGTTTATATGGAGATAATCTTCTGATTTTTGCAGATGTCTGGGTTGTTTTTGGTTTGTTTGTTTTTCGTTTTTGTGTTGTGGCTGCTGTTGTTTGATGTATGTACTTCTGTGTTGTTAAATAAAAAATTTAAAGAAAAAAAAAATAGAGACATGTCTTGAACAAAGTTAATTTTTTCCCGATTTGTCTGCTTTAAAAAAAATGCCATTTCAGTGTCAGAATGTTTTGAAGGGTGGTGAACTGTGAAAACTGGGTCCAGAATTTACTTCACTGACTATGGGGTAAAAGAATCAATCATAGTCTGTAGTGACGTCTGCTTTTCCCATTGGAATGAAAACTCAGGGCTGCTGCTAGTCTCCTAAAGGGACGGGGCAGTGGTGAAACCCATGTGACACAGATACAGGAAATGAATCTGAAGTGGGCTGTGTAGGTTCATCAGCTGTCTCTGGTTTAAGTCACTGCATTTCTCCACAAAACAGCATGGTTGAATTTCAGCCTGAATGCACATTTGTTCTAGCCTGGAAATCCAGACCCAAATCTAGAAAGATTTAGGGTCTGGCCATGAGTAATGAAAATGGCCCAACTCGAAGGGCAGCACCAAGCATGCATTTGTAAATATCACTACACGCAATTGGATAACACCACAACCAATCAGAACAATACACGGGGTGACGTATACGCTTAGCTACCAGAGGAGCTAACTGGTAGATTAGACTTGCCGTATCCGCTCGGCAAAACAGCAAAAACGTCCTTCTTGCAAAGGAAAGATTCGAGTGCCGTCTTCTGTTCCTCTTTTAGAGAAAAAGCCAAGTCTAACTCGGTCATTGTAGCGGCCAAAGCTGTTTCAAACAACTGGTGTTCATCCATAGCCATCTTGCAGTGTTTACTGACTGATTCCGGACTTCGTAGTCGCAGTGCTGTCGTCATCTGTTTAGCTCGCCTCTGGCCCGCCTGAGCATCATTACTGATTGCCAGAGTGACTCGCTGAGCAAATTCAAATTGTGCTCTCGTGAGAACTCTGGATTTCCACGGTACATTTGTTCAGCCTAACATAGTTGAAACACAGCAGTTAATATTGTCATTGCAAGAGAAACAAGTTAGCGGAGTGAGATGTGTCATCATATTTCCTGAGTATTTATCTCATAATAGCATTGTTTGCGTATGTGCTTTATCTGTTGACCAATCTTTTTCCTGAAATCCAAAATATTACCACACTGCTGATGTATTTTGGAGAGGGGAGTAAATATCCTCATTGTCTTTTTCTTGGCCGTTTGCCATTGTTTGCCTGGCACTGTTTGACAGGGACACAGTTGGTCATGGGAATTTTAAAATCTCTTTTGTGAGAACGAGTTGAATCTTACATCAACATGTGTGATGTTTGTTGTCAGGACACTATTTTACTGGCTAAGAGCATCTGCTAGATCGGTGGTTCTCCACCCTTCTGTGTCAAGGACCTCTAAATTGATACACATTAGGTCATGAACGCTCATTTGATAAGATTTCACTTCAGGCACCTCCATCTGAAAAGGCTTTGGTTGTTTAAATACATAGTAAAAATAATCTATTTCCCATCTTTTATGGGGACCCCCTGTAACTCCCTCAAGGACCCTTTGTTGAGAACTACTGTGCTCGATGCTGCAAGTTAGAATGCCAGTGTGTATCTTACTATTAAATGGAGAAACCTCTGTCCCTCCATCCATCCGTCCGTCCGTTCCGTCCGTCCATCTGTCCGTCTGTCTGTCTGTCTGTCATCATCTGTTTTCCTCCTCACTGCTTTGACCTACTTTTCTGAACTTGCACACAGGCTTTCATCTTGGTCATGTGCAGACAGCCACAATGCCGTTTTTGCATTTTTCCCCACATTTCTACTGTTTATATTCGTGTTTTTGTCCATTACCCTTTCATACTGTGAACATTAGCAGCGCCAGCTGCGCATGCACGGAGACCACTTCGAAAACCCCTGCGCTGGGACCACAGTTTGGTTGGGAAGCCTTTATCTCCAACACTTGCGCATCAAAACCTGTATGTGTATACCTGTGTGCCTGCGCACAGCCCCGCGCACGTGCGTGCCTCTGTGCCATCAGCCAAAACTATGCTCCATGTATTTTGCCATAAAGCTTGTTTCTAAATACAGTGTGCATTGTTTGTCTTACATTAATATTTATTACACAGTACATTTACAGTGCTCTGATTTTGCATCTCCTCAAATATACTGTTTTTGATTTCTTATTCCTCTATACATAACACATCCCCGGGTATGGACTAGTTTACATCTATGTTCTAAAAAATGGTGTGCTGCTTTCACATACCAGAATACACAAGGAACACTGGAAGTGATGGAATGTTACCATTACTTGTTCCTAGTTTCTTTACAGGGAAAACAAGTGAGGCAGGCTGGAGCTTGTAATGCATGCTGACAGCTGCACAGATGCAAAATGTCTGTGTACACCATTTCCGACAAGAATGCATCTCTACAAAGTCAGCCCATAATGTGTCCAATTAGTTTTCCTCCACATAATGTTCCAGGCTTCAGTTGGAAGGGGTCCAACACTAGGTTTCTGTGGTAGTCCAGAGTTTGATTAGGGCATTCTCACCTTCCCAAGCGAATTGTACTGAAGGTGTAGATGTGGCAGAGTTTGATTGAACTGCAGCATGGCAGGTGCTTTCACACCTGCCATGCTGCAAGAAGGGAACACAGAGCCTTCATCAAAACAGCAGCAAGAATGTCAGTTAAAGCTGAACACAGCAACAACAGTCTCCAGGTTTAAAAGGTGTTTGTAGCACACTCAGTGCAACAAACAACACCCAAGCAAGTTTAAAAAAAAGATAAAATAATTTATCGTTTTATTTTGTCAGATGCAGTAAAATAGAGGCTTCTTAATCAAATACCCAGTGTGCAGAGTCAAATATTGGTTTTGTCTCAGTCTCTGAGTTACCCTTGCTCATTTGTGAGCATTCCTAAACTGGAGTGTCCACTGATCCTCCCTCAGCCATCTGCCCTTAATTCCAGCAAGTCAACAGTAAGTAACCTAAGAGACTCAAAAACACTTCTTTGTCCCCCTCACACACACACATGGCAGAAACTAAGACTCTTAGGTACAAGCCTACAACAGGTTCAAAAGTTGAAGCACAACTTTTCCAAACAAATTTAATGATATCCTGACTAATACTTTTTATTTTGGACGTTTTTTGTTAGAGTGATACAAAAGTTTTTTTAAAGCAGAGATGGATACGGGTATTTTTCTTTCTAATATTGGATTTTACAAATTCTTGCACTTGCTCCTGGTAGAATTAAAGGCTTTTTCACTACTCCCTACTCACTATATAGGGAGTTCTATGTGGAGGACTATATAGTTAGCTCATCTGCAACATGAAAAAAACACTTTCAGACACTACTCAGGTCATTGTCTCGGTGCCGTTAATTACATCATTGCTGTCGTTAAAATGTGTCAGATTAACATTGGCTGGTCAACCATCCATAACAAACACTGACATGCATATTTGAGACAAAAACATGAAATTATCCTGAACGTATTTTCCCCAAATTAATAAATCACCTTACAAAGTACTTTGTGGCCGTTTGTGTTGTGTTGAGATGCGCTGCTCTGCTCACGTTAAACATTGGCCTATTAATAACATTACACTGGCAGACAGACAAGAGGAGAGAGAGCAGCATGATTGCAACCTGTCCTACTAATTTTCTGTTTAACCTTAGCTGTGTTGAAGTTTGTTTTGATAGTCAGTCATGTAATAACTTGTGAATTTAATGTGTAATGTTTTGCATTACGCTATTTCGGCACAAATCAGAGCAAGCAGCAGCTCCCTAACATTAGCTAGCATTACCAGCCCTCCTCTGCACTCAGGCTGGGCAATATAACGACTACGTAGGATATGTCAATATATTTTCAAGCAAGATATAGATTTAGATGATACCATTTATATCAATATAGGGTTTTCCACTTTTGGCCGCCCTGATTTCAGTTTCCAGTTTAGACACGCTGTGCTAAGCTGGGCCAGAGATAGATCTTGACCCCCAATGACCCAGCTTCTCCCCCTCAAACAAGCCTGTGGGTTGTGACACTGAACTCACCTCTGTCTGCAGTAGACCAGAGAGAAAGGCATTTTATAAGTCTCTGTGTGTTCAGCTCTGAGTACTTTTGTAGCTTCTAACTGAATCTCTGTGGTTTGGAGTTCAGTTTCTCCTGCATCCTGTTTTTATTTTACATATCTGCTTTATTTTGCTGTTTCATGTTCGCTACCTGCCATATCAGAAGTTGTGTGAAGTTTCTGCTCGAAAACTCAACATTTCCTCATTTTGATGCCCCAAAATAAAAGGTTTTACATTACAAATTAATGGGGGACTTTTATTGTGAAGAATCTAGGGAAAATAGGGCCGTAACGGTACATGTATTTGTGTCGAACCGTTTGGTACGCGACTTTCGGTTCGGCACGACCCTGTACCGAATTATTAGGCGCAGGATATTATTTTATTTTATTTTGTTTTATTTTAATTCCGTTTTTGCGAGCCGAACCATTTAAAATATCTAGTTCCCCGACGGACATAATTGAGTGACGGACTGAGTCCCATAAATCTCCGCTTTCACTTTGTGCAGCGCATTCTCGCATTTTGACAACATGGCAAGTGAGCCTGATGAACCTGAAGACCCACTCACAAACCTTAAGTCCTCCGTTTGGGAACACTTTGGTTTCAGGGTAAAATACGAAGATGGAAATAAACAAGTGGACGAGACAAAAGCAGTGTGCCGACACTGCAGAACAGCAGTCAGGTATGTACTTGGAAACACGTCTAACATGCTAACGCATCTAAAGCGACACCACCCGAGTTTGAACGTTAATCGGCACGACTAGAAAAAGCAATCTGGTACAAACTATGATATCGTCGTCGTTTAAAAAGAAAGAGCATTTCCCTGACCATCGCGCTAAAGAAATAATCACCGCCATTGGAGTTGAGTAAAATTGTTTAAGCTGCACTTTAGATATAAGCATGTTTTGTTTACTGCACTTTAACAAAGTGGGAAAGCTAAGTAAGTTCCTAGTAAAACTGAATCTGAGCAGGCTTTAAAACTGACCAGCTGCACTATACTTTTTATTTTAATTGAGTAAAACTGTTAAAGCAGAAATGTATATTTATATTTTTCATTCAAAAAATATGTTAAAAAAACAGCAGGATTTTATTTTTCACTTTTATATTTCTATTTTCATTCAAACAATGTGAAAATTTGTTTCATTCAAAAATTGTGTAAAAAGAGTTAACTGCTGTGGTGGTATGTTTTAATAAGATTACCAAGAAGTAAAAAATATTTAATAGTTGTCTATTTTTTTCATTACTGTACCGAAAAAAAACGAACCCTGACTTGTGTACCGAGGTACGTACCGAACCGAGATTTTTGTGTACTGTTACACCCCTACGAGGTACATATCATGTATCGGCATTCAGCCTGAAAATACAGAGATATAAATGTTTGTCCATATCGCCCTACCCTGGAAATCCAGAGTTCTCGCGAGAGCACAATTTGAATTTGCTCAGTGAGTCACTCTAGCAATCAGTAATGATGCTCAGGCAGCCAGAGGCGAGCTAAACAGATGATGTCAGCGCTGCGATGACGAAGTCCAGAATCAGTTAGTAAACATTGCAAGATGGCTATGGATGAACACCAGTTGTTTGAAACGGCTTTGGCCGCTACAACGAACGAGTTAGACTTGGCTTTTTCTCTAAAAGAGGAACAGAAGACGGTGCTTGAATCTTTCCTTTGCAAGAAGGACGTTTTTGCTGTTTTGCCCATAGACATATATGGTTATGCTGACCGGATACGGCAAGAGTCTAATCTACCAGTTAGCTCCACTGGTAGCTAAGTGCTAAGTATTGTTCTGATTGGTCGCAGTGTTATCCAGTTGCGTGCAGTGATATTTTCAAATGCATGCTTGGTGCTGCCCCTCGAGTTGGGCCATTTGCATTACTTATAGCCAGACCCTAAATCTTTATAGATTTGGGTCTGGATTTCCAGGCTGATATCGCCCAGCCCCACTCTGTACAGTAACTGTTAAACGCTAAAGACCAGCAGGCTTTCCTTGGCCATTGACAGGATCTTTGGAATGTTGTGCCCTGTGGTAGAGATCGCTGAAATCTGAATTTCACTCAGGAATTTGTCTGGACACAGGTGATGAGCATCAGCACCAGGAAAAGTGGGTCATGGAGAAGGACAGGATTAATGGACAAAATACTTAGTGGACATTTTGTAGACCGCAACACCATGATTTAACTGGCTGACCTGAAGTCTGTGTTTAAAACTTGTTGTCTGACAGACACCAGACGGTCACCTTGACCGGTGGCTTTGGCTGTTTGCATGGACTAACAACAATGATAATTGCACACAGGATTGAATACGTTTGAATGTCAAACTTGTTGTTGTGCTCTCCTGACTATTCACAAACCTATTCAGTGTTATGATATCAAAGCTGCCACCAACATCACTTAGGCCTTTCTTTGCTTTACCTCACATGTGATGCAGGAGGGATCAGATGCCTCTGCACCCTGGGAAGATCTCCTGTGAATTCCAAATGATGAGGGATGCTTGCTTGAGAGTAGGAGACCAGAATTAGGTCAAGTATCCCACCCTTTGGTGTAGCATTAGTGTATTAAGCCACCCTGATATATCTAAGGGCTGTAGCATAAGCTGACAAACACAAATGAGTAATGTGTTTCCCTAAGCTTATAGGCAAAATGTTTTGACTTTCTGGATACAGATTTCTGGTTTTCTTTCTCTTTAAAATGAGCAAGAGCTTCAAACACCAGTTTTCGTATATTCTTACTCACTCACTGCGCTTCTCAGATAGATTATTTCTTCCCGCAAGAAGTATTTGCACAATGAATACACTTTAGTTCACATAGTTTTGCACATTTCCTTTATTGATCTAAAACTGTACTCATCTTTGATCTCACGCAGGGGACTAGAAGCCCTTAATGGACTCTTCTAGTGCTTTTAGGTTTAGGAAACTATTTTGATTCTGTTTTCTAAAATTCTCTCTTTGGACTTGTGCAGAGATTTTGTTCATCTTATTAGTGGTCTGTTTTGAATACCAATTTATTTAGGGAAGGATATTATTTATTAATACTGTATGTAGTAACAGGGTGGATTTTACTTATACCTGCTGTACAGTAGGGCTGCCCCCTGAAAGTGAAAGACTCGAATCATCAATCGCAGACCCCTCAGCCAGCTGAGATTCTTCATGTCCAGCAGTCTTTCTTCTCTTTGTCAGTGAACAGCAGGTTTGTCCACACTTTTTGGATTGGGGGCCAGATAATGTGGGAATACCTGGGGCCCAGCTGCTTTTCACATTATATGTCTTATTGAAAAAAACACATATAAATGATGTCCCCAGGCTGGACGTTGAATGTGACTGGTGCACAGTGTACTTCTGGGGAAATTTTGGGCCCCAGAATACACTGTGCAGGGTGAGCACTCCTCACTTCCATGCTGCTTTCAACTGGGGGAAGAGAGGCTTTGCCTGGTCAAGCTTTGAGATAACCTTATCTTCTGCCTTCTCCTTAGAAGTGGTGAATTTACAGCAGTTGTTGTTGCACATTTCCAATCCATTGTGAGCGTAGTAGGCATGCGTTAGCTTGGAGGGCTTAATTGGTTTGTTATCTAGGCTGTATTACACAAACATTACTATGACCCTAAACGTTCTGCCAAAAACAAAGGGTCTGTACAAAAACTTAAAAGCTCACTGGTGCAGGTATTCACACTAATCAGTTCACTTCTGCAGGCAGGAAGTAAAAACATAAAAAACAAACAAATGCAATTTCACAATAAAAGCATGCAAATAAAACCAAACACTAGAATAGAATAATTTAAAACAATATGTAAAACCCTGCAATGTAACATAACTACAGCAAACAATAAAAAGGGCACAGCAAGCATGAAATATATACATACATTAAAAACAATAACATAAATCCATTACTTCCACTGTGTGACATATTTGTTAGTTGTTAGTTATTTGATAGTTATTTTACGGTGACCAGACGTCCCTGATTTCGGGGGACAGCCCCCAATTTGGGTGACCTGTCCCTGGTAAAAGCTGTCCCCGAAAATGTCCCCGATTTTGACACTGAATGGGGGGAAAATGCGCGCAGACTCAAACACCAGTTATTAAGGTAGTCAGTAAACGCATCGCCAGAGAAGACGTCGTATGACTTACAGACGTTATCAGGAAGCACGACCAGACCCAGCAGCATTAACAACAATCTAGAGGCAGCAAAAAGGAGAGAAAAGGAGACCAGTGGCCGTATTAAATGATATGTCGTGTATGAACTTATTTATTTTGTGTGAGCTGGCAGTAGACTTGACGGTGTGTGTGTGACGTGAGGTAAAGTAGGCTAAGTATGATTGTAACATGCAGTGCGTAACATGCAGGAGAAGAGATAGAAGGAGAAACTGGCTTAATGTAGTCTGTCCCCCTGATGAGTGACTTTTGTGAGTGCACTTTAATGCACGATTAATCTAATCGCAATTGCGATGTCAGGCTGTGCGATTACATAACCGCATAAAAGGCTGCGATTTGCGATTTAATGTAAATAAATGTTAACGTTTGTGCCTGTGAACGTGACTGCCTCTCCTGTAGTGTGTGGAGTTTGTTGACATCACACCCACAAGCTATCCTGGTGCGTGCAGCTGGCGTGCAGCAGTGACCAACACAGATGCTGAAGAAGAGCATGAGCACGACCAAGAACAGCCTGAGTTGGTGGCGAAAAACGCAATGTCTATTACATGGCGATACTTTGGATTCAGGTACGGCGTCGTTGAACAGAAAGATGTGCTGTGTAAAAGTTTAAAAGTTAAAGTCGCCACGTTCCGCGGCAACACGACCAATCCTATATCAGCACTTGAGACGGGACGTAGCGACTTTAACTTTTAAACTTTTACACAGCACGTCTTTCTGTCCAACGTCGCTGTACCTGAAAGACGTGCTGTGTAAAGTTAAAGTCGCCATGTCCCGCGACACGACCAATCTATATTAGCACTTGAGACAGCACAGGGAAAAGTAGGAAGAGTGCATGCGAGAGAAAGTCGAGCCGTGTAACATTAAAGACAAAGAGACAACTAAAAGCCGCCAGAGCCTCATAAAACAACATCCAAGACATCAGTCTGTTGATGGTCATTTACACACTGTCTGTCCATAACAATAACTATGTCAGGTCAGTGCCCCCCTAATATAATGTAGGGGAAACACTGAATCAAGCAAAAAGACTCATGATACCATTTATTTATTATATTGTACATTGTAATCACAATCACAAATCACAATATTGTCCACCATAATCGCAATCGCACATTTTTATCAAATCGTGCAGCACTACTTTATAAATGTAGGCTATTCTTTGATTTTAATAAAGTAGCATTTTGTTGATATTGTTTAGCCTTACTGATGCTGTTGCATGGGTGATACAGTTATTTTTATTGTATGAAGACAATATATCTGCAGTAGAAAGTTGCACTTTGGAAATTTGGTTTGGTACAAAGTGATACATGGTCTGAAAGGTTGAGGAACCTCTGATGTAGCACATTTCAAACAGAGGCAGTTACATAGAGCAGATAAAAAAGAGCACAATGACTAAAAAGTATAATACCAAAACTGATGTTATTTCTTTAAGAAACTATTCACTTACTATTGGCTCTGTTCTTGCAGTTTTTCTCATGTTCCCCTGTGCTCTTATTCTACCCAAGCTCCTGAGGCGGAGGCTACAGGGGTGGATGAATGAGGGGATCACGGTGATGTCACCCATTTTTTTGATTGCCACCTTTTGTGTCATAAATATCAGTTCAGTATTCAGGTATGAGTAGAAACCTTTGACCAAAAAAATCCATCCTCAAGCTAACAAGATTAAGATATTTTGGTCTTCCTCAGTGGATGGATGGTTGGTGATGTCACTCATTTGTTTGATTGCAACCTTTTGTGTAATAAAAGCTGGTCAATATACATGAAAAAAGTACTTGTCCCCATTTTTTATTTCATAATGATAATATTTAATGATTTTTCACCGCCGCATTGAAAATGTCCCAGATTTTCATCTCAGAAATCTGGGCACCTTAAGTTATTTGTAATTGCCAATTTTTTTTTCTTGTACTGTGCGAAGAGTAAGATCTGGTGAAACTAGAATGAGTGAATGGTTTGGTCCTCTGGTGACACGTGGGCTGTACCCAACTCAGAATTATGTCAGTGGAATCAGATTCAGCCGTTTACTATGAATATTCCAAGATCCGTTTTTCTTTTTTTCTTCTTTTTCATATAAAGTTTTAAAGTTTGAATGTGGCTCAACAAGATGTTCAGTGTGCCAGCAGCAATCACATAATATAGCTAACGAGGTGATGGCACTAACAATGGATAGGAATGTGCAAAAACACAAAAACCTGTATTGTATTAAGTATCTGTGAGCTGTAAATACACCACTTCCAAGCAGAAGAGAGAAGATAATGTTATCTTGGAGTCTTATGGTGGAAAGTTTCTCCTGCTCTGTGCCACTGCATCACGTCTGCAGCTGTCTCTCTCAAAGAGTAGAGTCAAAGTCAAGAGCGCTCACTTTGCAGTGAAATCTGGGGGCCAGAACGTCCTCAGAAGTACACTGCATAGCACACTGACCAGCAAAAAACTGACTCTCAGGGGGCAGCTCTAAGCTACACGTGCAAACGTCAGTATTCAAACAAAGCAAATACATCTAAGTTTTAGCTAAAACTGCACCAGTGTTTGCTATTTGACATTTGCAACTTATGCTATGAGTGACTGCCTTCATAGCCACTGCATAGCTTTTAGCCACGAGATTTAAGCCTCCAGATTTTGGTAGCAGATGGTGATGGAGTTTAAGGGCCAAGTGATAAGAAAGAGGAAATGTTCCACTACAGTACACATTCTCAGTGCATTACTCACAAACTTTAACTAGTTTTTGAAAACTGATTAAGGTGACCCTGCTCCAAACAGGCTGCTCAGGCTGACCTCTCCTGTGTTGTGTTGAGCAGTGACATATAAAGCACATGAGTTGCATGCCCCCAGTTCATTGTGTATCCCCTTGGCTTAGCGGGCTGGCTGGCAACATTATTAATGCATCCATTCATTTCACAGTTGTTTTATTTTTCTTGCCACCGCTGAGTTCAACTTAGGAATAAGATACAGGAAGACTAAGTGCAGGTGCAAGAATAATAGGCTGTATGATAATGCACTGACCTTGCAATAGTCATCAATAATTCATGTTGTATTGTGTAAAAATCTCATTTATTTTTCATTTTTGTTGGCACTTAGCAGAGTGGGCCAGTTGTCACTGCTAGACAGCGCCATGATGGAGCCAGGGGACCAGCTGAGACAGGGACGGGGGAAGCTTGAGTATATTCAGTGTTTTAAGTGCCAACACAGAGTCTCAACTGAAATAGTACTCTAGAGTGTGTTGTGTGTGCGGTAATGCGACATATTTGTATTGTTTATTCATTGCATCTCACTGAATTTTCATGCACGGTCTCGTTTGTCACCTTGAATAAATATAGAAAAGCAGTTTTCTGTGAGGCCTCAGGGTGAAAATAAGCCTGTCTGTACTGTCACACAATATTATACTGTCATCGGTCCTCTGTTATACTGTCATATAACACAGGAAGAACAGTTTATCATTGACACACCAGGACCTGGAATCAAATATCACTTGTAAATCACACAGGATTTTAGAATTGCAGTGTACCGGAGCATTATGAAGCAGAGGATAAATACGTGTCATATTTAGATGCTCTCTGTTGTCTTTGCAATATGAGAAAACAATGGGAAGAAAATTGATTAAAAATGCCCTCAAGATGGAAATGTGTCTGTTACATAATATTAAGAATGTAACTCAAATGGGGGAAAAGATGGATAGGGTACACATTTTTATTATTTAACAACTAATAAGTGTGATAAATAAAGAGATTTGCTAAAATTTCTGAATAAAGTTGGATGTTAGCAACATAGCTTGAAGAAAATATTTGAAGATGTTAGATGGGAACATAGCTGACATTACCAGTGATTTAGAGCAGTGGTTCACAACTGGTCCAGCCATGGGGTCCAGATTTCTCCGTTAGTTTAAGGTCCACACAGTTCATTCAGCGTCATACTAACTGAATATTCTGTTAGTAACTCACTCTATAGCGGGAAATGGCACTTCAAAATAAAAACTCTGTACTGAAAATTCACTGTACTTGCAAATAAATTAAGTTTTTTTACTAACTTGATGTTTGTGAGTCACTTGCAGTCCATTTAAGAATGGGCCTACAACCCACTTTTGGACCGTGACCCACTAGTCGGGAACCACTAGTTTAGAGCACCTCAAGTTTTAGAAATATTGTTTTTCAAGATGTAACATTGGAATTTTCATTTTCACCTCACAGGCTTTTACTGTGATAATCAAATTGAGAATTTTATTGCGAAATTCATGAATGTAATTATAGTAATTTTACAGGAGCATACTGCTGTGAAATTGCACAGCAATTTATTGTGAAAGTAATGCAACTAATAGCCAGTAATTTACTGTAAATGCACAGTTTGTTATTTTACAGTGTGTAGTCTGTTTTGTCTTTTATTAATAAAAATCTTATTTCAGGATTTCTTTGCCTGCAAAATAAATTTAAAAAAAAAATAGTAGTTTATAATAGTTTATAATTAGTAGTTTCAATTCCATGGGATTTCTTAATTTATATGGGACACAGATTGCATGTTTTATACTTCCTGTGAATATAATCCATTTAATCTCATTCCCATGTTAGGGGTGGAAATCTCCAGGCACCTCTGAATCATAATCGAATCGAATCAAATCATGAGGTGCCTGGGAATCTCCAGGCAGGTTGAGGTCAGTTACTGGGGTAAGGGTGGGATTAGATTTGAGCACTGGTTAGGGATAGACCAACAAAGGACTGAACAAGGTGGTTTTTAAAAGTTCAGGACAGTTGACCTGGTTTGTTTGGATTCTTGAAATAGCAGAAACTTGTGTTGCACAGAGCAGAGACAAACTGTGGCAGGGTTACATTTGTATCTTACAAACCTCTAGCATAGACGTGCCTCTGCACACCATCTCCACATTCGACAAATGTGTGGGTGATGTGAGCAGTGTTGAAATCAAACTTTGCTACATTCAGACGTAAACAGCTTAGGCCCACAAACTAATTATATCGTCTTGCTAATGTTAGCAAAAAGGAGAAACTAAGCGTTGTGCATAGGATGTACCACATTTAAACTGCATTTTATGTTTAATTAGCTAATGTCAGCATTACCACAGTAGCCAATAATAGACAGATAGGGAGCCTGGCTTTTTGGTCCTGCTGTGGCTGCTCTGCCTCTGTTTGAACACTTGAACGCTGCTTACTAGTGGCAAAGGAAAAAAGTGTGCTGTGTTTGTGGCCCTCTAAAAATGTTTTTTGATTTTATGTGACGTCATAGTCAGTATGTTTCACCATGGTATATAATAACATTGCACACACACTGGCACAACTCTACTGCCAACAGTGTTGGCCTCTTTATAAGTGCGTTTCCATCCACTAGGTTTGTGTAAATATTAACCTTCATTGTGAAATAAACATGCGGGATAAAGGTATCACAAAAGACTGCTTGAACTGCGATCAATGGTATTTTTACATGTGCCATGCATTCATACGCTGTATGTCAGTATCTTTGGCCAATAAGATGGAGTCCTAATAGCCTGGCGTTTCCAGACCCAATTCGCAAAATGCGAATGGGTCTGGAAACGGACTATATATTTCCTCTATTCCCGAGGGGTGTCACTCAGAATGCCCTTTCAAGCAATTGGAAAGACAGACAACCAATCAGAGTAAACGAAACGTGTGACGTAGGCTAGCACAACGCCACTGTAAACAGACCAGCAAGCAAGTGCAGTGGAGATGATGATGTGATGATGGCTTCTTCTCCGGAGCCTTTGTGCTCCACTGTCTCTCAGGTTAACTCATATTGCAGCGGTGCCTGGATAGTGTGACGTGTGTGTGTAATAACGGGATCCGGTGTTAACTCCATTAACTGTTAACTGCAGCTCAACAATCAGTCCTTCATCTCGGAAAAACAGTGGTTTCAAAACTGCGCTATTACCTGTAGCCACCGGGTCAGTTTGCTTTGCAGAGGAGGAGACCTCGACTGATAAATTGCCCATAAAATCACATTAACAACATACCGAAGGCATCCTTAAATTTCACTTAAATTTAAATTTCAATTATTTGACTGTGGTCCTCTCCATTCCTCTCACCCACACTTGAGCACCCGTTCTAGGATACACAGGGTCGGCCCTCCCAGCCTGACCTCCATGCTCCTCTCCACTCCTCTAAGCCGCACTTGAGCATCCGTTCAGGCCGCGGAGGTCAGGCCCAGGCAGGACCATAGGTGAGTGGATCCCAACTCTCGAGCTCTGCCCGGGACCAAGGGTGGCAGCTCCAGGCACTTCCGCTTTAACCCAAAACGAGCGCTCACGATAACCAGATAAGCAGATAATGTCAGCTAGGGAAAATAAAATGAAAACACCACAGTTTTAGCCTGTTAGCTAACATGAGCTAAACTAGCTAACAGCTAACGAAAGATAACATTAGCTGGTGGGGACATGTGCTATACCCAGTCGTGCCTCACCACTCACCAGGAACCTCTTTTAACAGTCACAGAATAAACAACAAAGCTATTTTCTGCCAATTTATTCCAGTTAGCTTCCCTGAAACCAACTGCGATGAGATGCTGTGTCCCGCGAGCTCAGTTCCAAACAAACACCGCGGAGATGAAATTCTGCCTTCTGTGGCGACTTCCGTATGTGGGCCGGTATATTCTACGGCACTGGGCCGACCCAAAGCCGACGTAACAGAGATGTTTGATGAGCTGGGACAAAAGAGCATTAAATTTAAAAATATCATATATATATATATATGGCGCACGTGTGTAAATTAACAGTCCCTTTATTCCAAAAGTGGTAAAGAAAGCAAGAGAAGAACATTTAATTTACAGGGCTTTCCCTGGAGGGTGGGAGTGGATGAACCCGGTTAAAGAGTACCCGCCCGGACGGGATGCTCTAAAACTAAGGCGAGCGCGCTCACAAGGAGGCAGGGATCATTTCACTGGTCAACAGTAAATCTGGCATTCTATTGGTTGGGGGATTTTGACAGGGTTGTTACACAAAAAAATCCAAGTGCAGGGCAGAAATCTGAGAGCAGAAATTCCACAAGCGCACAGAAACAGTTTGAAATCTGTGTGAGCAAATGGTATCTGAGTGCGTGCAACATGGTATCTGAGTGCGAGCACACAGTTTGAGCAGAAACAGAGTAGATCCAAGTGCAAGCAGAGGCTATTTGAGTGCGAGGGCAGGGCTTTTGAACATGAAATCAATAAATAATGTTCTCAAACTGATAGACCGCTCTCTTGAATAAAGATAGGGATAAAGTTCCATAAATTAAACATGTGACTTAAGCATCCACTTAAGAAAGACAGCAGCAGATGAAACATTAAACAAACTGTTATTAACTTTTATGAAAATAACTTTGTGTCATATTTGCTGGAACTGTGACTATATTCCGAGAGAAGTACAAGAGACAGATCATCTGTGAAAAAAAATCATGTCCCTCCTCCCCCCTACTGCCTCTAGTGGCATTAGCTACAATCAGACCAACCAATCAGCAAACACCAGTTAGAGTCGAGGAGTCTCTAACTTATCTGTCAATCATGTCAATTGCTCTGTTAACTTCAGTCAAAATGTGAAACTAGGCAATGTTTAAAGATTAAACATTTAAAGGTTTAAGTTGATATGATTCAATTTTGAGTTTGTTTGCTGGATGGAATTTCATTAATTTTAGTGATTGATAATAATTTACTGATTGATTTGAATCAGATTGATTTTTGTTAAAAAATGGAAGTAATAAAAGAGAATTTCCATATTTAGGAAATTGAGATTAAAGGTGAGATGAAAAGTAATTTTATGATTGTTTAAAATAGGTAAATAACTTAAACTTATTTAAAAGAGTATAAATATTTGGTTTGCAGTGGTATTATTAAAAATAGCACAAACATCATTGACAATTGTAATAAATATATTTAATAACATGAAATTGATTGTTAAAATTAATTAATGATGTTTAATTTTTAATCCTATTATTGGGTATATTTTGGTAACGGATAATGTCTGATTGATTGATTATGATTGATAGTTTAACTTTATTGATTTAATTAAAGTGATGAATGCAAGAGATTTCAGTTAACTGATTATACTGATAGAGTTGACTGACTGAATTAACATGATTTTATGGTCTTTTCTTTAAGGTTATCAACCTATTACCAATCTGGAAATCCATCGGTAAAAAAAAAAACAAAACAAAACTTTTTTTTTCTTCCTTTACCTCTGGAGGCACAGCCTGGAGTTTTTCGACTAACGGAAGTGCAGGGGCCTCGGCGATCGCTCATGCCCTTCACTTCCGGCGGTGCCCCCAGGGAATCGCCGTGTTGTTTACAAATACTTAGGGTAGAAAACCAGCAGAGTTTAGCTATATATCACAATTTTCACGTCACTATATCACCGTGTAGACTAATCTGATGTTTGTTAAGTCTAGAAACACAATGACTGAACAAATGTTACTATTTCTGTGTGCACGTTTTGTAAATAATAACAACATTGTAGATTAGCTGGGCTAACCGTTAGCTGTTAATGTTAGCCGTTAGCAGTGTCTGTAATAACCATAGACTGTATAAAAATAAGGTACTAACTCAATAAACGGTCCATGAATAAAATATTTTTTCCAGCGGATATCTTAGTTACATCATGATTGAGCTAGCAAAGCAGTATTGTGTTGCTATGTGTGGTATTTATTCAGTTATGGGAAATCACGATGTCTAGAAAGCATCAGTGGCTGCAGCTGACAGGGACAGCTAACAGCAGCAGCAAAGCTAACATCAGGACGTCATCTCCTAAAAGCCTCCCGTTGTTGGATACGACATGAAACTACTCCAGTTAGCTCAACCATGTTGTAACTAAGACATCTGCTGGAAAAAATATTTTTTTTCACGTTGACGAGACAGCGTTTTGGATGGAGCGGTCGCTATGAACGCGGAGCTTGCTGTTTCTGTAGGTACACATTTCCCGGGGACAACTGCACGTCTCGGCCACGCCCCCTCCATTGTGATTGGCTAAAGCGCAGGCCCCGCCGTCCCCCCCTCTCTAGTCATCTTTCACACAGGGCTGCCGACAGATTCTACAGTACAATGTAAATTGCAGAATCTGTCTTGAGAGATTAACCTATTACTGACTTTTTCTTTGTGTGGAAACTACCTGCTTCATTAAAGAAATGTATACCAAACAGTCAACCATTCAACCATTTCACCAGTTGCAGAGAGGAAACTGATGAAATGATTGCAACCAATATTAAACGTCTTAAGACCAATATTAGACGTCTTAACGTCTTAAGAAATGTACTTGTAAACAGGGTATTTTCTGTCATCTTGTTCTGCATTTGACATGTTAAGAGGTTAGATTTTCCCTCTTGAGAAGAACAAATTTGACTTCCCAATATGAACATCTAAATAGACATATAGAGTCATATGGCTTTTGATAACACACAGATGTATGCGCCTCAAAATGGTGCTGCAAAACTGACCGTCTCAAGCACTCTTAGTTTTGTGAGAAATCAGCTGATCTGCTTAACTATCACTTGCCGCCAGCCTGCTGCTAGCTAGTATTGCGTCCATAAATAATAACAGGGAGGCCTCTTAGTTTGAACCAAGACGGTGAACTCTTGATTGTAGGGATGCACTGAATATTCGGTAACCGAATATATTTGGCCGAATATTGCAAAAAAACACACATTCGGTATTCGGTGGAATAAGTTAATACCAAGGCCGAATAATAGCGGCGTTTTGATAACGCAATCAAACAGCATGCCATGACGGATGGAATAAAATGTTGGTAGTGTGGCGATCCATCCGTCACGGCACTCGCATTTGCGTCTAAAAATAGTTTTGAGCGAGCAAAATAGGCTTAAATCATTCAGCACGCTGTGCGAGCAGCCTACAGATTTCAACCAGCAGCAGAAACGAATTGTGGGTTGAACGGGGGTCACAGACACAGACAGTAACGTTAATGTATTCCTGTCAAATACGCGGCCATCGGCTTACCGGGTGACGGAGAAGTCGGTTCCAATAATATCCTCTTCTTGGTGTCATGACTCCAGAAGTACCTGAACAGCCGAGCCAGCCTAACACAGGTATGTGACGTGTCAGAGGAGAAACGAGCCTTTCACATTTCTCTCTTTCTGGCAGTAACGGTCCACAAACCTCACCGCACTTTAGGGACTGTTCATTACCTATCAAGGGACTTGTCAGGGGAGGAGGGTAGCTGGCTGATTTTTATTTTATTTATTTATTTTATTTTCATCCCCCCTATGTTAATCACTTATTGATGCTGTTTTTGAAGTATGAATAAGTCAATAAGTAATTTATTCCATTGAAATATCATTGATGTATTATAGAAAAGTGATTTATCTTTTCATAAATGACAAAAGGCACATCTGCCTCATTTTCGTTGTGGTATCGTGATACTACTCAGAACCATGATATTTTCATTGGTATCGCACAGTGGGTCCCAATTTTGGTACTGTGACAACACTAATCTGGAGGGGGTTCATCTGCAAAAACTAATGAAAAACTAAACAACGATATTTGGTATTCGGTACTCGGTATTCGGCCAAGCGTTTAATAATATTTGGCTTCGGCTTCGGCCACAAATTTTCATTTCGGTGTATCCCTACTTGATTGCCTCCCACTTGGTCAGCAGCAGCACATTACAGCTTTACTTATTCTGTTCTTACCTTTCACAATAAAAGTCCTAGGCATATACACTGCATCACTGCTAACCAGAGGGAACTTATTCACATGTTGAGGCCGTGATGATGAGTTGTTCAATATATTACAATAATTTTGATTGAAATTTTGCTCTGTCTCTTCTCTAAGTTTGTACTCAACATAATACATAATTATATCAAAGAAATGTTCTGAAACAAATGTATATATATGACACAAAAAGAGGCAGTGTCTTATTTTGGCCTGTAAAAAATATGTTTGGCCAGTGGATTTATTCATTTACTGGCCCCCTTCACTGATGAGTCAAAAAGTTAAATTCAGACTCCGATTGCAGCGCATTATATTTTTACTCAGATGATGGCTTCAGAGTAGCGTGAATACACAAGTGTTACAGTACTCCTGGCAACAATCACAAATACCCAGCAAACATACCCTCCCCTTCACTGTGTGTCTGTGTGTCTGTGTGTGCGTGCACCTCAGTGGTTATACCTTGCTATGGTGCCCTCCCCTGGGTCTTTGATTGTAAATGAGCTAAACCCTTATGGGTGGGGATGGGCAAATCAGCTCTGCCTCTCCTCTCTGCGTTCTGCTCTCCCGCTCCCTCTCCGTCTCATCAGTTACATCAGTTATAAACAGTGAAGTCATACCTTCCAAGGGGCCTGTTTTTGTGTTATCTGCCATGATGTCACCAGCAGCCAATCAAATCATAGCGCCGCTTGAGGTAGTGTATGTTCTCTTGTGTGTGTGTGTCTGTGTGTGTGAGTGAAGAGGTGGGGGTGGCGAGGCAAGGGGGTTTCACCACTGGGAAAAGCACACTTGCTCAGTTATTATCTGGTTCTGCCGCCAAGCATGAGAGCACATATGCACATCAAATCATCAATCCACAGGCTTCTTCTGATACACACAGCCTCTCAGTGATGTAATATACTCTATATATGTTACACCGTGTAGAAATGGTAGGTCTGTAATGGTAATGATGTAATGATTCAGAGATATCTCATGTTGTGCATTGTAATTCACAAGGTGATTGTAATGCCCTGTTGACATGGTTAATGCGCGCTGTACCTCACAGCCTTCTGTTTGGGGAAACACAGCTCTACTTGTATTTGCTGATTTACATTTACCTTTGAATCTGCAAATACTTTAATTCCATTAGTCTGACATTCACAAGTACACATCATTATAAGATAAGCATCCTCTGTTTAGTGCAAAACCAAGACAGTTAGGACACATTCACACTGGTGCAATTTGGTCCGCTTCAAACGAACTGTGGTATGCTTCCAGGGATAGTTCGTTTCCTTTGGAGTGGTGTGAACTCTCATTCGAACTCTTGTGCCCAAACCCTGGCCTGCTTGAAAACTAGGGGTCTCGGTTCACTTGCAAGTGAACTCTGGTGCGGTTCGCTTACAGTGGGAAATGCAAACGGACTATCCAGCAAACCAAAGAGAGGAAGTGAACCAAAGAAAGGAAATGATGTAACCGTCCCCCCCCAAAAAAAAAGCCAACTGCGTGAATCGGTAGAAGCAGAGGTTAAAAAAAGTAAAGCTGGAAAATATGTTGTGAGCAGCTGTGGAGTAGTGAGAAGGTGCAGGCGCTTATTGATATATGGTCAAAGGACTATATATCGCAATTGCTTGTGGCTACCCACAATGGATTGCCGTTTTCGGTCCTGGACAATTGATGAGCCGGGTTTTCTTCTTCCTCATGCTTTTCTTCTTCCTGGTCAGTGGTGGTTTCGGGCAATACCGCCCCCAAACGAGTAGCTGTTGTAACTGTTTTACGTTGTCCAGGCGGTTTGGTCCGCTTTAAAAAATGCAGTGTGAAAGTGAACCATTCCCCGCCCAATCGAACCGACTCCCCAGGATTATCCTGGTGTGAATGCGCCCTTAGTTGCTTTACTACTCAGTTTAAGGTGACTGTGGAGGCTTTTCATGCTTTCCTACTGCAATGTAATCAATCAAACAATTAACCAACCAGTCAATCAATGCATTAAAAAGCAATGCATTCTCACTCCGACCTCTTCACATATAGACATTTGGTCACGGACTTTCCATGTGTAGAGATGATGTACAAGATACCCTGGGTGCTGTGGCTATTGACATTCTGGGACACTGTGTCAACTTCAGCCTGTTACATGCATTGTCTGTTTTCATTATACACTTCGGTTTTCACAGGAAGTGTACAGTTTGCATACAGTCTCTTTCAAAAAAAAAATGCACAGCACAACGCCACAAATTAATTTTTTATAACTTCTTTTTACTGTTTTCTCCTTCAGCAACAAATGCACATTTTTACATTTTGCCAACTAAAGCAAGTAGTTGGGTTTAGGAAAAAAGAACAGGATTTGGCTTTATGGTCTTGCGGGAAGTGAACACCGGCCTCCCAGGTGAAAGTTGGTGGTGGTTGTTGGATACAATATGACAACCTCCACCATGGTTGCTTTGTTGCTTGTTGTGTAAAACTTTAAACTCTGCCTTCTAGTTCCATCTATTGGCTATATCCATGTGATCATAAAGGATGCATGGATGCATAAGGGCAGTGTCATTTACAATGTTTAATAAAGACATTTTTTTCATATGTAGAGGGAGTAAAAATTAGCTTTAGGCAGCATTTAGGATCCCAATGTCCTGAGGGCAGAATTTCTTCCTGAGACTCTCAGTGCTGGTCTGGTGTATCCGGTACCGCACCCTTAATAGGGTTTAAAGGTAGTAGTTATGCGGATGGTTGGGATACTTAATGATTCTCCTGGCCTTATCCTTGCAGTGCCTGTTGTAAATATCCTTTAAGAAAGCCCTGCCAATAGAATGTTCAACTGAACAAACCACTGTTTGAAGAGCATTGCGGTCCTGTTCGGTGTTGTGGAGTAGAAATTCCTGAGTATATGAGGAGATACCTGGTATGTCCTTATATGTCTGAGTTGAAACAGTCTTTGCCTTGCCTTACTTACTATTGAGTAAGTATGCAGCACCCAGGTCAGGCCCTCACTGAGGACCCATTGATATTAAGAGGGCCGTAGTTCCTCCATGCTTCTTCCCAAAGTCCACTATTATCTACTTAGTTTTGCGGAAATTCAGGAGTAGGTTGTTGCCTTGACACCAGGTCAGATCTTATGCTTTTTTCAGGTAGACCTTTTCATTGGTACTTGTGATCAGGCTTAACACACCTGTTTCATCAGCAAACTTGATGATGGTGTTAAGTGGCTTCACAGTCGTGTGTGTACAGGGAGTACAGCAGGGCACTTGAAACACAGCCCTGGGGTGTTCCTGTGTTAAAGGGATAGTACATCCAAAAATGAAAATTCAGCCATTATCTACTCACCCATATGCCGACGGAGGCCCTGGTGAAGTTTTAGAGTCCTCACATCCCTTGTGGAGATCGGCGGGTGGAGTGGCTAGCATACCTAATGGTAGACGGCGCCCCAGACTAACGTCCAAGAACACAAAATTGAATCCACAAAGTATCTTCATACTGGTCATCCGTAGTGATCCAAGTGTGCTGCAGCCGCGACATAAAAAGTTGTTTTGAAAAACGTCATATGAACTCTGTTTTTAGCCTCACTGTAGCTCTAACTGCTTCTCTGTGCTCCACGTTCACGTGTGCACGCGCTCAGAGTGATTGGTGATCCATGGTCTCTGAAGAGCAGCAGTCTCGTCAGTACTGATGTCCAGATTCTCAAGTGCAGGCATTGCCAATTCCCAGTCTGAGCAGCAAAGACTTTCCTCATCCGTTGGCATTGCTTTGCATATGAAACAACTACACCACCAGGTTTCCAATGCTCGACTCCGGTATTCTGCGGCTGGCTGAGGCTCATGAGCTGCGGCGGCTGCTTCGTCCGGTAGCCTGAGTTCCGTGCGTATACTCAGGCAACAAACAAATACAGCTCAACAAAGAAATGCTGTTCCTCCTCAATTTTAAAGTCTTCAGACATGTTGGGCTGTCCTTTGCTAAAAGACCGTAGTGCAAATTATCTTTTAGCTACTGTGGTTACGTTGTCTCTCCCTGCTGTGCACATGTCACGTGATGTAAACACGGGTGAGCGAAGCTCATGCTTTCGCTGGTCTCGCGCAGGCGCGCACACGTGAGCGCGGAGCAAAGAGAAGCAGTCAGGGCTACAGGCTACGGTGAAGCTAAAAACAGAGTTCATATGACGTTTTTCAAAACAACTTTTTATGTCGCGGCTGCAGCACACTTCGATCACTATGGATGACCAGTATGAAGATACTTTGTGGTTTCAATTTTGTGTTCTTGGAAGTTAGTCTGGGGCGCCGTCTTGTTTATTCCCCCTGTGGTGCAGTCAATATGTTGATGGAAGTCAGGCATAACCTTCTCAAGATTAGCCTTGTCAAAGTCTATGTCAATTAGAGCATCATCGAGATTATTGTTCTGTGAGCAGTTTTTGCAGAGGTCAAACAGCAGACCAGGTGAGCGGGAATCAGTGCTGCATGATATGCAGAAAAAATCATATTGCCATTATTTTATTGCTGTTGCAATATGAAGTGCAGTCTTTGTGGGAATAATAATTTTGGAATTTTCATTGAAAAAAATAGAAAAATAATGATAATGTGATTTTTGCTGGGGTTTGTACAAACATGTTGTCTAAAGTCTGGAATAGGATTTGTAGGCTGGGGTACTCCCTGTAACGCCATATTGCGTCATTTGTAATGTTTGTTTGACAAATTTTATCTTTATCAAATAATCAAAGCTCTTGTGATTTTGACACTACACTTGGCCATATTGCAATTTTGTAGTATTTCAATTTATTGTGGAGCACTAGCAGTGATGGGAGAGCAATTTAATATTTTCATGATCACACCAGCCCACATCTTGTCCTTTTTTTATTCCAGAATTTTCTTTTCTGTTGGATGGGTATATTTTAAGAGTCACCTGTTTGAGTGGTGCTGTCTGGTATTCTACAATTTAGCAACGTTTCTGTGAAACAAAGGACATTACAGTTTCTGATAGCCCATTGGAAACTGATGTGGCAACAGAAGTAGTCCAGTTTATTAGCCAACAACTGTACACTGGAAAGCACAATGCTTGGCAGAGAGTATCCATGTGGCCAGGAATGTAGCTGTTGTTTGCTCCCTCAGTGTTTACCTCGGCCTTTCCTTCCATGTTGAAATGAATTCTGAGTTGGATGCAGAGATGGTCTTGCTTGTTGATATAGTTGGGATCCTAGCTGGTGTTTATCCCCTTCACCTTTTCCTTGAGGTTAACATTAGAAAACCTCGACAAACCAAAGGACTGTTCCAGAAAGCAGGTTTAACAAACTCTGAGTCTGACCCTGAACTCTTAAGATGATGAACGCAGAGATGGAGTTAAGCTTGTAGGCGGTGAATGAAAAAATCCATCATCAATGGAGCTCCAATACTACAATTCACCATGGCAACAGGCAAATATCGGCAAAGCCTCCATTCTAATGCAGTGGATGTGGAAATATTAATAATTGGGATTGTGAGCTCGGCTGCCAGCGCTCAGCAGGATTATGATAAATTTGTTATATATTTGAAGGCCTATATGCAGACTTTGAGAGACAGAGACGAAACACAGGAGTCATGAAGATGAAAAATAGAGTTGAAGATTTCAAAACATAAATTGAGGACATAGGACTTGAGACATGACAGTAATCGGATCTAGTAATAATGTGGTTGGTGATTTGCACTTGAGTAGAGAAGACTAATAGGCTACAGGTGAGCATTCAGCTACTTTAACAAATCTAATAAATTTAAACATTGTTACTGAAAAACTGTTAAAATGTTTTGACCAAATGCAGTCTGTTAAGAAAACCCATGTTCACATTCTGCAGTGGTTCCACCATCTTGCTCACTCAAATATTATCATCCATCCGTCCGTCCGTCTGTCCGTCCATCCATCCATCCATCCATTATTTTCAACTGCTTATTCAAGGCTGGCTTGTGGGGGCAGCAGACTGAGCAAAGAACATCAAATGCCCCTCTCCACAGCCACGCTTCCCAGCTCCTCCTGGGGGATCCTCAGGCATTCAAAGGCCAGATGAGACGTATAATCCCTGCAGCATGTTCTGGGTCAGCACTACCAGTCTACGTACCTACTTCCTACCAGTTGGACATGCCATCGAACACTTCTAATGGGAGGCATTCAGGAGGCATCCTGATCAGATGCCCGAACCTCCTCAACTGGCTCCTGCGAAGGAGCAGTGATTTTACACCCAGCAATTTTCGGATGTCTGAGCTCTTCACCCTATTTCTAAGGCTGAGCCCAGCCACCCTTCAGAGGAAACTTATTTCGGCTGCTTGTATCTGCGATTTGGTTCTTTTGGTGATTACCCATAGCTTATGACCATAGGTAAGGGTTGGGTTGTACATGGGCCTGTTAACTGTTAAAACCGAAAGTCCCCCAACTGGGAAGAGCGACTTTGCAAACACAGTGTGAAACAATGCACTGATCACAAAGGATATAGTGATGTTGCACATCAAATTTAACAGCAGAACCTGGGCTACAAGGCTGTAAAAACCCTTTTTACATGCCCCAAACTAACAAACAACAACTAAATAAAGAACAACAAATCCAACTCCATACAGCACCGATATCCCGACCCACTCGGTATATTTTGGGCTCTAACTCGACCACACATTATCAAAACACACGCCGTTGATCTCAAATGAAAGCTGAGACTTCGCTGTTTCCACACATATGCCCCAAAGCACGCTACACCAAAGCAGAAGAGAGATAGAGGCCAAAGAACAACAACAACAACAGAAATCGTTTCATTTCGAGATCGTTTAGCTATAGTTGTAATATTTCTCTTACCTTGTTGTTTTTGCCGTGAAAAGCTCAATCACGCTTCATTCCCATTGCCCGACATGTTTTCCATCATTCAAATGAATCCGGGCGAAAAATGATGGCCTTCAGGTTCTGGGGATAAGCATAACAATGACCACTCACAGCAGCCGTCATCTCCCCCACAAAGTGTTCTGCTGACTCTGATTGGCTTACAGTGCTATCAATCCCATTTTGGTGGGTATAGCATCATTCTATTGGCTCTAACGAATCAAACGAGATGTCAGTCACTCAAAACGACCAAGCCGTCAGGGAGATACGGGCCTCCAAACACAGAACAGAAAATCAGTTTCAAATGTAGTAGGTGTGTATTGTTCAGTTTGGAGTGGGAAATAGATGAAAAAAACTAAACGGACAGTTGTATGTGTATATCCTAAACAACATTAGGGATTTACAGAAACAAAAAAAAGAAAGATATAGGATTGTACATGACAAAAATCACATCCAAACATGGTGCAATTTTGGAGAGCTCGCATGAAATTTCTGTACTAAAACCTCTCCAGTATTGTTCTGCTTCACTTTATCAGAATTAACCTTTGCAGAGTTAATGTTCACATATTGTGCTATGATTTGATAGCAGTTTAGAGCTGCAGCTGCATCATTCCAAAGGGATACTCATCCTGAAAATGCTTTTTATTTTTAGGTGAACCTCAAAATGTTTCATTTGTGCTGTGTGCCATCTTCATTTACTCTTCACATATAACACATATACTGATATTTACACATCTTAACAGATCTCACAAGTGTTCCCTTTACTATGACACCAAAAGTATTCAAATAGACCTTGTGGTTGCAGAGATATTTCATTTCACTATGGGTATGCAGTTTTCGAGCAGAGGCCCATAAAATAGGCTTAGGGTTTAATCAAAAACTTTGCCTTCTGGCTCACCTGCCTGACAGTCTGGTTGCCAATCCATGTCACACTCCATTCTTTTTTTTTTTGTAATTTTTTTATTGAGGAGGTGTCGACAGATCCAGCTTGGCGCAGTGACAGTTTCATGCCAAAAGGCTTCGCCGAAGGTGTGCTAAAACCTTGCCAGCTGAAACCGGGTTTACTGTCAGCGCAGGCGGAGCGCAGCCGGTGTAGCAGAAGTTTGGCTGACCGGTGGACAGTGCGCACACGTCACCAAAACCTCACAGGCAGGTTTCCAGAATATCAGGCACATTAATAATGCAATAAATACCCAAAAAAACACTATTCAATGCAACTATCTGCAATCAGCACATAAATGTATCTCTATATCGACTGTCCCGTCACATCTGATGTCAGATCAAAGGGGATTGGCACCGTTTGGCATGAGTAATGGAAACCCAACACACAGCTGCAGACTAATGAGTTCACATCCCTCTCAGCCAACCACAAACAGCCACAGCATCAGATAGGGAGTATATATTCAGCATCTGTCATCTTAGAAAAGTCAAAAGAAAACAGAGTGAGACTGCGAGAGAGAAAGAGAGAGTGCGTGCGCACAAGAGAAATGCAACATTGATTTACAATTGCCTCCCAGGCTACCTTTGCATCATCAGCCCGTGGAGGTCTGCTCATCAGTTCCTGGGAGAAGTTTGGCCGTCTGACGCTGCTGCTCTCTTCTGTCATAGCGAATTGAGTAAAATCTCATTACGCCTTCGCGCGGCGCATTTAAGGGCGAGGAGAGGGGCTCATTTGATTGGTGTGATGTGAATCGGATGTGTAAAACCCACTCCACGCCTTCTCTCCTCCCTCTTTCCGACTTGCGCAGGTAGGAGGGACGGAGGTGGGAAAGAGGAGTAGCTGCGCCAGCGCAGATGGTGTGCCAAACTTGCAAAATCCGCCTGGCCACACCCAGTTGGTGAAGCGCAGGTGCGCTGCGCCTCCGCCTCGCCCGGTCTGCGAAACTAGAGGCCAAAGTCGAGTAGACCTGAAATTATATGGAGTACTTTTGTCACTCCAATCCTTATTTTCATTCCCTTCTTGTCGAGTCCTTTTTTTCCCTGTTGGAGGGTAACAATGAGAATAAACACATGAACCATAAAAAAAAAAAACAACAACTTGAAGCATAAAGCAAGGGGATCTATACTTACTGGAGAAGGTCTGCTCTTAATGGTGATATAAAATCCACCCAGTTTTTCCAGAAATGGGTAAATTTATCTGATTCTAGTCTAACCGAGAAAGTCAGCTTCTCCATACTATAAATATTATGCATTACCTCTACCCAATCCTTCATTTTAGGTGCATCCTTTTTTAGCCACTTCTTGGTGATGGCTTTTTTACCTGCCACCAACATTATTCTGAATATATTTTAATCCCCTGAACTTGTAATTCCCTGGCTCTCTTTTCCTAAGTGCATAACCTCAAATGTAAATGGAAGTTTCACTTTCAAAATTTTCTCCATGCTTTTCTTTAAACCCTGCCAATACGGTATAATCTGGGGGCATTCCCAAAATACACGAAAATGATTGGCTTTATTTTCACCACATAGTCTCCAATAGTGGTGCACGATTAATCTAATCGCAATCGCGATGTCAGGCTGTGCGATTACATAACCGCATAAAAGGCTGCGATTTGCGATTTAATGTAGGCTAAATAAATTTTAAGTGTGTGCCTGTGAACGTGACTGCCTCTCCTGTAGTGTGTGGAGTTTGTTGACTTCACGCCCACAAGCTATCCTGGTGTGTGCAGCCGGCGTGCACCAGTGACCAACACAGACGCTGAAGAAGAGCATGAGCTCGACCATGAACAGGCTAAGCTGGTGGCGAAAAAAACGTCTGTTACATGGCGATACTTTGGATTCAGGTACGGCGACGTTGAACAGAAAGATGTGCTGTGTAAAAGTGTGTAAAATCTATATCAGCACTTGAGACGGGACGTGGCGACTTTAACTTTTAAACTTTTACACAGCACGTCTTTCTGTCCAACGTCGCCGTACCTAAAAGACGTGCTGTGTAAAAGTTTAAAAGTTAAAGTCACCACGTCCCACGGTAACATGACTAATCTATATCAACACTTGAGACAGCACAGGGAAAAGTAGGAAGAGTGCATGCGAGAGAAAGCCGAGCCGTGTAACATTAAAGACAAAGAGACAACTAAAAGCCGCCAGAGCCTCATAAAACAACATCCAAGCACAGTTAAGCAAACATTTGTAAGTGTCACAGGGAAATCATGGACTCCATAACAAATGAAAAATTGAGCAATTTTGCTCGCTTTCGGCGTACTTGACATGCTGCTGTGTTGTGCTATTGTGTGCTGGAATTTGTCATTTACGTGACAACACCTGAATGCAACACAGGCTCGCTCCACTGTGTGTACAGTTCCGTGCTGCGCTGCTGTGTGAGCAGCGTGTTTGACTGTGCTCAGTCTGTTGATGGTCATTGACACACTGTCTGTCCATACCAATAACTATGTCAGGTCAGTGCCCCCCTAATATAATGTAGGGGAAACACTGAATCAAGCAAAAAGACTCATGATACCATTTATTTATTACATTTTATTGTAATTATATTGTAATCGCAATCGCAAATCGCGATATTGTCCACCATAATTGCAATCGCACATTTTTACCAAATCGTGCAGCACTAGTCTCCAACATCTCGTATCCTGAGATTTCTGCTGAGCTGGTGAAATAAAATATCTCACTATGGTCTGCCACCCATATTCCCTCCATGAGAGGGAGCATGTTGTTTTCCATTGTTGCTCACTGATCTTTTCCCGTTCCTCCTCTGATAACGTCCTTCCAGCCTCTTTCTCCCACTTTTCTTTTATATATGTTGTATTGTTACATTTTAAATTTTCCACTTTTTTATACAATTTTGTGATTCATTTCTTGCCCGGGTCCGATTCATATGCTGAAATAAATACTTTAATAATTCCTGACTGTACCTCAACGAAACTGAACTTTTTTATAGCTTGTTCCATATAATGCCTCGTCTGTAGATATCTGTAGATATCCTGATTGTTTAAGCCATATTGATTTTTTAGATCTTGAAAACTTAATAACCGTCATTTTAAAAAGCTCCCAAAATATTGTTGGTCCCCTGCCCAATCTACTGAACCTCCTATCAGTTGTGTTGGGTGTAAAATCTGAATCATGTGCAATCCATCGCAATACCCTACTTTGCTCTGTCAGGCTATTCTGTGATATTATCTCAAACCATATATTAAGGGATACACCCAGCCATGGATTTAACTCATCATTAAGATGTTCCCTCAAATTTGCATCATTTATCATGGCCTGTATTGGAATAGTATTTGACGTATGACACTCAGTGTCCTTCCATCTTGCCCTGTAGGAAGGATTGCACAGGCTCCACAAAGTTTTTAGTTGTCTAGCCTGATAATAGCTCTTGAGACATGGCAGAGCTAGCCCCCCTTTAACTCTGGGCAACTTTAGAGTTCTAAATATTATGCGTGGGTTTTTCCCCTGCCAAATGTATCTTGAGATGGATTTATCCCACTCTTCAAAGTCTTTGTCTGTTACTTCTACTGGCAAAGTATGGAATATATACAGCAGCCTCGGAAGAACGTTCATTTTAACCCCCTCTACTCTTTAAACTAAATTCCACCGGACCATATCTGATTTTATTCTTGAAATTAATGAGTCATAATTTATAGATTTCAATCGAGATAAGTCTTGAGGTAGGTTTACTCCTAAATATTAAATGGATTTTGAATGCCAATTAAATCTGAACCTTTCTGTAACAGTTTGGTCCAATACATAGTTAAATGTGAGAACCTGGGTTTTTTTCACATTTAATTTATAGCCTGATAATATACCAAATTCTTGAAGTGTTGTCATGAGTGCTGTAAGGGACACAGTGGATTGTGTTAAATATATTAACACATCATCTGCAAATAATGCTATTTTCTGTTCATCTCCTTCAATGTCTATACCTTTTATATTTTCAATTTGTTTTATCCATTGGCTCAGAGGTTCCAAATAAATAGCAAATAGAAGTGGGCTAATTGAACCCACATTCTAGTGTGAAAGAGTTTGAGAGATTTCCATTCATTTTAATCCTGGCTTTGGGTTTATCATATATAGATTGTATGGTCTTGACGAATGTTTCATGAAAACCGAATCACTCCAGCACCATGTATAGAAAATTATATCTGGCAAAATTGTTTCTAAGCATCTGGCTAGGATAGCAGTGAATAATCTGTAGTCTTGATTAAGAACACTAACTGGTCTATAATTAGAGCACTCCATTTTGTCCTTTACTTCTTTCCGAATAAAGGAAATTAAGGCTTCCCTTACTAGTTTGGAATTTCTCCCTCTTTTAGCACCCAGTTAAATGCATTTTTTAAGAGGGGGGTCAATGGTTCCCTGGGCACTTTATAAAACTCTGAGGTGTATCCATCTGTGCCCGGAGCCTTGTTTGTCTTCAGCTTTGAAATCGCCGACTTTATTTCTTCTGATGTGATTTCCTTAATCAGAGCTGAGTTTTGGTCCTTTGTCACTCTTGGTAAATTTAATGAATCTAACAACTGGAATATCTGATTTTTATTACTTATCTTCTTATATTCTTGTAATGTGTTTCAAAACATTTATGTATCTCTTCTGTCTTATATTTTTTCAAATTAGTAAATGAATCCCTAATTTTGTAAATGTTATTAATTGCCATTTGCTTTTTTAATCTATAGGCCAGCAGCTTTGTAGACTTACTTCCTGCTTCGTAATACCTAGGGATGTATATCATTAGGATTTTATCAATACCGATACTGATATCGATACTGCTTATTAATACCAATACTTAAAGATACTCTTATCGATACTACTATACATAATTTGGTGTAAAAAATAATGATGTGAAAAGATGTTAAGGAGATTCAGCTTTTCTATTCAAAATCAGCGAGCAAATCTTGTCTCTAACAACTGTCATAAGCCCTGTTGAGGATGGGTGTAAGTTTAACTTAAGCAGGTATGAGGGTTTCAGATAGTATCTCTCTGGGAGGGGGCTGGTAACCTGGGTTAAGGGCTTTGGTCATCTCCCTACAGGAAAATAATAATCATAATAAAAAAAAATGACAGTACATCTCACACTGACTTCAAACTTGTGCAAAATTTTTATTTATTTATTTTTTAACTTGTGCTAACATTACTAGCAAGCCAAGCTATATGGTTTTGCTATGCCTACCGTACCTAAACCACTTGGACTGAACTGTACTAAAGGGCTGTAGATCTTTGACAATAAACTTAGTAACAGCCCTGTGGCATTCTTCAGTCTTTTTGGCAGTCATCTTCCGTTTGCTGGCGATGGTGAATGGGGTTGTTGGGGTTGTTGGGGATGTTGGCGGTGGCTGAGCTGTAGTGGCTGCTGCCAGATAGAAATGTTTGACGTTACATTTCACCATTTAGCTAGCTACATTTCATACCTTGACTTGACGTTGCTGAGGCAGTCTCGGGGTCAGAGAAGGGAAGCTACTTTGAGGACAACACCGCGTTCCTAGCTGCTGGGCTAACGTTACTTGACGCTCTGCTTAGGCAGTCAAACACGCTGCACTCCTTCACCTTAATATTATGAGTGACTTGCAAGTGTTTCATGGTGTTGCTTGTGTTTCCTCCCTTGCACAAAACTAGTTTCTGACAAATATTGCATCTAGCTGAGTTTTCATTTGGTTTGGTAAAGTGAGCCCACACTTTTGACAGCCGCGCTCTGATGGCCGACATATTGACTGGAGTGGAGATGAAGCAGGAGATGAAGCGTCATTACCTGATGAGGCGGTTGCGTCATTAACCCTTTGATGCATGCACTACAAAATTACCGATAGCAGCACCGTTTGTCAGAAAGTTTTGCGGTTCTAAAGGACCAACACAATTAGGAACTGGTACCAGAAAGTACTGGTTCTTGGTATACATCCCTAGTAATACCTCTGTTTCATGTACATCAGCTTTTTTTTTAATCTCCTGTGCTAAAATATCATTTATCTCAGTTTTAATCCTTTTGATATCTTGGTTTATTTTCTCATCCACCTTATTTTTGTCTAGTTTTCTAAGTTCTGATTCTAACTTATTGAGTTTTTCCTGTTTTTGCCTTTTCAAATACTCTGATTTAACTATTAGTTTCCCTCTAATCACTTCTTTACACGCATCCCACAGCACACACTCACCATTATGATTTTCACTTACATACGTCTGAATTTCGTTAATATATTCCTCCTTCATTTGTCCTTTTAGTACATTTATATTTAACCTCCAAAGTGTTGCTTTTGTTTCTCTTGACATAGCGAGAGTTATATATACTGGACTATGGTCTGATATGTCTCTTATTCCAATTTCACATTTTTCAATCCTGTAACTGTCCTTATTGTACATAAAAAAATAGTCTATTCTGGAGTATATTGAATGAGGTGCTGAGAGATATGTATAGTCTTTTCCTTTAGGATTTCATTCTCTCCATACGTCTATTAGCCCCGATTCTGCCATTAATCCTACAAACTTCTTACTAATTGTAGATTTTTGTATTCCACTGACAGAACAGTCAAATTGTGGGTTTAGTCTGAGATTTGGGTGTTCGCCCCATATCATAACACCTTCCCCCTCTGATACCACCAAATCAAATAACTGCCTGTAAAATATCCAGTCTGACCCTGGGGGGGGGGGGGGGGCATAAACATTAAGAATAGTGACCAACTCACCCTCTAGTCTCCCCTTGATCAATATATACCTTCCCTGTTGTCTGATGTTTCTGAAAGTTTTTCAAACGTAATCTTCCCTGATACCACTTTGGCCACTCCTCTTCTATGACCTGTTCCATAAGATGAAGAAAATATTTGATTAAACCCATTTTTTTAAAGTTTTTCATGCTCCCTCTCTGATAGGTGTGTCTCCTGCAACATAGCCACTCCCACCCCCTCCTTTCTCATCTTACCTGATATCTTGGACCTTTTAATTGGATTAAGTATCCCATTCACATTATATGAAGCTATTTTCAATAACTTTTTCTGGGTTGCCTTATTCACTATTTTCCCCCTTCCTCCGCTCCATACTTACCCCTTACGGTACAAAATTGGCAAACTGCCTTAAACAATACAGAACCAAAAACATCAACATTTACCAAAGAACTAGTGATCTTAAAGAAAACTTCCTTGTGTGGGGTCTGCGTTTTGACCCTGAATGAGTCCTGATGGTAAGTCTGCTCTGAGGGATGAGCTCTTCCTCCAGGGGAAGTGGGCCCTCAATGCAGGAGTCAGCTTTGTCCATATGTGTCCAATAGCTCCCAGAAAAATAGAAAGAAGAAAAAAAGCAAAACCAAAATAAATGGAACCCCGACTTTGTATATATTAGGGCATTTGATTTTTTTCAGGTTGACTTATCTGTCAATAAAGTCGAGTCGAGTCGACAAGTCATCTGATGACGTCATCACATTGACACGGCGGAGGAAAGTGAAGTATCTCCACACCTGTGATGTGTGTCTGTCAAGGCCTGAACATACTCGGGCGGAACGTACGCGGAACAGACTCTGCGGAGGTCCGCGCAGACTCAAACCGGAAGTCCGCAAGCCCTGTGTGTGCAAAGCTCAGATTTTACGACCCCGCGGACTCCGCTCCGCGCACCAGTGACTGCTCAGTATGTATTTTTCACATCGCGGGGATTTTTCACGGACATTTTTACAGGAAACTACAATGCGGAAGTGCGCTCGATTATGAAAGCCCGAATGACTGCGGACATTCCTCGCGGAGTCCGCTCTGCTTATAGTACGCCATCAAGGATAAAGTATCAGCATAATCAGAGGCAGCGATTGCATTCCGTACACAAGCACAGAGAGAGAGAGAGGGGAAAAAACACACGACTTGTCGACTCCTCCCGGGGAGTGTCGACTTGTGCCACTGACGTCGACAAATCGACCTTTCTGTTAATGCCCTAGTATTTTATATATATATATATATATATATATATATATATATGTATATGTATGTATATGTAGAGGAGATAACCTTGGCGAAATTACCCAAGTTATATAGACCGAAACAAACTTAAATATGAGGGGGCCTGATTCTCACTTTAATCTTTTGAAGTACACAGTCTAAGTATATAGAAGCTATTTAGTCCTCATCCATAAATCCCATGTCCAGCAAATCTTGTCTTAGTTCCTCCTAAAGGCTTGCAGTTTTTGTTTAAATCGTGGATCTGTCTCTGTGGGTGTCTGACCCTTCTTTGCATGACTGGCCTGCCAGGTTAGGCGCTTGGTCCTCTCCAGTCTGCTCTCCTTAGGTTTCACCACTGTCACCTGAAGCCCTCTCCTCGCCATGTCTGTAGTCACCTCCTCAGCCATGTTGTAAACACAGATCTCACCCTCGTAGAACACCCGTAATCTCGCTGGAAACGGTGTTTGGAAGCTTATTTTCTCCTCTCTCAAAACTTTTTTTGCCTCTGTATATTCCTTCCGTTTTCTCAATATCTCCGGAGAGCTCTTTTCCCCTCATACACCAAGCCTCTCTTCTATGGAGGTATTTTTGTGTCTTTTTGTTGCAATCATATAAAACTGTTTTGAGAGCATATTTCTTGAACTGCAATCAAAAATCAAGTTTGTAAGTAAAAATGTATGATCATTTTGCTTGTAAATCAGTCCTCTTTGCTTGCAAGTTAAAAAGTTTTGCTTGCAGATCAGTCCTCTTTGCTTATGAGTTAAAGTTTTGCTTGCAAGTTCAACTGCACTTAATGGGTGGGGTCTACGCTGATGGATGAGAGAAGAGTTTCTATTGGTGGGTTTGACGTGGCTCCATACACAGAGAGCGGGCTACACCCACAATTCCCTCTCTCCTACTGGAAATGCTTGACAGTCGGCATTACTGCTACACCCCGGGGCAACGATGGTAGTGACTGTTACACCGTCGTATAGTTGTGCCCTGGCTAAACAAAAGCAATCTACATGCACCAGTTTAAATAAAACATTCTTGCTATTATTTGGCACACGGACCCGTGTACTTCTGATACCATGTATTATTCTATGCGATTTGGCTGTTTGTTGTTGTAGATGGGATAACCACAGTATTTTATTATCTGTCTCCATTGTTTGACGTCAGAGCGACGGTAAATAGCTCTTTTCTAAAAGTTTACTAACTACTTAAATCCCACATCCTGTGTTAAATACAATGTATCTTAACTATTTTTACAATGAAGCTTGATTCTGCACTCTGCACTTAGCCTGTATGTGAATGTTTACCGTTGCTATGGCAACAAGTGACAGCTGACGTTAGCGTAAGTTAGCTTAGCTCAATTGTCCAACGAATAATAACCTATAAAATTCTAATTCAACATATTTAAACAAAATCAACAACAGCTACCAACAGTTACAGTCCTTACAACCGTAGCTAATGTGTTGTTATGGGTCAGAGTGTCAAAATTAAAGTAATAACAGTGTAAATCCCTGAGGAACTATGCTAGCATTAGTGACGGTTGCATCCACTCGTATGCAGTTACTTTACGTTACAGTTCCCTCAAACAATATCACAAAGCACAATACAAACCATATAAACAAGTTATCTATTAAGGGTACACTACTGATCAAATCTGAAGGTGCTTAGGTGACATTTACCCACCTGAAAGAATAAATGAAAACAAACTGTGGTTTTGCTGGTCTTCAGTAGCTTTACTCTAGGTGTAACTGCCAACTGAAGAACCAACCGTTTATATACCCAGATTTGCTAATGTGCCTTTACTCAAATCAGCTCTAATTTAAATTGAATGGGGGGTATCTGTATGGTATCTGTAGATACAAAATCGATATCATATGCATACAATAATGTCACAATTGAGTGGGCATTGCCACCTACTGCTTTGGCATGTGTATTACATCACTTGGTAGCGGGTTTTGCGGTTTCGTGTGGATATCATACTTTTTTTATCACACCACTCGTGTAGACGAATGTTTTTTGGAAACTGGAGGCCGAAAAACTTTGGTTTCAGAATTGATTTTCGCCACAGCTCCCCTGTGAACTACAGAACTCCCATGTTGCTTTGCAAGCGTACTAGGCTGATGAGTAGAATTTAAGAAACAGGCTAAATGACATGATGTTGCACACTCTTGTACAGTAGGTGGCGGTATGCACCTTTGAATTTTTTGCAATCCGCCAACCGAGAGAAGAAGAAAAAAAAATGCTTTGCAAGCTGTCATTCCGATTGAGACTGGCCAATAGAGATGTGTCTTACAGCTTTCAGTTTAGGCCCCGCCCACCAGGTTAAACTTTTTACTCGCAAAGCTTTTTGACTTGCAAACAAAAAAAATGACTCACAAACAAAACTTTAGGATTTGCAAACAAAACTTTTGGATTTGCAAACAAAACTTTTGGATTTGCATTTTTTAATCAATCATTTTTTTTACTTGCAATAAAACATTTTTTGATTGCAATATTGGTACTTTTGCTCTCAAATCTTATTTTTGATTGCAAAACCCAATCTGTTTGATTGAATAATAAAGAAACAAATGTAGCTCCATACTCTTCTATCTTAATTATCTCCTCTTTGTTTCTGAAACTCATGAATCTCACAACAATGGATCTCGGTGGGGAATCCGGGGGTGGGCGTGACGCTAGAGCCCGGTGGGCTCTCTCAATCCAGAGGTGAAGGGACGGGGGCAACTCCAGTTTTTCTCGTAGGAGCGCCTCAATAAAGTCAATCATCGATCTGGCGCTGTCATCCGCTCCCTCCTTCACCCTGTGAATCCTGATGTTTTCCTTCCTCGAGCGTCCCTCCTGATCCACCAACCTGTTTTCGAACTGTTTCTGTAGCTCCAGAAGTTCAAGTGTTGCACTCACACTCCATTCTACCCTCACTCGTGATAAAGACCCCAAGACACTTGAACTCCTTCAGTTGGGGCAGTAACTCACTCCTAACATGGAGGGGGCAATCCACCATTTGCTGGCACATATAATCTCAAATATTAAAGGAATTAATGTTTCCTCAGTGCAACCAATCAGATCATAAATTATGGGGTTAATTATTCGTTAATCCAAAGTATCTAAAGCTTCATGCCGATTTTTACAGTTTAAACTAAGATTACACATGATGTGCCATAAACATTGTAGTGGGACTGCTCTAACAAACTGACAGCTGTCCTCAGCATTTTAAAAGGACATGCAGAGGTTTGATTCTGAGCTGAGGGTGACCTGATGCTGCGTAATATTTGAATGAGTGCAAAAATTGCTGCTCTAAGAAACTACTGATGGCGCATAAAAGTGGTAACTTTAGATCATCCTTAGTAACAAACTAACATTTAATCGAGATTTAGATTCTGACATACAGAAAATCTCTACTAATTAATGTGCTTCATTACATGATTTGATACAGGCTGAATCAATGACAAAATGAAACGTTGTTTGGCTCTGTCAGAGGCAAGAGACAGAGAGAAACTCAGGGTTTGTTAGAGAAAACCAGCCAGCGAGCAGGTTAGGTTCACAGAGTCAGTTTTCACGGTAACTCACTCAGAGTTTAAGTAACCTTTATCCCTTATCTCAGGGTTAACTAACTCTGAGTTTTCGCTTAACCTGCTTTCTGAAACAGAGCTCAGGTCTCAGAGTTAGCAGAAGGAGACTTTAGGATGTGTTGGTGAATTGATGATTTCTCTGTACTGATAAGTGACACTTACTCATGTTATAATTGTTCATTATTCTTCACTAAATAAATGTAAGATGATAATAATAACAATAATAATAATAATAATGATAAATCCTTCATAAGCATTTGAATTGATTATTTGAGTTAACCCTTCATGGCTGGCCTCGAATGGATATTCATTTATTACAGCAATGTAATTAGTTTGGTCTGTTCCACAACAGGCACATTCTGGTAATTGCAAAACAGAGAAACAGGTGCTGGGATTGAATCTCAGCAGATTGTTATCCTTTAAGTGTTTGTCCTTTTAACAAGCTGTTCTCCCCAACCCTTTTTTCTGATGTCGCACACAGCACCTCTGCTGAAAGACATGTACTGTAGACTAAGATAGCCACAAGCATTACTGCCTCACAGTCCCATTCTGCCTTTAATGATTCTTGTGTTTATCTTCTTCCTCCTGTCTGTTGAAGCACTTCTAGACCATGTGTTATTGCATGTTTTACAAATTAAGAAAAAATAGACACTATTTATGTATTACATATTACAAAAATGGTGTGTATACACAACTCAAGTTCACTGCCTGAACTAGCTCACAGGCGCTGCTCCATTTGTATTGAAAGTGAAAATGAGCTGTTCATCCTGCTGGTTCTAAAAGTTTACATTCATTTGCAACAGCTGTTCTTCTCTGAACCTCAGAGAGGGGACACAGAATGATACAAACAGAAACACAGGCACACACAGGCATTTAAAATTTGCCCCCAACCCAAGGTGCCTGTGGTTTCAGGTCCCCACATTGTGCTGCAGTAAGGAGACATTGATAAATGATTGTCTTTTGGAGTAGTTTTGTTATTCCTCCATTATTTATGTTCATGTTTGACTTTGAAAATACTGTTAGTTTGTCTGCCGTTGTCTCCTAATGTTAGCCTTTTTAACCGTCAAAAACAAAACAAAACTGAAGCATCTTTCTGGTAATCCTAAACCCTCAGATTGAGCAAGTTTGATTTCTTACTTACTTACTTACTTACTTATCTTTTATTGTTGATGTTGCATTTTAAATGCTGATGTCCATTAGTTACTGTACATTTACAGGTCTTTGACTCTTTTGGCAATGCAGATTATTCAGACAGATTGAGAAAAGCTTCAAGACAGCCGATCAGGTTACACCATGCTTATATCCCCCATTAAATGTGTTTAGTACATGGAGTATTCCACGCTGCTGTCACATTTTTAGAAAGGGTTTCGTTTAAAACATATGGAAATGCATGGGGCTCTACCAGACTCAGAATTATGCCAGTCAAATCAGACTCATGTATGGATGCAGATCTTTGCACGTGAAGGAGGTGATGGACTGTGTTACATTCTTAGCGCTCTCAGAGTTAAAAGGTCAAGCCAAGTGTGTTCAGTGTTGGTTGATGTTTCGGCGGAGCAGGTTTAATGTTAGCTTGGCCGTCAGCGGCTAACACATTTCTGGATGGTGGAGTGTGAGGTGAGCCCTCATGTTCGTAGTATTCCCAGTATTTTATGCTTATATGACACTGCTTGCAAATCGCATGTCATATCCAAGTTCTCCTTTCCTTCCTTGTTAAAAAATCCAAAATAAGCCCAGATGTTTGATATAAACGCCGATGGCACATTTCTGATATCTTTGTGTGGTGCCTCCATCTTAATTTTGATGAACTTCCTGCCAAATGCCTCTGACTGAGACCTCTGCTGACCTCACTAAGAAAAAAAACATCAGCACCATTTAGTGGGCCGAAAAGCAATTTTATTATTCTGGTACCAAAAGTTAAAAAGTTTAAAATGTGTATATGCAAAAATTAATGATATATATATATATATATATATATATATATATATATATATATATATATATATATATATATAATAAAAGATACTTGGTGTCAGTGTATCTATACAATATCGCCACGCAAAATATCGCATTACTATGCTGTATCGATTTTTCCCCCATCCCTAGTAAATACACAGTGCTTCCATTAAAAAAAAGAAAAAAAAACATAGTCTGGTATTGCAGTGTTGTGGTTATCACTACAGCCATACTCTTAACAATCTCTGCTTGCACTGGACACACAAAACGCAAGCAGTCCAGATGGCCCCCACTTGGTATGTCCACAGACAGCAAAGTGATGATCTGGCATTGGACAGGCTTTGCTTCCCACATCACCCTTTAAGGTCCGGTGTGTAGGATTTAGGGTTATAATATATGGCAGAAATTGAATACAATATAAAAAATTAAAATTGTTGAGTTTTCATTATCATGGAATGAGCCACTTATATCTACACAGGGAGCGGGTCCTTTTCCATGGAGTCCGCCATGTTGCACCGCCATGTTTCTACGGTAGCTAAGAATGGACAAATCAAACACTGGCTCTAGATAGGGTCATTTGCTTTTTCACATTGGCCACTGTAATTAGCAGCCCATCCAAGGCAAGCCAAATAGTGTTGGAAAAACACTGATTTTTAACGTGAAACTACTTTATTCAATGTTTTTACCAGTTTAAATTCCACGGTCCATTTGTTTTTAAGAGGAAGCGACCTCTGTGGGTAATTAGGTAGCATCTGGATCTTAAGGGCCCGATCACACACAAAGTGTTTTATCAGCCAGAGGCGGCTTTGTGTAATTGTTTTTATTGAGAATGAAGCTTTTTGTAATTGTTTTTAATGAGAATGAAGCTTTTTGCTCGCTGTTTTTGCGTTGCTGTGTGCCTCTCGTTTCTGAACTCTAGCCACCTGGTTTTTGCCAATCAGATGATTTGAGAGGCTGGCCTTCTGTGGTGGTCATGACAAGTTTACAGTTGGTAAACAACAGAGGACAAACTGGTGGTAGTGGTTGCTGGATATCCAGAGCTATATAAGTTTACAAACAGCAGTTACCATGATCTCAACAGAAAACAGCAGGCGTGGAAGCATATAAGCGCAGTAGTTGAAACGGCCATCATAGAGGCGAAGCTCCTGGAACAACTCGTGGTGCTCCCCGTGATCCGCCCTCTTTTTAAGGGTCTCATGTACCCACACAGATCTCCACTTTACTGTGCTCAACAAAGTATTTGCTGACAGCCTCTCACCCTCAACCAGAGCAAGAGCAAGTACCTTCTGCCTGAACATTTTATGAACTAGCTACTAATAACTGTGAAATAAATGGATAAATAACTAAACAGTAGATTGATTACATGGGAAGCTTAGGGCAAGGCGATGATGGGGCACCTCACATTTTGAAATCTGCAAACCGCTTTCTGTGTGGTTAGTGTCTAAGTTATCAGAGAAAACAGCTGAGCATACATTAGCAGTAGCTTCAGTGACGTATCTGCGATGAGCCAAACACCATTAAAAAATACAGTGATTTGTAACATGAAACTGCTTTATTTAGTTAGAGGGAATCTCTTGCGCTTCAGCCCTTCCACAAGGGAGGTCGGTGCTTCTCAGACATTCTTCCACAGGGTTATTTTGATCTGCTTTATTTAGTGTTTTTACCAGTTTTAATTTTCTCATCCCTTTGTTTTGGAGAGGAGGGGACCAATGTGGAAAATTTGGCTCCAGGTTAAAACCTCCTGAGCAATGAACACTAGGAATCCTAACCGGGTGTTCACACTTTGCACATGGGACAAGTTTCAGCTGGTTGCAATGTGCAGTCCTTATTGCTTGATACCACTAAATCCTACGAACTGCTCCTTTAGTATAAATGACGCTGCACACTACTGCTTATTATTTTTCATAGCACAGGTTTATAAAAGATTTCTACAGCCATCTTCACTTGTGTGTGGGAAGAACTGATATTAATAAATGACTCCATTTTTTTTGGTTAGTCTCTGAAAATGTTTCTGCAGACTCACATTTATGCTGTAACATCAAGACTAGTGATTTGCCCTTGTCTTAGTTATTTGCAGGTGTAATAAAATCCTGTTGGTTCCTTGTGCACACAAAGCCTTCCCCTGTTTGACTCTTACTAATGAGAGGCAGTGCAGGCAGCAGACCATCTTCTGTGTGCAGGAGAAACTAGCTGCCTGCATAGCTTTCTTACAGGCCACAGAGGGACGAGCAGTGAGTACATCTGATTAGCTGTATCGACTGGTAAAATGCTATCACGCCGGGTTTCCGCTCATAAAGCCAAGCTACATAGTAATTAGCTGGGGATCGATGTGGCAGTCCTGCAGCTAGTCCACAGACACACAGTTGCATTGGGACTGCTTCATCACTGAGCTAACAGAGTGGATTCTTTTTGTTGAAGGTTAAAGGTTGAGGTCTTATTAAGCATCAGGTGCATAACTGTCAAATGACCTCTCTCATGTTTTCATCTGACCACATTCTGTCAGATGAATTAAATGAAAAAGACTTTGTCAAGATAAATCAGATTTATGTGTCTGCAAGGGCTGTTAATCTTTCTTTTCCCACCCATTGGCCTTGGCTCTGTATTGGATTTGTTACTGGCTGTCTTTGCTGTCCTGAGTGATGGAACTTGTAGCTTAGCACATGTTTGTGTTATCACACACAAACACTCACTTCCTGGGTGAAACTCAGTTGCTTTCTAAAGACCCTCTTGCTATATTTCTTTCTAATCTGAACCATCTCCAATGTGCATCGTGGCATTTCTGTTAAACGAGAGGAATCAGCTTACCACTTCTGCCTTGTTTACTTTAAATTGACTGATGTCACGATAGCCTAAAGATTAGAGAAGCATGCTTGTCAATGAAAGGTGAGGAATGGAGTGTCAGCAGTGGCTCAAACAAATATAAAGCTGGAGTTGAACAGGTGGCTTTACCCCCCCTGCCTCTAGACCTCTGTTAAGTGCCCCTAGAGGAAAAGTTAATCTTTTTGGGAAAACCACTTATTTACCTTCTGACAGAGAGTCAGATAAGAAGATAGATAACAGTCTCAGACATGAGAATGTTGTTGATCTTCGCATCTAACTCTGCTAGAAAGTGAATAAGCATATTTCCAACAATGCTAAATGATCCCTTTAAGCAAAGCACTTATTCATTGCTGTTGTTGACTGAGCAATAAAGGAAAGCTGTTGTAGGTCTTGTGGTTGTCATTAGTTATTTTCAAATCCCTAACAAATAACCGTAAATAGTAATTTTTTTTCTCTATTAACACTACTAATTTCATTCATTCATTCATTTTCCGTAACTGGCAATCCTGTTGGGGGTCTTGGTGGGTTAGACCCTATCCCAGCTGACATTGGGCGAGAGGCGGGGTACACCCTGGACAGGTCACCAGACTATCACAGGGCTGACACACAGAGACAGACAACCATCCACACTCACATGCACACCTACACTCAATTTAGAGTCACCAGTTGACCTGCACGTCTTTGGACTGTGGGAGGAAGCTGAAGTGACTGGAGCTCCACCCAAAAGGGCTCCCCCGCACCTGGTTTCCAACCCTGCTACAACTGTGGACAACAATGCTAACCACTACACCGCCACTGTACAAAAAAATAGAAAATCACACTTGGCTTCTTAGGTATGTCAGTTTTAGTTAATTTCATTTTTTCAGTTTTTTTTAATTCAAGGACTTTCAATGACCTGTGTACATTTATGCATAAAGAAATTCAGCAGACTCATCTAACAAAAAGTTTTGTTTTTTTTTATCATAAGTGTGTTTTAGTTATTCAGGCAGGGCACATGGTTTCATAACACAGTTAAATTTAAATTCGTCAGCAATTTGCTTACCTTGGTACAATTCCGACCAGCAATGTATTGACGTCAGGCGACTTCCCATGCTATTTACTTGAAGCCGGATGTCCACTGGAGCCGTTGCGTGCACAATCCGGCTGAGGCGCGGGTGCTGGAGCTAATCGCGTACATTCATGTCAATGGAAGCTGCTCCACCAGAAGCGGCTCGGCGCTACGCTCCGCAAAAAATATGCGCCGGGTCTATTTTCGACAGATGTGGCGCATCAATTTGCACAGACCTATGAGTCAAACAGGAAGTCAGGTGCAGAAAAGATGAGAGTATCCGGTCAATTTTCAAATTAAAACACCTATGAAAACTCCTGATCGTATTTCACATCGCTACATCACCATGACGTCAAAGTGGTTGGCCCCAGGCCTGAAGGGGGTTGTTGATGATGCGTGAGAGTTGGCAACCCTGGTTAGTGGCTTCAGTTTGAGCTGCAAAACCCTTTCAGCATAGTCAACAATGCTAAAGGGGTTTTATGACACAAAATTGAGCCGCTTACTCACTGGGGCAAGGGCACAGTTTTTTCACAGCAACCCTTTTGGGTTGGGCCTGCGTTAAGTTGTTAGCGGTAATGGCCGAATAAGTGTAGCTGCTAGCTAGCTAGCTCCTATTGAACCCGGATGGTGCACAGTGCAGTAAACTGAAGAGTAGCAAAATTAGCCCTATAGACTGACATGTGTAACGGGTCACAAATATTCTCAACAGTTAAGTGATTAATGGTTAACCACTGACATCCCTAGTCTGCCTATATGTCTTTTCTTCTCTTTCCTTAATGTTCTGTGGTTACCACGGTCGTGAAACACCTGGAAACGTCAGAGTTAGTCAACATCATTGAAACTCTTGGAAAAGTCATGGAATTTGGTAATGTGTGTTACAGTGATCTTCAGTAACCTTTCACGTAATGTTACATAATGGCAAATTTTTGCTGTCAACTTAACTTTGTTCTTATATGTGTCAAAGTGTGACTTTTATTTTGGTTTGTTTATTGTCATGCACGCTTTGTCATTTTCTCTCTCGGTTTATCTCTTTTTTCCTGTCTGACAGTTATGTTTGAATAGAGTTTGAATCTGATTTGTTTGAAAAATGCCAGGCAAGGGGGGAAAGAAAAAAAAAACTTTATTATGGGTCCTTGAACAGTCATGGAAAAGTTTGGAAATTTTTGTCCATGAAAATGTGTGGGAACCCTGGGGATCATCATAAAGGCACTAATGTAATCACTGAATGTGTGAAGACTGTAATTGTGTGAAAATGCTGAATAGCAGTTGCACTTTGGAGTATGGAAAATTGAAATTAAATCTTGAAGTGTTGTTTTTCTTTACACTGGAATCTAGCTGAAATGTGTGGATTTAAAATAAACCTACACATAAAGATGTAGATTAATAACTGACGTGGCTAACTTGTGATTGCTGTTACTGCAGGTGCCCACGGAGTGCGAGAGGAGCCCCAGTTTGTGACGGCACGTGCAGGAGAGAGCGTCATCCTGGGATGCGACGTGTCCCACCCCCTGAACGGCCAGCCCTATGTGGTGGAGTGGTTCAAGTATGGAATGCCCATTCCCTTCTTTATCAACTTTCGCTTCTACCCTCCTCATGTGGACCCGGAATATGCTGGTAAGATGGTGAAAGCAGTCACATTCACACTGTAAACAGTGACTTGATAGGCTGAGAACCAAACTTTTACTGCCTGCTCTGGTTGAAACTTTTACACCTGTTGAATCTCTGACCACAGTCAGCATCACTGATGGGTGCGGTTGGAACTGTGTCCTTTTGCACCTATTATTACATTCAGTAGTGAGGTCACAGTGTATGTGCACACCCTTGAGTACACCTCTACGTCACTGCAGGGAGGTGAGAGGTTAAACCACCAGCAGAAACAAATGTTTTAGCTGATATTAGGTTTAAGAGTTGAGTTGAGTTGAGATGTTAGGTTGTTTTTTAAGGGTTTTCACAGTCATCTGCTGAGGGAAGAAAGTTTCTCTGAGCTCACCTTAAATCTTAACCTGGACATATTAGCAGGATTTATGATATCAGAGTTTGGAAGCCAATTGTGGTCCAGTATGAAACTTACACATGTTCTGTGGAAATTTGAAGCTTCCAGTTGGGCTGAACGATATAAGAAAAACATGCGATTAGGGCTGCTTGATTATGGCAAAAAATAATACTCACAATCATTTTCATTGTTATAGAAATCACAATTATGTAATGATTATTTAACATGATTACTCATTGAGAGCATCTTGCACTTATTGAGCATTAATTCTGGTGTTTCTTTTCAACACTGAATGTCTTTTAACTTAAATCTAATTGAACTGAAAAACTATGAAATAAATGAGAATAAATAGATAAAAGTGATAGACTGTGATGCAGTGTAAGGAGTAGAGGGGACTTTACCTTGTTGTGCTTTTATTACTGGGTCATACACCACTTCAAGTGCTGGAACAAATTGGTTGTGTTGCTTTGAGGTACAGCCATGACCATGTTACACATCTTGCACGATTGTAGTTTGTTCCAAGTTCAACTCCACGAAATCAAAGTGTTTCCACACCGCACAGTTTGTTATTCCTTTCTTCTAGAACCAACATCTCTCTTTCTGCCGTCTTCTTACAAGCTCTGCAGACAAAGTTTCATAACAACGGTAGAGGCGATGCATCTTGACTGGCTGTTTTCAGCTCGCACTTAAACTTCTGTTTGAACTTTGGGGGGAGGGGCCGAGCACATCCACTGGGAAAGGGTGCACTTGATTTATAAAATAAGAGACATACCGGAAACAACATTGGTAGACTCGTCGTGGGGCACAAAATCGTTTTATCTTGATGATCTTGTTTTGAAGATCGAGGGAAGCAAAAATCGTAACGGACAATAAAATCTGATTAATTGCCCAGCTGTACATGCAATATGTAATAACGTTGTTGAATATTGCAATGATGATATGACTCACAATAAATGAGCAATAAAATAGCATTTTAATTTCAGTTTAATGTTTTAATGTCTTTCTGTTTGAGGTTTGCTCTGCTAATATACTGTAGACCCCAATCACTGAATAGCTTATACACTAGGGATGCACCAAATATTCGGTAACCGAATATATTCGGCCGAATATTCCACATTCGGTATTCGGTGGAATAAGTGAAAAGCAAGGCCGAATAATAGCAGCGTGTTTTGAAAACGCAATCAAACAGCTTGCGGTGACGGACGGAGTAAAATGTTGGCAGTGTGACGATATTTTACTCCGTCCGTCACCACACTCGCATTTGCGACTAAAAATAGTTTTGTGCGGACAAAAAAAATCATTCAGCATGTCATCAACCAGCAGCAGAAAAGAAACAGCGAATCCCACCTGTTGTGGGTTGAACGGGGGTCACAGACACGGACAGGAATACGTATTCCTGTCAAATACGGCGGCGCATGATAACGGCTTACCGGCGACGGAGAAGTCCAGCTCCAGGTGAATAACTTGTTGTCATGACTGCCCAAAAGTACCTGAACAGCCGAGCCGTGGCGGCACACAGTATGTGGTGTATCAGAGGAAACGAGCCGTTCACATTTCTTTCTATGTGGCAGGTAATGGGCCACAAACCTCACCGCACTTTAGGGACTGTTCTTTACTTATGAAGGGACTTGTCAGGGGAGGAGGGTAGCTGGTTGATTTTTATTTCATTTATTTATTTTATTTGGATCACTTATTGATGCTGTTTTTGAAGTATGAATAAGTCAATAAGTAATTTATTCCATTGAAATATCATTGATGTATTATAGAAAAGTGATTTATCTTTTTATAAATGACAAAAGGCACATCTGCCTCATTTTTGCTGTGGTATCCTGATACTACTCAGAACCATGATATTTTCATTGGTATCGTACCGTGGGTTCCAATTTTGGTACCGTGACAACACTAATCTGGAGGGGGTTCATCTGCAAAAACTAATGAAAAACTAAAAAAACAGTATTCGGTACAACGGTATTCGGCCAAGCGTTTAATATTATTCAGCTTCGGCTTCGGCCACAAATTTTCATTTCGGTGCATCCCTATTATACACACATAATAACAATGGAAATGTAGTTTATCTTTGTTTACAGTCAGTGTACAAAATATGATAGAAATGTCACATGTTGTTATTTTAGGGAGCACCAACATCATCTACCCAGTATAAGGTCAATCAGATGTGATATATGATTTGTGATAATCATGTTCATGTTATTCGCAAGGTCAAGAAAGTGTGATCTTGATGCCTATTCCTTCCATTCCTTGAATAGCACCCACATTAAACGTGTTACATATTACAAATACCTTGGCATCTGGCTAGATGTTTTACTGTTTGACATCTTTTACTGTTTTTATTGCTGTTTATAATACTTGATAGACATTGCTGCTACTTATTTATTTTTATGAACTTTTTGTCATCACTTTATTGCAGTTATATATTTGTATCCCTCTAGTCCATTGAATGTGAACTCAGGGAACTGCTGTAAAAGAGCTTAATGCTCAGTCAGTTTTCCCTGAATAGATGATGATGATGATGGCGATGATAATCCCACAGAAAAATAATTTCTCTGGATAATTCATAAAAATTTAGATTTGAATTTAGATAAATTACTAAATAAATTTTATATTAACGCATTTTGAAAAATATGCTTATTCTCTTGAGACAAGTTTTTTATGATTTCCTTTCAGTCATTGAGACTATGAAGAAAACATAAAACAATAAAAAATCAGGTTTTGCACAACATAGATATGAACGATAAGAAAATGGTGGCCGCTGGTAAAAATGTTTTTTCAACAGGCCACATTCTGTGAACAGTTAACATAATTGGGTCATCGTCGAAATAAGTCAATACAGTATCGATCAGCAGCACAATCACATTGTTACAATGTAGCCTTATCGGGGAACAAAAACACGGCGTGCCCCCTGGACGGCAAAGCACCATAGTGACTGACATGAGTGAATACAGCATCTACTGTCACAGCAGATGTTGTGATGTAAGATAACAGGAATGTCTGTAGTATTATCCTACACATTCTTGAATTCAGGTGTATTATATGTTATTGTCCACTGGCTGTTCCTGGTTCCCTCTGTGCCACTCTGCTGTCTTAACTAAGAAACGGTAGCGCACCAAACTTCAGTGAGCCGGGGATGAGAGCAGGTGGGCAGGCGGACAGGTGTCAGATCTGTGCTGAGCACCAAATCAGAAACACTGACACATGACAGACAGTATGATAATAACATCCAAAACACAAGTTTCACTCTCGGTGGTCTCTGTGACATCCTAAGAAATACTTTCAAAACTAGTCACCCGATGCCACTGATTCAACACGGAATGGTTGTTCACAGTCACTCCCTCACATCTACATCCAGGCACTAAGGGAAGTTAAGCTCCATCTGATTGGTCAGATATATTAACATGCAGTGCTTGAATGCATTGCACATGTAAATTACGATTTATTGCAGTTCAAGCAGTCTTTTTGCAATACCTTTATGCTGATATCGCGATGAAGGTAAATTTTTGATATATTGTGCAGCCCTAGTTTCCAGTGCACATACACTTTGAATGGACTTTCCAGTGGAGGAGACATCTTGTATGTGAAAATATTTGCATATTCATAGATTCAGTTTTTCTTAACGATTTAAGAAACCATATCAGACTTAATTACTGTTCAAAGTATTTTATATTATTATTATATTTCCTAAAACATGTTTGGAGGTGATCTTTAAATATTTCTTTATAATACATAATGAAATGAAAAACTAATTCAAATTCTAATTCTGTGCCTTTGTGGTTACTATTTAGTCATCGCTTGTTACATGCTAAATGTGTCAAAAAAATGTTGGTTGGTATGGTTATAAAATCCCTTTCTTTCCTTTTCCTGGAAAGGAGAAAAATATTTTTGATGACTTATTCTGAAATTGGGGGCAGTTACAGACATTTTTCCCATCATATGTGATTTGGGATGACTACAACCCTATCCATGCTATAAACCCACAGGACAGAGGGACAGAGCAATATCTTAGTAGGAGGTGTGTCTGTATTTCTGCTGGTAAAAACTTCATCATTTCCAGAGAATGCAGTTTAGGTGTGTTTACTTCTTTTCACCTTTATCCTCCTCCTCCTAATCTAACAACTGGGGTTAGAAGAGTAAGTATGAAGACAGTCCTTCACAGCTCCTGCTTCTGTTTGACTGTGACTGTGACAGCTGTGAAGTGATAAGACAAGTAACTAAAAACATAGTAAGTAAAAAAGAGGTGATTATAACCTACAGATATATCAGTAGTAAAAACTTGGAGAGAACACTTGCCTAAGATCTGTTGGCAGGATTTTTGCATGGTGTCATTAACCACAAACGATATGGATAATCACTGTCCCCAAGAAGGATGCCTTTATGCTTCCCCTCCTCAGACTCACTTGTGAGGATGCTCTCATTCAGTATCCGAGTGTCATGGGTAGTCTACTGCCAGGCCATTGTGCTACAACATTGGTTATTTTATTTTCATGATTGCAAACTAACTGGACATTGATTGAGTATTGATTTTTCTGTTGACAAATGGGAATGCTTGTATCCTGATTTGGGTCCTGTCTATCACTTTTGGAAAGCTGGCAACATCAAAAAAATGCGCAGCTAGCGCATCCTTCTCTTGTTGTGGCAGGAACTTACTACGGTGGTCACAGATGGGTGAGGGCATTTGAAACCCAGTGAATGACACGGCCCACTGTTAACTTATATGCATGAAATGCCTCCCCGAAAACTCATTGGAAAGAACAGGTTCTCCCAGCTGCAGAACACTCTTCTCAGGATGCCTTCATTTCCTTGTTTATCACCATAACTCAGCCATAAGATGCAATTAGAGGTACCTTGTAAAACTTTACCTTATTTCCTCACACCCTTTGTGCAGCCGTTTAACAAGCTTTAAACAATTCCTTAAGTATAACACCAAGATAAGGAGAAAAACCTAAGGATGATTTGTGCAAGCAATTGTTAATTGTTTAAAAGAAAATCTTAATTTAAAGTGCTTTATGCAACTGGCCTCAAACTCTTAGCCCATCACTCCCCACAGCCATACACAGCTTTGGCCATACTTAATTCTCCCCCCTAATCATACATCACAGTGGTATCTCCTGCTGTGTGTACTATGTACATGCCTGATCTCAGTAATATGTGTCTGCTGCGCTCTGTTTTGTGCTTCTCATTGTTTAGGGATTTTATTCTGCATCTCACATGATTTCTCACCTGCTGCTTGGATTCATTTAGGAACTGTCATTATAACCAGACCTACCAAATACAGCTATTTATCCATATAATGCTACAATGAGTACAATTGTTGCAACAACTCAAATGATTATAATTATTAGATTTTAGCTAACTAAACTAAACTTTTTTTTTCCCTCTGTTTTGGTAGAAGGGTTTATACAAAGGCATTAAACCATCACCTTCTTGACAGTGCTTTCTTTGATCAGTGGTGTGCTTGCTAGTGTAGACTGATAAAAATATGTTTACTAACTAATAGGGATGTAACCTTTTCTAACATGACAACAAAATAAGTGAATATGTATAATACGCACTTGGATCGGATTGGTATCGGTATCGGCCAAAACTCAAGGCTGTAATATCGTTATCGGATCGGAAGTGAAAAAGCTGGATCAGGACATCCCTAGAAATATGAGTTGCCACTGCGTGATGAGGAGTCAATGCAACAAAAATCCACAAGTGTTTTGGACCGTCTCAAGAGCTAAACTGCATTTCCCCCCTGAGCGTTATATCATAATCCCAGTGTCATGATCAGAAGAGATTATGCTTTTTTGTTTTTTCTGGTGTGGTAACTATCACATAAATACAGCTTCAGATAAACATACAGGAATCCACTTCAGATTTCAATGGCCAAACTCCACACCGATGCTGACAAATAAGCTACTACCTGTAAAACAAAGAAAAAAAAAGAGAACAACAGATTAAACTTAGTTGAAAAAAATGGACTTATAAATGACTCACTGGAGCTAATTGTAAAAAGGTGGTCTTTAAGGTGAAATGATCCTCAAGGATTTGCAAGGAGACAAACCGTTTCAGAACATTGTAGAGAAAAGTTGCAGCAGTGTTAACTGGCTGGTCTGAGTTCAACTCAAGCCGGCTGATGGTGTCACCTGCAACCCAGCTGGTCAAATCACCGCCGGCTGGTTTCATAATCTAAAGCATATCACCTGTTTCGACAGCCAATTGGCTTGTAGTAAAGTTTGCCGGTCAAGTCAAAATGACTGCAGACGGCGTGTTTGCTTAAGCCCTCTGTTTCTGTCCTCACGATTTGCCAGTGTCGGATGCTTGGTTGCTGCTGCTGCTGCTGCTTGCTACCTCACTATCCTCATTCATATTTTAAGGAGCTACAAATTTTATTCAGCCACAAAATAAGCCTGAAAAGCTGGAATTCAGAATAGGAGGACAGAGAGTTGTTGCATAGAGATGATACACTGTCTCATCTAGTTGCATTGGTGTGAACCGGCAGGTGCAAGTAGTTGCCTGTTTCAACTCGTCTCGTCGAGGATGTTTGGTCTAAAGAGGGCTTAAGTCTGGATCTCAGAACAATGAGAGAAGCAGGATCTTAGGGAATTAGGGGGAACATATGGCAACAAAAAGGTCAGAAAAGAACCTTCTGGCTGTCCCCTCAGTCCAAGTAATAATTTAAGATTTTGTACAGTAAGGAATTTGATAAGCAACAAGTTGCCAGTGCAGGGATACCAGGATAGGTCATCACCCACAAACCTTTTCGAGGCAGTCTGGATCTGAGTGGAGTCCTTCAGGGATCAACAGTTGTGAAGTCGGGCGGCTTGTGGCTGTTTGCAGTTCATTGGCTAACAAGCTGAGCTGCTAATAGCCACCACTGCAACTAACACACTCAACAAATCTATTCAACAGCACCACTATCCACAGTCAGACACACACACTGTTGATTATTTATTGCTGAATTACAGCTCACAGCTGGCACTAACAGCTAACACTGCTGGTATGACTGTTTTTGCTGGCTACTGAAACATCCTGGTGCAGACTATTAACTGGAGTTTACTAGTCTGTTGCTCATGTAACATTTGAAGATAACTGAAAGCACGGCTGTTCTCGGCTTTCAATGTCCGATAGTCCTCCACTAACATTTTCATCACGTCTTCATCTTAGTTTTTATTATCAAGGTTTGTTTTCAGCTTGTCATCTTCTCGTTTTCATCGTGGAAAAAAGACCGTTAACAGATTTTTTTTGTCATATTTTTTGTCAATGAAATTAACACCAAGTGACTGGAAATAAAATGGCAACATAACTTAAGCTGAAAGGGAGCTGTCAATCAAGTGTGATCTCATCACGCCCCTGCATGCTGGGAAATTATGTGAGCAGCCCAATGAGCTGTTTTTGAAGCAGGTTTTCTGATAGTTCTGAACATTTATTTTCACTCTGATTTTTGTTGATGCTTAATGCGACAGTCATCTTTAATATAACATGCATTTTTAGGATTTTAAGCCCAGTTTCTAGTGACTTTAAAGAAGAGTTTCATAAATATTCCTGTATACTATCAATTGTAGTTCTTCAAAAAAAAAAGAAAAACAGAATCTTCCAAAATTGTAATCGGCAGGCCAGACTTTTTCTCATTGGCAAATGTCTTGAACTGTGAAGGATTTTTTTATTTTTATTTTTTTAAGATTTGGGAAACTGGAAACTAAAATGGTTGTTGGCTCAAGGTTTAAAGCAGGTGTAAAGGTAGAGATTCTGTATGTTTCATAAAAGCATTGCTGTGATTGTTCTGGGAAAACAGTTGTTGGATGATCATGTGTCTTTGCTGTGATTAGAAGATATGTTCAGATTGATATCACCGAATGCCATCACAGCAAAAGATACTTTGCAATTTTGCAAGTTTGTTGTGTAGACATATTGTCATCAATTTCTGTTAGTTAGTCTGAAAAATGTTAATTTATAGCAAGGCTTAGCTCTTACAGTTCACTCTGTTGGGTCCCATTGTCTCAAATATAGTAAAATATTTGCTAGGCTCTAATTATCTGTTTAAAAAAAGTGGAAATTAGAGTCCATGTTGTGTAAAGTAAAATATTTTGTCGTAACAATGTATCACAGATTTACTCTAATTAGAAACATCACAGCTTTAATATTGCAGAAAATAATCAACAGATCTGCTTGAGAGGCAGATGATTGATTGGCCACTGTCTGCATTGGATACAGGAAGAGGTTTATTTTTAGTGTCCTCAACATCCCACCTGCCTGCTGCAGCAGGGAGAAAAATTGTCTGTCAGACTGGAAGATTGTGGCAAAAACTCTTAAGCTTTGTATAATCTTTCTGCATCCTCACACACTTTGTCTTCATTGATTAGATCAGTAAGCACAAATACCTGACAGAAAAAGCCTGCTGAGTTTCATAACCTATGGTTAGAGTTACAGAAACCTGACCACAGCAAAAAGAGCTGTAGGATATGAATGTAACCTAAAGTCCCTGAAGATGGCACCATTAGGTGTGACAATATTCAATCATGAAACTTAACATGATGTCTGTATAGTAGACCTGAAAATAAGACTGGGCCCCCAGACTGAGCACAACATGTTCATGTCATGACTGTTTGTTTGCCAGTCCACTTTGGTCATTTAGATTTTTAAATTTTCACTCAGCATTTTATTCCATTTAGTATAGAATTATCTTATCAAATCCAAGTCCTTTAGAATCCCTGATAAGAATGTAATTATAACGTAAGTTATACAGAACTAAAAGTCAAAGATTCAGTTTAAATCTGCAATCATGTTTTGTAAGCTGAAAGGCCAGAAACAGTTTCGGTGGTAGCCCTCATAATGTTCACAACCTGCAGCTACAGTACAACACCAAAGTGAAATGAACAGCATAAATGAAATGCTGACTAAATGTATCTGACACATTGAAATGATAGCTACTTGCTACTACTTACTTACTACTTGCTCCACAGTTTTGATCCCTAAGCATATATGTATATCAAGATGAGAATGTTGTTATACTATGGATGGAAGTGTAACTTGGAAATTCTCCTACTGTTGGTCTGTTCTCTAGAGAAGACTCATGGGCCAATAATTGGTCTACTTGTTAAATGGTTGAACAGCATCATAATTTCTCTCTCAGATGACACATACAACACATACAAATAGTTTTTTACCCCTATACCCCAGCTCTTTTAACTGTGTTGGTCTTGTAAAATTTCAAAAGCGTAGATAAGAAAACATTATAAAGATCTGCTAACATTGAAGCTGAACAAATCAGTGTGTTTTGCCATCCATAACCCGATCCCCAAATTTGACCAGCCATCGTTAGGCACTCTAGGGTTATCTAAAGACCACAACCTGCATTTAGCACAGGACTCTCCCTCAGAGGCATTCTTTGGTTATAGTAAATAATGTTTTTGTAAATCATATATTGCTGGATGGCATTGAAGATTTTAAATTATAATATTCAGTGAAGACTGCTGTCTTCGGGGCGTCGGTGGCTTGGTGGTAGAGCAGGCGCCCCATGTACAAGGCTGTTGCCGCAGCAGCCCGGGTTCAACTCCAGCCTGTGGCCCTTTGCTGCATGTCCTTCCCTCTCTCTCTCCCCCCTTCACACTTTAGCTGTCCTAAGAATTAAAGACTAAATGCCCAAAAAAATATCTGTAAAAAAAAAAGACTGCTGTCTTCAATATATCAATAACATACATTGGTTTTGAGAGACTGTGTGCACCACCTCTTCTGGGTCTGTGTGCTGATTTAAAATTCCTCTTGCTGTGTTTTTCTGTCCTGAGAGACACAACACTGGCTTTAGCCTTTAGCAAGGCAATGATTCATCTTGTTGTTTCAAAGTGCAGCAGTGAAATATCTGAAGTTCTGTAGCCGGATGCATGCGAACACCAACCTCCCACTGTGCTTCAGTGTGACCATCATATTGCATCATGGAACGAAGACACTGGTCACAGTCAAAGCTGCTGAGATACATAGAGGCTCACATTGTACCCTCTTTAGATTGGGATGATGTGGAGGGTTAATGAGCCGAGCCTACCATAGGGGCACTGTTTCCTCGACACCCGTCTGCCCTTGGTCTCAAACAAGCCATTGTCTTATTTTTTTATTGAGAGGAAGAGGAAGAAAACATCTGTGAGAGAAGGGGAGGCAGACCCAAATATAAAAAAAATCCATGAGAAAGTGTAGATAGAAGAGATGGACATTGATTGATAGCCGGGCAGGAAGAAAGCAATAGAAATTGATGATTAAACTGGAAATGGAGGGAAAGAGAAAAAAAAAATAAAGAAATAGCGGGAAGTGGTCCTAGATTACATTGTTGAATGTCCCCTATCATCATGGAAGATCTCAAAGCTGGTCCAGAAGAATGGTGACATTTTAAAATGACTTGCCCCAGTAGACTTTCCCTGAAGCTAATACATCTGCTAACCCTCTTCTAAAGTTATGCAGAATATTTTGGGCTCAGATTTTAACTAGTTCGCTCAGTTGAACAGAACAGTAGAATCAAATGGACATTGTTCTGTGGGGTTCATACTTATGCCGGATAATTAAGTATGATATGTATGAAAATATGTGCAAGCTACAGTATAGGCTATAAATAACAGCGTCTTTGATGAGAAACATTGAAATGGTAACAAGTCAACCCACAGCACCAGAGGCAACCTCTTGCAAAGTTGAAAGTGTGGACCTAAGGCGAGTCCTCTTATGTTATCACAGTTAACGCCAATCATGAAGAGTGGAGCTCTTTGACAGACTGCCATGTGTTGACTGCAGGAAGCTGATAGGAGAGACAAGAAGTGGGGCTAGAATGACTGAATAGAACAGGATTGGGGGAACAGCTGGACTTGTGTCATAATTAGTTCAGTGAACGAAAGTCCTATTGACTGCTGCTCTTGCTGCTTGCTTCTTTTCACTTACTACATTATTCTATCGACACAATTCAGGCTGCAAAGTTCCATAATGTATATACCAAATATAACTTAAACAGGGAGTTAAATGAGAATTTGCATCTCTTCATGAATTATTTATCCTCCAAGACAGCATTTTTAAAAAAAACTGAATTCTTAACACTAGCCAGTAGACCAAATCACAATGTTTATTTACAATACCTTGAATAAAATCAAAGGGTGCTGAGCAAACCCCGCGTTAATTAAATAGTTTTTAGCCACCAAAAAAAGCCTACCAAAAAATCAATACCAGTTTAAGTGTAGGTTATATTTAGAATATTTCACCGCTTTACGATAAGACAACCTTTCCGATGGGGAGTTGAGGCTGTTATCTGGAAGCCTCCAGACTCCACTGACAAAAACTTTTACTTACTTTTACTTAATTTTACTTAGCAGAATACCGGACTTGCTCATCTACCACTACTCGATTGATTAGTGTGTAAGGTAAAGTAGAGCAAATATTCAAATATAGCGTCCACTTACAAAGATATTATTTTTTTTAAGGTGGCTACAATACATTTTGCTGTGGCCCTGTACACAGCAGTACATTGCTGAGCTTCTGTGCTGATAGCTTTGGTTTATCAAAGATGATAACAAAGCAACACAGTACATAAAAGAAGCACAGATAGGTTGGACCACCATGTCTAACTACATACTACAGGATTTTACATATTGAAATCAACTGCCAGTTGTCTACCTGGAAGTGATTGTTGCTGTTTGTGCGAAGTCACAGTGATTTGGTCGATACGTTCCTTCATGAAACGCTCAATGTGGAATTTCTGCTGCTAGGGGTCTCTTGATCAAAAGGTTGACTTTAATGTTGTTGTGAAGTAGCACTGGATCATTGGAGTTGTTGTCTTCATTTTTAATCTGTCTAACTTGACCTGGGCAGAAATCATCTCATGTTTTATTCACGTTACCTTTGTTTATTTACCTTTATTCATATTATTTCATATCATTTTGATAAAGTAGTTGTACCCTAGATAATGTTCACTTGTTAACTTACCATTAGCATTGGATGAGTTGACAACCCATAGAGCTACTGTAGCTAACATTATGTGACAAATTCAGTTGTGGGGTGCTGTTATCTGTGATCGATACAGTAATACTACAGATAATTTTATGAGTGTGTTAAATTAGATTCTATTTGTGGTGATGGCTTCAGTTAGCGCCCTGTAGCAACTCGAATTTAGCTAGACAATACAGCATCCAGGCATCTCGCCCCAGACCATTCCAGCTCTGGATCAGCAAACTTTCCGTTGCTTCTGTTAGAAAGGTTAGACCCAGTGTTGCCGCTGGTGGCCAGCCTGCTGTGACCCTCTGGGCTGGGGTTTGTGCTGGCTCAATTAGAGTTACTAGGCTACAGCTGAACTGAAGGTCCATATCTGTGGTCCGCTCTCCTCTCTGCAAAGTAGTGTCCTCGGCGGGGAGTGAAGAGGATGAACTGTGGGTGTACTAGCCAGCTAACATTAGGCTCTCATTTGGCCTGTCTCACTGTGTTCTGACAAACAGAAAGAGAAATGGGGCAAGGGGGGGCGAGTTATTAAATGCACTGTGCACAGCGCTACAGTGAAATAAAAATTTAGTTATTTTAAATAGTAAAACAAAGAAAATTAATATGTGGTATGTGGTCTGTACACATTAGCTTGGTGGCTAGCATGAGCCACCTGTCATAGTGATACAGGCTGGATGATTTTGAATTATCATATCAATAAATTGGGTTTCTAATGGATCACTGTGTTGCAAAATATCAAGTCAAATTTGTGAAAAATGTGTTTCATGGCATAGAAAATACTGTATTACTGTTACTGGGTAAAGTTTTATGACACTGCATGATTTTCAATGACACATCATCTGGTGTTTCCCAGTAGTTAATGGAACTAGAAGGGGTAAAGGGAATATGACGCCATTGACAGGCAACCAAATGAAACGCACTGTTGATTGAATACATTGGATTTGGACATTGTTGGAAACATGTGGGATAATGTAAGTACACAACTCAACAAAATATATTACAAATGTTAAGTCATTTTTAGACATTTTGATGCAGAAATGTTACATATTATATCTTTAACATGCTTAGCCAATGTTGTTCTGCCATTACTATCCACCCTTCAGACGTGTTTCATGACAAAAATATGGAATCATTATGTGTCTGCAGTGTTTTTCCCACCAAAACTTCAGTTACCTTGTTAAAAATTCTGCTCTGTCTCCCACACTGAAAAATCCAGAATCAATGAAAAAGCAGAAATTGTTTGTTTAAAAAGGTAGAGCCATTAATGTGACTGTACACCGGTATTTATGTGTAAGTATGATCTTCACATAAATTTTGCACTGGTGCTGTTTTGACCTTTTATTCGATACATACAGAGGAGTGTTTACCAGCCAAATAATGGCCTACAGGGGGATTAAATTTATAGTCTTTTTTACTGTTGGTTTGTATTTGGTTCATGGATTGGACCTTTCAGGAAGAATGCTAATGGCACTGGCATTGTTAGATGCTGTATGCTAGCACTGAATGTAGCAAAACATGAAGACATCCCAGTGTGGCTCATAGCAGAATGTGTAGTCAAACATTTTAGCTGATACATAGGTCAGCTGTAACGTCACGACTCAATAGTTGTGAGCCTTGTGAGACCTCTTAAGATTTGAGTTGTCACCGTGGAGGCTGACTAGTGACTATCAAAAGTCCAATTTGTCATTGTCAGTGTATAGTCTTTAAGGGTGCTTTCACACCCTAACCTGTTTGGTTTGGTTATACAAACTCAGGTCTGGGGCGTCGGTAGCGTAGTGGATAGTGCCGGCGCCCCATGTACAGAGATGCCTTGCTGCAGCTGCAGCGGTGGCAGGTTTGACTCTGGCTTGCAACCCTTTGCTGCATGTCAACCCCCACACTCTCTCTCACTGCCTTTCAATCTGTCCTGTCCATTAAAGGCAAAAAGCCCCAAAAAATAATCTTTAAAAAACAAACAAACTCAGGTCCATTTGAGCAGTTAGTATGGTTTGTATGGGCTGGTGTAAAAGCTGTCAATCAAACCCTGGTGCGGACTAAACAACCAAACCAAAACCGCCCAAAAAGGTGGGTCTCGGTCTGCTTTCAAATGGACTCTGGTGTGGTTTGAAAATGAACCAACCACAGGATTTTATGATAAAAGATATGTCATTTTAGCAGGATTTCAACAGCTAAACCAATAATATTTTTTTTTTTCTGATTCTGAATTCTGATTTTGAAATCTGTCTGCCATCTCATAATTGATCTTGATAAAGGCCACATATATCCCATAACCTATTTATGCTAATGCATACATGTAATCATGGTAACACATACATACGTCAATGTGGGTATTTTCCCTATTAACATGTTGTTAAAACTGCCATAATTCTATTTGACCCCATGTACTTTGTCAGTTCATTAAGCCCATTAAAATGTGTCTGACAGTGACAGTAACATGCCTTTGATATGCAGTCTAATAATAGCCTCCTATTAATGCTTACAATCAGTTATTTCTCTATGAGCTCTTTGTGAAACCAAACAACATAATTATAAACACTGTAGAAGCATTAAAGTGCTGCGGCATAAACTTCTGTCAGTCACCTGAATTTCCCCACATGGGTTCTGATGATGCAGGATGACTAACGCCAGCACTGCCCAATCAAAGAGTTACCTGTCAGTCAGTGGAACTTCATGTTTACTCCGCTTGGTTCATTTGCAAAAAGACAGTGTGAACAGGGACCAAACCAAAACTACAATGCAGTGAATGTCTGTATCATTTTTTTCCCTCTGGTGCAACCAAATGAACCCACCTACAGGTGTGAAAGCACCCTAAGTAAGTAACTGTGGTTTCTGATGAGTTTCACATTTCTGTTACATGTAAGGAGCTCTCTCTTAGCTTGTCATGTTAGTTTGGAAAGGTACAATGTACTCACAAAAAGACAAAACTGGTTGCTGTTTGAAATGATTAATTAGCCTACTGTTGTAGGGTTTTGCTCTGCTTAATTCACCAGTGGACTTGTGACTTTCATGAAGTTTGCCCACACTGGGCTTTAAGTGTAATAATGATATAATTGCTGCGGAAAGTAGTTAATGAAGAATGAATACAAAACAAGACCAGAGAGAGCGTGGAGTGTTCTTTAAAATGCCACCCAAGGCCATAGTGCCTTCTCACCTCAGTCTATAGTAGCTCTTTCTTTACTGTCAAAATGCATAAGGTTTTCTGTGTCATTTTTTCTGAGATTTTTGCATCCTAAAACAAAGGAATAGGTGAGACTATACTTACTTACAGTATAGCACATGTACATGTAACTATTTGTATCATGCAGTGCACCATTAAATCTTCATGGATTTACATTACCAGCAATAACGAGATATGAGCAGTAAGCTTTTCAGCCATTTTTGTGTAAACCTAGCTGTACATTGCAGCTGCGATTACCCAACCAAAGCTTCCTGGCTGACCTTGACCAGATCTAACCTAGTTTGTGTTGTTGTAAACAGCTGTGTCTTACATTTATACTGTAGCAGTTGTATTCCAATGGCTTATGTCTTATTTTCACCATTGTAAGCCATGCTAGTGGAATGGCAATTTTAGCCTGGCAGTTGGTAGGTTGTCAAGACTGTAACATTTCAACAGCTACCTATGGATTGCCTTGAAATTCTTTTCAGACATTCATGGTCCCTCGATGATGTAGCCTATGCTACTAACTTTCCCTCAAGCACAACCATGAGGTTGACTTTTGTAGCTTGTAATTTTTTTTTGTTCTTTTTTTTCCGGTAAAATCTCTCAACAAGAGTGGGATGGATTATAGATTTTTTTTTTTTTTTTAAGACCAACAGGAAGGTTAGGGAGTGCAAAAACGTACATAACTAAATTCCGGCGTTCAGGACACATTCCTGAACCACAATGAAATTTGGTGCTGATATCAATGGTACCTTTTAACTAACATCAGGTCAGAATGCTTATATGTCCAATACTCAGGTTAATCACCAAATAACTACAAAACTAATAACAGCCTCAGCTGTACTTGCTGTGTGTTTAGTGCATATTAGCAAATGTTAGCATGCTAACATACTAAACGTAGATGGTAAACCTTGTATATTACTGTACTTACTAAGCAGCATTTCTCATGTTAGCAGCACTTTAGCATTTAGCATCTAAACACCACTGTCCATTTAAATGCAGCCTCACAGAGCTGCTAGTATTGCTGTAGACTCTTATGCCGGGTTCACTCTGGAAGCAGAGGTGCCCTGATTTGTTAATTCAGCAGTTGCCTTGCTGTTCTCACCAGAGGCGCATTTCTCCACGCCGGCCAACAAGCAATTCTGCTGTTCTGATCTGCTTAAATCATATGTAGAGTTTTGTCTCTGTCTGCTTGTGTGTGTCTGTGTGTATGATTGTGTGAGTGTGGGGGTGTGTGGCTCCACTCATCTCTCTTGCTCTCTGTTTATACGTAATTGGCAAATATGTGACAGGATGGGATGCATATTCACAGATCATTTATATCATATTCAGTATACACTTTATATAGTTTACAGCACATTTTCAGTTTGTTTTCTTGCCAGATTCAATCACGGCTTGCAGAAAAATAGACCAGACGCCCCAAACTATCACTGGGGATCGCAAGCCGGCCAGGGTGCTCTGCGCTGTATCCTGTGTGAACTGCCCATTCGGTTAACATGTGTGCCAAAAGCAAGCGGACAGTGCTCCATGGAAAATTGGTGCACTTTGCAACACTTCCACGTCCACTGTGAACTTGGCATTAGTCATATTGTCACATGACTACATTTAAGTGCCTGACCTGTTTCCATCATCATGGCAGAATGATAAGTATCTTTAGGGTTTTCCTTATCTGGGCATATGAAGAATTAACATCTAAAAGATGATTGCTCCAATTCACAGAATCATTTTGCTGGTTAATTGACGACAAAAGAAACCTTTTGACAGTAAAAGTGACCCTTAAATTGCAGCTGTGATGTATTTATAGGAAAACGATTGGAAAACGTCACCTTTTACCTGGTAGCCACTCTGGCATAGTTACTACTGAAAGCTTGTGAACACGTTTTTCTCAGTGGACAGGACTTTTGATGCACAGCCAGAGGTTACATTACATACAGGCACATTCGGCTCCCTGTAGGCTTCTTCTTGCTATAGTTTCAGAAGATAATCTTTAAGTGTTGGGTTGCATGGTGACAACATTGTCCATGCTTAAAATCTAAAGGGTTGGCACAATAAGGACAGTTTTGATGAGAATCTACTGTTCAGCCATTCTAAAGCCATCTGTGTGAAAGCTTTATTCCTTTCTATTTGGACTTAGTGTTTTACAGAGGGGATTCCTGCTGCCATAACGTAGTCATTCTGTTCGAATGGCCTGTGCATCTCTGGCATGTAAAACAGCAAATCCTGTATTGCCATATGCAGAATTATAACAAAGGAAGACAGTGAAGATGCATGTGAGACACTGTTTGAAATGACATTCCCGTGCATGTTTCTGTTAATCTCCATTCTCAGAAATGTTTATTTCTGTACTAATGTGTGCTTAAGAGAGGTCTTGAGTTTAGTAGTTGAAGTTGAGATGTCAATAAGTAGCAGATCAAATCAGATCAAAGTTAGTGATTTGGTCTCTATTCCAATTAGGCTTCACATAAAAGCAGATGAGGAGGAACAGCGTTAAAGAGAATGGAGTAAGGTGGAAAGTTGAGGAGATGCCACTTACTGTGTCTGAAGAGAGTATAATGTAGAACACAAAGGGATGCATGCAACAATCTTTTCGGGGATTTCCCTTGTTTTCTCTGTGACAGATGACATCCCGTGACCCTTAGACCAAGGCCAAGGGGAGGCCCATGAATACAGTAGGTCTATGGTTGGTCTTTAAATTGGATCAAGTAGAACAATTCAATTACTGACTTAAATCACTGACAGTACAATCTATATGTATTTACATGATAAATACATTTATTTTAATCATTACAACACATTTCAACGTGCCATATAATACCACCCGCCCCACCCCGTCGCAGGTATTGTGAAATGGTGCGGTCCATCTGACAGAGGGGGTCGGATGTGCAGAACTCATAAGCGCTGCTAATGTTAAGATGTCAGGTGAACTACAGCCTGACTGGCTAAGTCAAAGTGCTTCACCAAAAATCAAGGACTCCTTAAGAAAAAGTCAGAGTACAGACAGAACAAGAAAATGAGAGGAGCAGAAAGGTGATGGACAAATATCTGACACAAAAAAATGTGAAGAAGCAGCTGGTATGACAGGCAGAACTGAAGGTGAGAAGTTTTTAACTGGATTATAATTGCAGGAAGTTTAATAATTTGCATAGTGATATGTAAAGTGATGAAGACCAACCGTCACATTAGAGCTTGAGTCCATAAAACTTGGCCTGCCTCTACATGAACCTATACAGTTTCAGTCCAAGCCTGACCTACGGCAGCCTGATTAAAAATGGAAATCCTACTGTAAAAGAAAAGTGGGGCAGAGGAAACACACCTGCCCTTAGCTTGTAATAAATGTTATGATATTAAATATGTGTGTATGTGTGTATATATATATATATATGTGTGTGTGTGTGTGTGTGTGTATATATACAGTAATATATATATATATATATATACAGTATATACCAGTATGACTTGAATCTTAAAAAACACCACATTTAGCTAAAAGTAACAGGACAGGAGCGGGAGCTCTGCGAAGACACAGCCTTCAATTCAGTTACAATACCAATTCTTGCTCGATAATTTTACATGGGATTGTTTTTTTAAAAAAAGAATTAGGGGTGCACCATAATATTGGCATCAGCTGAAATTGGCTTTAAAAGAACTATCAGAATTGGCCAACATGCTTTTTCTTATTTTGTACATGAATGAATATTACATACATTGAAATATATTGTATTCCATGTCTCCATCTGCTGGTAGGCCATCACGATAAGAGTACGCATACATAATATGATGTTGCTTCCACGACAGATGGACTTGGTGATCACCGAAATTAAGTGGGAAAAAAAGTGAATATATTGATATTGGTTATAGGTCAGAAGAGTTGTCAATACAATAAATCATATTCCTGACACCACAATACTGAGTGAAATTTAGAGAGAATAAAGGAACACACACATCAGTCAGTATCAGTCCTCCTGTCCCCTCTGCTCCTCCCTTCACTGCTGAGGAGATCCACTGCCTGCAGGTAACATTACCGTTGGTAAGTGTTAAGATTCATGCCAAAATGAGCTAAACTGTTAGACATAAACAGTTGTTGTTGTTTCAGCTCATTACTAACAATTGGCTGTTAGCTGGAAAGTGCTCTGTGCTTGTTTAAAACATGATATTAGCTGTGATGGATGAGAGACTGTGGAAAGAGCAGACTGAAATATTGCATTTCTACATGTTTGCATGTTGCTAAATAGGTGTATGTTGAAGTACTGACTTTTTCTTTGTTGAAGTTTTTATTTTACTTACAATAACAACATGGCTGTTGTCAGCTCAAGTTATCTTCACTTTTCTGTCTCCACAGCGGCAACTCTGCTCAGGGATGGCAAGCTATTCACTGTAAAGCACAAGCCTCCTTTTGTTCTTTGGCGAGAGTCCCCTTTTCTGTCAGACCAGCATGTAGAAAAAGACTCACCTGGTGAAACTGCACTGTCCAGGATTTAGCAAATTTTAACAAGGAACAGTTCCTGATATCCCATTGAAAACTTATGCGGCATGGAGGTCGTCCAGTTTATTATCCAATGCCTGTGTAGTGGCAAGCAGGATGCTAGTTTGGTTAGTGTCCAACTTCTAAATCTTTCCTCGATGTCAATTGATGCTTATGTTTGAAAACCTTGACCTGGAGGAGAGTTTACAGACTAGTGAGTTTATTTCCTCTTCCCAAAAAGCCACGAGCCACCGTCGTCCAACACCAACCACAAAAAGCGCCACCAACACTTGGAAAATAGACATAAGAGCCTCAATTTGACACATATTTAGCAGAGCTGACAGAGATGTGACTAAGACATCCACACCTACACAGTCACAAAAGGCAACCCTCTCATTGCCTGGGGAAATCTCCAGCACAGCGATACTCAGCCAGGGGCTGAGTCTCCCCACACCTGCCCAGTGCCTCTCGTTCTTCGCAACTTCACAAAGGGCTAGAGTCCATCCCCTTTCCAGGAGTTTTGTTTCCAGAACTAGTGCTGTACATATCTGGTTGGAAGCGTTCCACATCTGGCACCAGCTCTGATACCTTTCCCCCCAGAGAGATGATGTTCCACCTCCCTAAGACCATACTGTAATACTTTGGGTCAGTACCCCTAGGTCCCCCTGTATTAGCCTGCCACCCAGCTCACAGTGCACCCAAACCCAGTGTGAGCGGTGGGCACATAGGACTGTGGCTCAGTGATTGTTAAATAGCATCAACTAATTGATTTTCTAAGCTCTCTAATTATACCTGGTGATCCCAAAAATCATGTGGCAGATTATTTAGACATCTGCTTTTCTTAGAATTACTCAGAATTTGTCAACCATTTAATTGGCAGGATGAATCGTTCTGTAACCGAACAAGATATCTTCGACTGGCAAGATGAAAGGCTTCTTCAATGTGACCCAATACTTACAAAGAAATAAAGTGTTTCATGTAACAAAAGTAAACACATACAAATACATTATTTAGATATGAATAGATAATGCACTCTGAACAGATGTGAATTGCATCCAGATTTTTGTAGCAATTATTTCCCTGCAGACCTGTCACCACAATTTGCCAAAAAAATGCCACACCACTTCTTCTCAAACACACAGACATTAAACACACACTACAAATAATGCAGTTTGGCTAGTGTGTACACGAACAAAACACACACAGCTCATAGTTTGGAGTTCACTAATCAGACATTCAGCAGGTTCATCCAGGATAAAGCCTGGGTAATGTTCCACAGCTGTTATTTTAATTTCATGGTCAGATATTGAAGTCCAGTGCCTTAGTGAGTTCACAGTAGACATGAGGGTAATGAGCTGAAGTTTGGGATTATCTTGGCTTCCTCCCATTACTTTTCACAGCCTCCAGTTCCTCACCCATGGTCCAAACACCTGCCCATACCCACATAGCTCAGTACCAGAACCGACCTGTTACCCATCACTATGTCTAAGTCAAAGCCGCACCTGCCCGCAACCATTGATAAAAGTCCTGCGACCAGACCCGCACCCATGATTTAACACATACAGTCTACAGTCACTCACATTAAGCTGGATTCTCCATTCTTGAATTGGAAATCCAGCAGAGGAAAAGTCTATTTCACTGGCTGCGCTCGATGCCGGGATGGCGAAAACATTCCGCACAATCACTGCCAGGTTAGGAAACATTTTAGCATGCTCCTTCCTCAAAACCTCAAAAGGATCCTCCTTGGGTGTCTTGAACTCCATGTAGGCTGCCAGCTGATCATTGGGCTGCTAAGTTTCATTGCTGGAGTCCTCCACGTTAGTGACAAATGTGACGACAGGGTCAAAGGTATGACTTGTGTCATTGACTTTCAAAAAAAAAAAAAAGTATCTTGACAATAGTGATGAAGATGTCAAAATAGAACACATATACTTTGTTTTATTCTGAAAACTAGAAAAGATATTTTTGTTCTCACCAGTTGGCTGCCCGTGTAGTTCATTTTTAGCCATGCCCATATCCATGAATTCAATATATGCATAGTTGGATAGTGTAGTGGTTAGTGCTACTCACTTTCACATGGGAGGTCGGAGTTTGAATTCCGGCCTGGGCGAACTACTACTATAGACAGAGCAATTGTGCAAGACTGCAAGAGCAGGAAGACCTACATGTGCAACGCCTGGATTGACTACAAGAAACAACTCAATGCCACACACATGAATACTGGAATGTCAGGAATTATATAAGATCAACAGGACACTAACGGCCTTCATGAAGTACTCCATGGGTATGTGGAAGACGACTCTAGAGGCCAACTCAAAGCCTATTGCCCAAGTCCAGGGGCGCAGATGGGATTTTTGAACTGGGCTGTCAGCAAATGATTCCAACTCAATTAGTTAGTAGTAGTTAGTATTTTGTGTAAATACATATATACACACACGCACACACACACACACACACACATATATATATATATATATATATATATATATATATATATATATATATATGTATGTATACACACACACATACATATATATATATACATATATATATATATATATATATATAATATTTGCCACATCTGGGAAAGGCAACAGGCATAGGATATATATCTTTTGGTTGTTGAAAAAAATGCTGTGATTATTTTTCTTTCTTCTCTGGCTTCATGTGGCAGAAAAATCACCAGCTCAGTCATTAGACAGTTGTATATGATAACTATGGTTACCGCTACAGGCCCAGGCACAGCTACCAACTCCGAACAACATAACCTCCAAACTGAGCTCTTCCCAGTTTAAAAACAGGGACATGGAACATGGAATTCGAAAAAAATGGACAGTTAATGAAATGAAACAAAAACCCCAACGTTTATGCTTGTAGATGCTAGATTTCAATGCTTTTCCGACTTCAAAACTCCGACCAAGGAGTACAACTGAACGCACCATTAGTCGTAGCACAAACACCGGGCTATCAATGGATCAGCTGTGCAGTGTTATTAACCGAGAATTACGTGGAAAATTGAGCACCTTACTTTCCCAACTCAGCAAGGATCTACTCCAGCCTTTCCCCTTCTTGAATTGGTGTAATGTGGATTGATCACTGACAAGGCTACTGCCGCTGCCATTTCAACTTTGTGCTGCAATGTAAGTTAGCCTAACTAACGGAACATTGATCCTCTTTTTTACCTCTGTGTGTGTGTGTGTGTGTGTGTGGGGCAGTGGGGGGGACGGATCGGGGTCACTATAAATCTGGGGGGGCATGTCCCCCCCGTCCCCAGTGCCATCTGCACGCATGTCCAGGTCAACATCAAATGCAGCATATACCAAGGGGATGCACTGTCACCACTGCTGCTCTGCATAGGCCTGAATCCCCTCAGTCAGATCATCAAGAAGACTGGCTATGGATACCGATTCCAAAGTGGGGCAACAATCAGCCACCTGCTCTATATGGATGACATCAAGCTGTATGCCAAGAATGAGCGAGAAATCGAGTCACTGAGTCACTGCTATTCGGATTAGACAAGTGTGGCTGGATGGTATCAAAGAGAGGCAAGATGATCAGAACTGAGGGAACTGACCTACCAGAGGGCAACATAGGAGATATCCAGGACAGCTACAAGTACTTTGCGATCCTGCAGGCTAATGGAAATCATGAGGAGGCCACAAGGAAGGTGACCACAACTAAATACCTCCAGAGAATAAGGCAAGTCCTGAGAAGTTGGCTGAATGGTCACAACAAGGCCCGAGCCATCAACATGTATGCACTGCCAGTCATCAGATAGCCAGCTGGGATCATAAGCTGGCCAAAAGAGGAGATAGAAGCCACTGATATCAAGACAAGAAAGCTCCTCACCATGCATGAAGGTTTCCACCCCAAGTCCAGCACCCTGAGGCTATACACAAAGTGGAAATAGGGAAGCCGAGGTCTAGTGAGCATCAGAGCCACTATCCAGGATGAAACATTCAAAATCCAGGAGTACATCAAGAAGAAGGATGAGCTGCTAAGTGAATGCTTCAGACAACAGAAACCTGATGAGGGCAAAGAGGTGGAGGAGCAAACTACACGGAGGGACAAGCCCCTACATGGTGCATACCACCGTCAGATAGAGGAAGTGGCTGATATCAAGAAGACCTACCAGTGGCTGGAGAATGCTGGACAGACAGACAGCTCGGAGGCACTAATCATCACAGCATAAGAACAGGCCTTAAGCACAAGTGCCATAGAGGCCACGGTCTACCACAGCAGATCAGACCCAAGGTGCAGGCTGTGCAAAGATGCCCCTGAGGCGGTCCAGCACATAGTGGCAGGGTATAAGATGCAAGCAGGATGAGTGTTCATGGAGAGGCACAACCAAGTGGCTGGGATAGTGTACAGGAACATCTGTATCCAGTATGGACTCAAAGTACCCAAATCCTGATGGGACACACCACCAAAGGTGGTTGAGAACACAGTAGGAGCACTCGGGCAGTGACCCCCAAACTGGGAGAGTGGCTCCGGCAGATTCCAGGAACAACATCTGAAGCCTCAATCCAGAAGTGTGCAGTCCTAGGAACAGCTAAGATAATGTGCAGAACCCTCAAACTCCCAGACCTCTGGTAGAGGACCTGAGCTTGAGGATGACTCAGACAACAGTGTTAGTTTTTTTGCTTATTTATATATATACATATATATAATTTGTAACTGTTACACAGCTACCCATGGGTACCTGACCTGGTGCAAGACTCTGGGCAAGGACACACTCTTTGACAATGTACCTGAAACTGTGTTGTTGGTGGGTTACAGCAGACTTCACTATGAATAAAGGGATGTTGTCTGCTTAGGTGCTCTTTGGGTGTACTCTTCTTTAGCCTCTTTGGGTGTGCTTGGCCTGACAGAACTTTCTGGGTATGCTGAGTGGATGATGGACGAGACACAACAGAGCGTTTTTATATAAAAGCATTTGTTTTTGGTCTATTATTAAGGGACTTTTCTAGTTATCCCAGAATTGTAATCCTCACCCATATCTTTGTAAATATATTTCAGACTGTGGATGTCTGAGTAAAACAAATCATTTGTCCCCATGTTCTATGATAGTGTGTCAACTATTGAGCCTTTTGGAAAGCGCAGACCAGATTTTACTGTGCATGTGTCGTATCCCAATGATATGATGCAGTATGACTATATGACTTTTCTACTTTCTAACCTCTTCTATAGAGCCTTTTCAGGGCAGACATTTTGACAAGTCATAGCAGGAAAAGCACAGGTGAAACTGATAACATTTCCAATGGCTCAGCTCTATAAAGTGTCCCAGTACACCGTAAACCCTAGTTCGCTCACTCAACTGTGTTTTTTTGGAAACATCTTGCACTTGAACTTTTAGTTTAGTACAATACAGTAACATAGAAGTTTTGAGTACACCAGACCCAAAATAATTGTCTCACATGACCCTTTCCTGACAGGAATTTTATGTCAGTTTAACATAACTTTTTGTTGTTGTTTGAGCATTTAATTCTGTATCATATGAGTACAAAAACATTGAGTACACAATTTACAAGATTGAAGGGATGAATTCTGGTCCAGGAAGAGTTCTTTATTTCACCTCATATCATCATCATATCAACACAACTTTGTATTGCATTCCAATATCCTCACAGGCAGTAGGCAACTGTACAACTTAACTCATGGTGCACTATGTCTTTTACCACAACATGAACTGTAATCCATTTGAATCATTGTGAAATACAGAAACATTAATTACTGCGTCCTGGGTAATGTGAGTGATTTAGAACATATTTAAACACATTACGTTAAATGCACAATGACAGTGTTGTTTATTGGCCTTAAACTAATTAGGCAGAATCGGCTTTAGAAGTTTTGTTCAGATTAATTCAAAACTCAAAAATTGTTGACTTAACATAAACAAAATGATGTCAAGCTCACAGGGGATGAGTTTTTGTGTCAAGTGAACATAAAGTTTTTATGTCATTTTGACAATCTAGGACATATGTTTTGACTTTACATTAAAATTTTGTGTCATGGATGGATTGGGGTTTACACTGAAAGCTTTTCTGGGGCACCAGTGGGGACAAAACCAGGACCTCCATTAAGTGGAATGTAGCTATTATTAATGTTTTTAAATAAGCCTGTGCTTTCCATATGATGATGTGAAAAAGATGTGTTCTACTTTTGTGCATCTGTAAGGGGGGGACACCTCTGCCATTCTTATTAGTCCATACAGCTTGGTGACATCAGGTAATTCCCAGCATAGCTTTGCCAATCTTCCACCTGAGCAGAGGTTTAACCAGACAGAGTACCACTCCTATGCTTGACCTATTAAGTTAAATAATGCAATATAGACTCATGAGCTATGTTGTATTTTTCCCTAGTGAAAACCTCCAGTTCTGTTCCTACTATTCATTAAGGACCATTAATAGTTACACAGTTTTTATTTGGACTTGGTCTTAACTTGAAAGAAAGTCAGGCATTCTAGACAACTAGAAAGTGCTTTGTGGGATATTTTTTGTGAAATAAACACCTACAGGTTCAGTTACTAGTTTTACATTACACCCCTACTTTAAAAACTCTTCAATATGAATCATAGACTGTATGTAAAGATGGACAATGCGTCTCCGCTTCCCTCATTGTAAGGAAGTGAAGCTAAAATATCCCTGATACGGCTGCTGCCATTGTGCTCTAGTGACGTCATTTGGAGCCAGAGTCTGCACAGTAGTGATCCCCACAGTATCAATTTTTCCACACATACACACCTCTGACCAGTTGCAAGCAGTGCCACTGAATACACAGTTGTCAATCATATTGTAAAATCCCAGTTTTAAAGCATTAGATACCTAATTAAAACCAAAATTATCAGAAAAACAAACACTTGAATATACAGGAGTGTGATAAGAACTACCTTAAATGCCAGAAACAATCTTTGGGAAAAATGTATTTGCTGTTGTATTTGAGTTTTTAGTTTAGTCCCATCTGCTGACATGGAGAGGGTTTTTTTTTTTTTATTTTTTTTTTTTTACCAAGACTGCAGCCAGCCACCAGGGAGCAATCCAGAAAGTGGAGCTGTCATGTCATTCATCTTTATATACAGTCTATGATGTGAACACAGTCTTGACAGATTTTGTGTGTCTTTAGTCAAGTTTGAAATGTACTTTTCTGCAGATTTTCTTTTTTGTTAAACACATGTTAAATTACATAAACATTCACAGGGTAATTCCAGTATTAGCTTGCACTAGTGAGTTGACCCACATCAGCACTGCTGCATTCAGACTTTTCCTTATTTGGCTTGGAACCAGGAAACTTTGTTGAGGTCTGACATATTTCAGTTTCTCCCTGCCATAATGTCCGGTAAAAATATTTCTCTCTGCAAATATGTTGGCCTTAGACCGTGTCCTAAGAGCCAGCAAGTGCCTCTCTGTTCAAACTAAATCTGTCAAATATGCATTTCTGTAACGTGGTGTAAACAAACCACTATCTGTCAGCTGTGCGCTCATGTTAACAAACTATGTAGGATATCAGTTGTGTGCTCAATGTAGCCTTAAGCTGTAACCACCTAAAAAAATGGGTGAGTGCTTGCTGTCTTCCCATGTTTGTAGGCCACCTTTTAAACAAGAAAACACATTTGATATTGTGATATTTACTGGAAATGATATACAGCAAGTAGGTTGTTATTACCAGAAACTTTCACTTCTGGTTTGCAGGTTTGTGGTTTGGGTCATTGATTAACACATATGTTTATGGATGCAGCGAGGCTGATTGGTTCTCATAATGGGCCAGGTAGGGGCAGGCTTAAAAAACCCTGACCCGCACATCACTAGCGTTCAAAAAGTGAGGGCCACCTCTGAAAATAAAGCACCACTATGCTTTCATACAGTAAGGACGGTCAGATAGCACTCTATGTTTATACAGACACACTCATGCATGATGTTTTGTTCATTACCTCTTATGCCTGAATACATCAGATCCAAAAAGGACATCCACTACTGTTTGGATAGATTGTTTATCCTCAGACAAAGAGAAATGGAAGAAGAGTCAAAGGGCAAGTGCACAGTAAGGGATAGTGAAGGATACATGGATACTGTATACAGTACATAAAATGCATATGTCACACTCAGTAAGTAACATGGAGACTTTTCCTCAGTTCTCGGTCAGCCAAGAGAGGAGACCGACTTGGTTAGAAACCGGACAAATATAATCTGATATATAAATAGTCTAACCAGGACACACACACACACTGAAACACACACATGCACGCATGCATTCACGCAATCTCTCTCACACAAACACACACACACACACACACACACACACACAGGCTAGGGAACAAACATCACTTTGACTGTCTACCTTAACTCAATGAGGCAGCTGCCAGTGCAGCTGATATATTTACCTGGTGTGTCATACTGCAGAGGGGATTTAGAAAGGCAAACAAAAATTAGTCAGGAATACCCACAAAGTGGAGAGGATAGGGTAGAGTGGGGGGATTAATGAGGGATATCCAGGCTTTGATATTGCTGATGTTTTGAGCCAGCATGTGCTCCCTGAAAGCCCTTTGTTTAGCCTTTATTGCCAGTCGCCATCTGTTATGATCCAGTTGCCAGATTGCCCGGAGCAACATCATCAATCCCCCTCTCTCAGCTTTTGATCTGTTAAAGTAAAATACAGCTATTCCTGTCTCTGTACTCACCAAGTCAAAATCTGATATCTGTCCTGACGGATTGTGATTCCTGTGTAACCCTGAGGGTCCTCTGTTGTCATGTTGGCCACTTCCCACTCCTCAAAGGAAGTAATGACCTGTCCTTGCCTCAGTGCATCTCCAAAATAGACCGCCACACACATGGAGATGAGGACATCTCAGCCGCACTGAGGCTTAAGTGACAGATTTCACTGCATATATACAACTGCAGTGAGTTTCTTTCTTTGTAGTGTTGCACATTAACAGTGCATCAGTGACTCTGTTTAGAAACAGGTCTGCACTGTGATGTTACCCAGAGACACCTGCACTAACACACTGCATTGTACTCTGTGATTCCTGCATATTTATATCTGAAACATTCAGAGGTTGATTTTCTCTTTAACATTCACCTGGTGTTTCTCTTCTCTCTTCTCTTTATTTGTTCACGTCATACCTGTTCCTTCCTTCCCTTCATTTCCCTCATTAAATTCAATCCACCTATCCTCCCCACCTCTCTCTGTCCCTGTCTGCTGACACCTGATCTCCGTCATTCTCCACCAGGCCGGGCAAGTCTGCACGGCAAGTCCTCCCTACGGATAGAAAATGTGCGTTCAGACGACCAGGGCTGGTATGAGTGTAAGGTGCTGATGCTGGAGCAGCAGTATGACACCTTCCACAATGGCAGCTGGGTGCATCTAACCGTCAACGGTAAGAACCACAAGCATACTTTATTCATACTGTTCGATACAAGCATGAGACTTAGATGATGGAAAGACAGTGGTGGAAAAACAGTTATTTATACTGTACATACTATATAGACTGATGTATTGTCACACAGATATATTGATTATTAGTGTTATTATTATAATTATTAGTGGCTAGTGGCATCAGCAAGAAATGACGGGTGATGGGCCTGGTGTGAGAAATTTGAACTCTTGAAACCATTTTTTAGCATTTTTGCTTATTTTGATGTTATTTCTTGAAGTATTTTCAAATGCTTCTTATCCCTAAAATCTATACAACCAAAGCTAAAAGGTTATAGATGTCAATAAACCATAATAAATGATAAAATGTATCAAAATTATGTCATGAATTTAAATAATACAAAAATCTGAATTCTTTTCATCAAATTTGTAAAAATAAACACACAAAATATATTGATCCAAAAGATTTTTAATGTAGAAACACGATAAACATATTTCCTAACACTCCATAAGTTATTTGAATTTTGCACTTTTTTTGTTTTGTTTTTGAGAAATGCTTATTTTTATGAGCAGAGTGCAAAGTCGTTTTGATAGTTTCATTTGCAGTAGAAATATTTCCCCAGTGCCTATATGGTATTTCATATCCCTAAAATCTGTACAACATAAAAGCTAAAATGTTATGTAAGTCAATAAACCATAACAATTGATAAAAGTATTGAAATTATATCATAACAAAAAGAGTAAAACAGACATTCCTATTGACCTGCTTCTCTGCTCCTCTGGCACCACCACGTTTTCACCATCTTATGGCCACTTGTAGCATAACGGAATGACATCATCGCAAGCTGACAGCATGATGGCGCATAAGACAGAAGTTAACTTTCTGCTGCAAAAAAATGAATGATGTAGGCTAGCTATTACAGTTGTTATTTTAGATTGATTTTAAATGGCTCATGTAAACAAAGTATCGGCAGCCATGACAGGACAATACAGTGGCGTCACTGCGCATTTTCACCATCTTTTGGCCCGCTTATAGGATAACTTAATGATGTCATTACAAGCGGACAACGTGTGGTGCAAAAGACAGAAGTCTTAGCTTTCTGCTGCAACAAAAATGATTGCTCTAGCTCTTATAGTTTTTATTTTAGATTTATTTTAAACAGCATTATGTGAACAACAATTCCCTGCAGCCGCCCGCGGGAGGTCTGCTTTCAGAGAGTTAAAGGCCCTATTCAGTTCAAGACATGAACACAGTCATTGCAAAGACATACACACTTTTGCACACACACAGTTTTGCACATAACTGGGTTTCCATAGGTCAGCCTTTTACAACACCTCATCTTATGCAAAGGACATAAAATAAACGAACATGAGATAACAATGTAGATATGTGGTAATTGTGGTGCATTACTTTCTGAAGGAAAACATATGAATGGTGAATTAGAACAGCCTGGAGATAAACTTAGATAAATTACAGTAATACTTTAAATGAACCAGTTTACAGATGTAAGATATGTAAGTTTTTTGGTTGTTTTGAAGATGGATTTTTTCAAATGGCAATGGCCATGGCATGTCTCAAAAGTACTTGAAAATGATCCAAGGTCATGACATCAAATAACTTGTCCTGTCCAACAGTCCTATCCTGAATGTACTAAGTTTGCAGTGATATAAAACATAGAAACACAGCAAATCCTCACATTTCAATGGCTTGACCCAACATGTTTGGATTTTTTACTACAATAAAATGACCAAAATTATTGAACATAATTCAGCTATAGTCATAACACAAAAATATAAGGCTACATTCTGTGTTTCTGGGCATGTTTGTCAAATTTTCACACACTGTGCATTCCAGTACCCATACTACCATACTATTATTAGTGTGTCAAATGCAGTATACCAAAAATACCAGGATGTTCTATTGCATCCAGTCATATTCTGCAGTATGCTAGCGAGCATGCTTTTCTGGCTATTCTGACCCACGATTTTCTGTACAGCAGAAGATACGTCACATCGATTGAACCACAAACCAATGGCAGCTGATTGACGGCTCATTATCAGCTGACTGACAGCTCACTGACAGCTATCAGAAGTCACAATGACAAATGACAGTGCATTTAAGGAACTGGTGATCAGTCAAATAGTAATAAAAGGGACATTTATTGCTTAAATGAACAAAATAATCATAAAGATTAGCAACAACAAAAGGACATAACGATGAGAATAACAATGACAGAAAAATGCAAAGTAACAGCTGCAGAGCTCTCCAGGTTGTCCTTCGTCTCTAGCAGCTCAGTTAACTGTGTTTTTGTTTTATCTTCATGGTAAGAGATATATAACCAAGAGGGTGAAAGTTCAGGGCGCAATGTTATGAGACTTTAGTATGTCCTGACTGTGTGCACACTCGCGCAACAGTACATAGTTTTTAAAGGGCTTGTGTACCCAAAAATGAAAATTCAGCCATTATCTACTCATGCATATGCTGAGGGAGGCTCAGGGGAAGTTTTATAATCCTCACATCATTTGTGGAGATCCAAGGGGAGAGTGGGTAGCAGCACAACTCACCTAATGGAGGCTTACGGCGCCCCAGATTCAAACGTTCAAAAACACGTAATTGAAACCACAAAATATCTCCATACTGCTCGTCCTTAGTGATCCAAGTGTCCTGAAGCCCCGACATAAAAAGTTGTTTGGAAAAACGCCATTTGAACTCTGTTTTTACCCTCATTGTAGGCTGTAGCTCTAACTGCCTCCCTGTACACTGTGCTTACGTGTGTTGCTTGCGCGAGACTGTGAGACATTGGCACCGCGTTCATGTGTGTTCACGTGCTTCAGGACACTTGGATCAGTACGGACGAGCAGTATGGAGATATTTTGTGGTTTCAGTTATGTGTTTTTGGACGTTTGAATCTGGGGCGCTGCCAGCCTCCATTAGGTGGAGTTGTGTTGCTACCCCCTCTCCCCTGGGATCTCCGCAAGTGATGTGAGGACTCTAAAACTTCACCAGAGCCTCCCTCGGCATATGGGTGAGTAGAAAATGGCTGGATTTTCATTTTTGGGTGCACTATCCCTTTAAGGGCAGCTGTTGTACCTATTAAAAGTAAAAAGAAAAAGTATGTGATTGGGAGAGCACCCATACTCTGGGTATAGACATTGTCCAGGAACCGTACAGTCAAAGGTTAAGTCCCCATAGAAAGAGGTCCAAAGTATCCTTGACATTGATTACTGCTCATTGTGTGTGGTGTCTCACTGGCTTGATGGTTGCTGTGTCATATCAGGATTGTCAGAGTTGTCTTTGAGCAAAAAACAGTGAGGCCTCCTACATGCCCTGTCACTGGTACTGTCTCTGGAGACAAGCACCAGACAGACACCTGAGTGTAAAATAAGTAACCCACACAAGTTAAAACACCCATGGGACTGTCTCACAGAAACTACTGTGTGAATATTCTCGCCTTCACTTGGTAGCTCAAGCATTCATCGAGACACTTAATCAGACAGCATATGATGATGCTAGTTGCTGTGGTAACAGACACACCAGATACGGTCCTGTACACCCCCCAACCCTCTCGTGGTCACGGCACATTAGCTCAATTTCATCAGTGTTGCTCTGGTTCTGTTTGACTTCCCTTTGCCTCTTTTCTCTCTCACAGAGATGTTTAAAGGCCTCAGGCTTCCTGCTCTGCCTCTTTTCTCTTCATATCTATCACTCAGCTGTTGTCCTTTAGTGTCATGCTGCTCTATGCACTTTCATCAGTTGTGGTAGTCAGACAGTCAGTGGTGTTGTACAAACCACAGCTGACTTGGTGCTAGGTCTACCAAAAATATTGAGGTTATCTTTGGTCAGAAATGTGCCAAAAATAGGCCCACGATATGACACTGCATCACAGTACACAGGTCATGATACAATATTATTGCGATAATAAATGTATCACGATATGCTGAGTATTGCGATAAAATATATTGCGATACATTGCATTTTTTTCTTACCAACACTGTCATAAAACCTGACAGAAATGCTGCATACATCTGACAAACTGAACTGTTGGCAGATTTAGCGCCAGATTAAGCAAGCTTCTGCGAGGCCAGATTAAGTGCGTGAGTGAAGCACTTTACATGCAGTTAACCTGCAAACTGAATGGCAACTCATCATGTTAGAAGTATTGTCTGTTACAACATCTATCCCCCATTCTTGTGCTGCAAGAGGTCTGCAATGTTTGCGCCGGTATGACTTTAATGTACTGCTCTAGTTTGGAGAACGTGAGACAGCAGTCGCCAGTTCTCTGTGAGATAATGTGCCGTTACAGTCGCTTATGAATCCACTGACCTTGAAGTCCAGGCATCTAAAGTTAATGCCACCTTCCTGCTGTACTCAGATTCTTCAACTTTATGCTCCACTTCTCTGTAGAAAGAACATCTTGGTGAAAGAACGTCAGGACGGAGTCACATACCTGGGTTCTAGTATGTTTAGCATGTAACAACAGCCTTTGTTTTCAGCAATACACACAGATCTTTGCGCATGAAGTAGATGATGGACTGTTTTATTTTCTGAGCTCTCTCAGGGTTGGATGTTAATTTTATCAAGCCAAGTGTGTCAAGTCTTGGTTATTTTTTTGGCAAAGCAGGTTTTGCATCAGTATGGCTGGTGGCTAACGCTATCTTTTGATGGTGGAGTGTGAGGTGAGCCCTTATGTTCGTAGTATTTCCAGAGTATTTTATTCTCATATGACACTACTTGCAAATAGCATGTGCCATATCCAAGGTCTTCTTTCTGTCTGTGTTGAAAAATCCAAAATAAGACATTTGATTTAAACGCCAACGGCGCATTTCTGATGTCTTTCTGCGGTGACTCCATCTTTGTTTTGATGAACTTCCTGCCAAATGCTGCCCACCAAGACCTCTGCTGACCTCACCAGGAAAGAAAAAACATAAGCACTATCTAGTGGACCAAAAAAGCAATTGATTTTATTATTCTAGTTCCAAAAGTTGTATTAAAATGTGTATTTGTGAAAGTTAATAATGTAAAAAATAAAAGATACTTGGCATCTATTGATACAATATCGCCATGCAAAATATCACAGTACTATGCTGTATCGATTTTTTCTCTCACCCCTAGCCAGAAAGGGGATGATTTTATGTGAACTCTGACTCTGACTGATAAACTCTTCTCATTTTATTCCCATCAATCATTTAAAATTATAGACAATGTATTTAATAATGAAGCAGTGGGTGTGCTTCTCAGTCTTGTCTACCATTTTATACAGTGTCATACTCTGTTGTAACGGCTCAGTTTTGTGTCTTTTGCACTTTTTCAGGTGGTTGCTTGTAAAGTTGGAGATCCTGAAATGTTACCTCCTTCACTGACTCACATTTATTGTGGAAAAGGCATCTGCTGAATGCTCAGTCTTAGCTAAAAAAAAACAGTCCATCACCATGGCCTAATGTTCAATGTCCCCAGTTACATTTCAATTGGCTGTTCAGTACTGTCAGTCAATAAGTGGTCCCTCTGACTGACAGAAAGCACCCAGCATGTGCACCTAAATTCATAGTCTCCTCACCTCCAAGACATCCTGATTGGCCACTTCAAATCTCTGATGGGGGATATTGGCAGAGCTCATCTTTTCAATGTAGCGAGGTTTAGGTAAGATCCATATAACCTCTATAAACAGATCTCTGCATACGAGTGCAGAATCTTGAGGCAGCTGGACAAAACTTTGATATCGGAAACATTCTGGTATTAACCTATCACATTTAAGCAGGCTTAAGTCGCATGCAGGTAAAAGAGACCGCATTGGCCAAAATGCATCTCCAACATGCTAGCTTTATTAGCTTTTTATTACATTTGTCTGCATTCATATGCAGACATCAGTTTGCAGAGATTAGCAAACAATGATCAGTTTATAGAAAGACAGGTCTTGGCCCGGATATCCGCCAGCTACACCGAAACCCCCAAAATATTGTTGCCCCCAGAGGCTAAATTGACGTCAGACTGATAGCTGATGGATTCAGAGATTACTCAATGCCTAAAATGTGATAATATCAGTTTGTATAGTGTGTATATTTGTATTTTCAAATTACAAATGACTTATATTTTGATTAAATGTATTTTCTCATAACAGTATTTTGTATTTTATTTTGATACATTTGATTAGCAAGTGTTTGTAATTTGGAACAAGATAGTTTTTCATGTATTTGTAACCATCTCTAACTGCAAGCTTATATTGTGAGTCCAGTTTTGAAACATGATCCTGCTACAAGGCTTTACAAATTTGATTGACTGTACATCTTACTGTAATCAGTATGTTCTCCCGAGGGCTTTTGTTGAATAAGAAATGTGTTTAAGTGAGGAGATAGTCATGAAATTAAAGACACTCTTTACTGTATTTGTGGCTAAGTGTTTCCAGTTTTTCACTAAGAAGAGAAAGACAAAGCTAGATGCCAGTGAAGGTGTAGAAAATAGCCAGTGTGGGTGGGAAGTCAATACGAGTCAAAATTGACAGTATACCAGTAAAACTGAATGTTAGCCTGGTTAAAAAATACTACCTATAACATGTTACTGTTCATCGATCAGCCAAAACATTAAAACCACTGACAGGTGAAGTGAATAACTGATCATCTTATTACAATTGAATGTTGAGCTGGGGATCCTTAGGTCCTGACGTTCATGTGAAGGCTACTTGACACGGATCCCCAAATCCCAATCTGATTGAGCATCTGTGGGCTGTGATGGTACATCACCTCGTAACCCACAGGACTCATAGGCCCTGGTGCCAGACACCACAGGAGACCCCCAGAGGTCCTGTGTCCATGCCTCGACAGGTCAGAGCCAAGTCCGATTCACGGTGGGGTCCCAGACCTTTCAAGGTATGGACACAGGACTTCTAGGGTACTGACATGTCCTATGGATACTTGATCAGATTGGGATCTGGGAAATTTAAAGGCCAGATCAATGTCTCGACCTCTTTGTCATGTTCCTTGGGCCATTCCTAAACAGTTTCTACAGTGTCGTATAGTGCATTGTCCTGCTGGGGGACAACTGCCGTCAGGGAGTGCTGTTGCCATAGAGGGTTGTACTTGGTCTGTAACGATGTTTGGGTGGGTAGAGTATGTCAGTTAGCATCCACATGAATTCCAGGACCAAAGGTTTCCCAGCAGAACAACTGCATTATAACGTGATAATCAGTATTAATCACTTAGCCTCTCTGTGGTTTTAATGTTTTAGCTGATTTGTGCACTGTGGAACTGGCCACTGGAAAAGATGGTTGCACCCTGTTACTTTCTAAACACAGGCAGACAAAGACTCATCGTTACTGATAGGTGCACTGAATATTTTCATGTATGCAGGTAGCCAATGGGAGTTGGTGATGAGTAAATGAATAAATGTGCACCATATGATACATGCCAAAAAGATTTCACAGAATTTATTTCTCCTTCATCATCAAATTTTAAGCATCTCCGTCATGATGGAAGTTTACATGGGGGGCAGGAGATGGCATGATAGTGCCCTGTATGACAGCAGCTGCTTTGAGTAATGTAGCAATGTCCTGATTCACTCAAAAGCAAGGCAGTGATGCTGAAGCTAGGGATGATTGCTCTGTGAAATGCTCAGTGAAATAAAGGTCCTTTGATGGGGAGACATACAGCAGTGACGCAGAGGCAGGGTCAGGGGGACCGGGGCTCTGGGGAGTCCCCGCCGCTTTGCTGTTTGCTAATGTCATCTACATGAAGCTCCACAGTAAGAAATGCTCACCTCTGCTTGGCTGGAGAGAAGAAGGGGCTCAGGCAGGATGTCCAGTCTTTGATGGCAGCAGTGTTCTGCACTGTGGCAGATGTATGTACTGTGTGTACGAATCCACCCATCTGTGGCTATATAACTCTTGGTGGAGTCATCAAAGCATAGTGCATAAAAGACACTGACTCTAGTGCAAATCTTGTATGTGCTAGAGCCAGCGTCTAAATATTTTTGTCTGGTCCATTACCAATATCAAACTAGCAATTAAGGTTTACAATTAAAGGTCCAGTGTTTAAGATTTAGGGGGATCTATTGGCAGAAATGGAAATAATTATTCATAGCTATTTTTTCATTAGTGTATCATCGCCTGGAATTAAGAATCGTGATTTTATCACCTTAAAATGAGCTGTTTATATCTACATATGGAGCAGGTCCTTGTCCATGGAGTTCACCATGTTGCCTTTACAGTAGCCCAAAACGGAGGTCGTGGATGGGTCCGACAACCACCGACTTTCAATCTGGATGCAGGTGTTCGAACCCCGTAAGATTGTAGAGCCAGATCCTGTTCTTTTTTCCTAAACCCAACCATGTGTTTGTTGGCAAAATGTAACCACATGCATTTGTTGATGAAGGAAAAAAAAAAAATCAATTCTCTGTGTAGTACCGCCCTAGTGCATTTATTTTGAAAGACACTGTATGTAAACTGTACATTTCCTGTGAAAATGGAAATGTATTTTGAAAATGAAACATGTAACAGGCTGAAGTTGACATGGCTTCCCAGAACGGAAGGAATCCCTTAAGGTGCGAAATCCAGGTAAACACATTTTATTAAGTGCCTTACTTACAGCAAAGTGCAAGAGCAATGTTTGAGAGCAATGGTACGAGTTGTTTGAAATGTCCTGTTTATGTCCTATTTAACTTTGCGATTTACATAAAGAAGGAACAGGAAAACGGTGAGGGCACAGCTGAAAATATAAACTGAGCTAGTATAGCTCGCGGGCTAGCAATAGCAGTTGTAAATTATACAGTGTCTTGTCACACATTATTGTAATTAACCTCTGTAGTCTAGCCTTGCTTCCTTTCTTCTCTGCTGCTTGTCACTGCTGTGTTTCATAAACAAGAATTGAAGTATCAGTATTTCCCTGAAGGAGCAGTTAAATGAATCCCCTCTCTCAAACTGGCTGGGCATTGGAACGCATCGTGATTTCACATGTAAGATGGGCGGTGGGAGAAATAATCAATTCATAGATGCATCACCAACTGGACATGGACATTTTAGCATTGATTCACAAATTTCAATAATCAATCATCTAAATGTTTATTAATAACATGATGTTGACAGAACAAAAGAGGCGGAACTCAACCACGAGAGCAGTGCACCCCGACGGTTGTTTGTAACTTTGAATTTGTAACTTATCTTGAGAAAAGGCAGTGGTTGCAAGCTTGTTTTAATTCAATGTCTCCACCAGCTTGAAGTTGCCCTATCGCACAGGCCCTATCTAGATCAGTCAAACGTGGCATGCCGATTCTTGGAGCAGACACCAGTTGACCACCGTAGCAGGACCCATGCTCACAGGTGCTGACGATTGGCACCTGATTGTCAGCACCTGGGGGTACCAGAAGCTCAAAACAAGAGTCAATAGCAACAGCAAAAAAAAAAAAAAAAAAAAAAGCTGTTTGGCATGGGCAGAGAAGATTTTGCAAATTTTTCATGGGTGCAACCCACATACACATCTCTGCTGCTCATCCCACAAATGCATGTTCCTTACAAATGTGGCACCATTTAAAAGAAAAATAAACGGGCTTTCCAGCGGTATACGATTTATTGCCAAGAAGCATTGTTTTTAATAGGAACTAGCTATTAATTACTGTCAAATAGCTAAAATAAATAATAATAATAAAAAGGTGCAGCAAGCATTTTTTTTTTTTTTTTCACTAGTGGCATTCAGTTTAAAAAAAAAAAAAAGGCAGTCGGTGCGCCTTTCTGTTTGATTTGGGCCTTACAGTAGATGTTGCAGGTGTATTAATGGAAACACACTGAACATAATAAGGCACAGTACAGCATCACCTGGATGTGCCGATCATCGGCTCCCTTCTATAATGTGGTCTATAATGACATGACATGACAACAACCTCCAGGGGATATGTTTTTTCTGGTGGCGCTCTGGTGGAAGTGGAGCTGTGTGGAACAGTGTGGATGAATGGAAAATGAAAACAATAAACAGTTTATTTTAGGTGGTAACACGTTATGTGACATTGCAAAAGTAATAATATTACCCGAATTCCAGTTGGTAATGCATTATATTACTTTGTTACTGCTAAAATGTAGTATATGACTGTAACACATTACTGTTGTAACACATTACCCCCAACACTGATCATGACCAAATATATATTTGTATCACTACAGCTCTTTTAATAATAAGTATTTGAGGTCCTAAGAAATGTGATAAGCTTTTACCCATAAGTTTGTGAGTAGGAGTAAAAATGAAAAGTAATTCTTATTTTTATCTTTTAAGTCCAAAATTTTACTTTTAACTGGTTGATATATGCGGGCCCAGGGTGTCAGTGCTGGACTGAGTACATGCAATTTTTTTGACCATAGAATGGAGAATGAATGGTCAAGCGAGCCTTAAGAGCTCCATCGTCTGTGAAGCCTGTATATGCTGAGCTGAAAGTAATGATAAATAAAATATTTTTGGGTTAATTTTATGGGGGTTGATGTGATCTATGAGATGTCATCCCATGTAGATGAATCCACCTAAGCTTTACATCCTCACATACAAATTTTTGTCAATACAGTCAATAATGCAGTGCTGGCGGGCTGTAGATATTACTGTACGCAGTCACAGAGAACCAGTTGGTTCTTAAAGCATTGGTGTTCATCCTTCAGTGGTAAAGCTGTACTACCTGTGACTCCCATCATATTTTTGAATACCTACCTTCCATCACCTGGGCATTAATTGTATGTGTGTGCTTAATTCTTTACTACATGTACCAGCATCATGTTTAAGTGTGGCTAATATTTTTAGGAGTCACAGTGACAGAATCTTTAAGGTTCAGGCCCTGCTACATATCCATGCTGCATGAAGCTTCAGCAGTGTTGCTATTTATAGACCCCCATTTGCAATCCACCTCTCCCTATCATTGTCAAACATCAGTGGTTTTCAGTGATTACTCTCAGCACTTTAGCTCTCAGCCTTGTTGGCATTGAAGAAGTAAGCGATGCATATAGATTCCGGGTGAGATGCATATAGATTGTGGGTGAGAGTGCTACATCGCGCTGATGCTTTCCCTCTACAAATTGACACAGATGCTTCATTCCTGTGAACTTATACCACCCTCAAACTCCTTCCAGACAGTGTGTGAGTGGAAAGCAGGATGAGCAGGAAGAGAGGATATTTGTAAGAATGATGTAATTATTTTGCACGCTGTTTGCTTGAATGAAAGAAATACCAGGCCATTTATTGTGTGGAATGAGGTTTTAACTCCTATTCTTCTGTTTTTTGTATGCAAGTTATTGCTGTTGTTAGACATACATGCAGTGTTACCCATTAAGCGGTTTATAAAACAGATATATGGATTTATGGATGGATGAAGAGGATCACTGTGACTTCACACAGTCCTGTGGGCAGCATCCCAGTTTCTGGCTTCTTGGGGCATTTCTCTCTCCTCTTTTTGCCTTCTAAAATGATTTAGACTCCCACTGTTTTCCTCGCTCTCCCTCACAGATCAGGCCCCAATCCAGCATGAGGTGATGCCAAAGAAGCAAGGTTCATATCTCCCAGGGTTAGTCTTCAACTGCTCCCCCTAAAATAGCTTCAGCACATCCTCCCGCTTGCCATCCCTGTATTCTGCAGCAGAACTCTGCAGTGCTTGCATGCTGCACAACAGCCTCTTTCTCTGTCGTTCCTCTCTGTTGGTGTCTTTCTTTCCCATTCTTTCCCCCTCTTTACCCACCTCCTCCCCCTTTTCTCTCTTGTGAGCTGTTAGGCACATGCAAACACACACATACAAAAACTTCGAGCACAGGTTGAGGTCATTGAGTAAATGGGGATAAAAATGTCATTGTGCCCCCTCCATGTCATGGTCTAAAAACGGATTTAGATTTGACCACTGGGCACTGCTTATCCCATACACTGTTGGATTAACAAGTAGAATGGAGTATCCAAACCCCCAAGACAAAATGCTGCGTGAAGAGAATGATCAAAATCTAAAAAGTTAATAGATCTGTTTTTCTAAACATAAGAGGATTTTACATTCAGCCTTCACTAGAACTTATTTCAGAGTACAATGAACCCAGTTACATATTACAGAATCATATTTTGCCCTGTAGTCATTATGATGCATTGTGTTGACCTCACTTGCACTTGTTTTTTAGTTGGGTGGCCTGTTTTGAGTGACTGTGGTGATATGGAAATAGAGGTACAATATGGTATCGTATCAGTCTGGTAAAACATACATGTTCCAGGAGCAGTGCCTCAGCCTCTGCTCTCTATGAGAACTAAATATGATGTTGAAATAGTGAGAATATCAATATGCCACTTATATCTACAGTGACATTAATAATAATGCACTGTTCATACATATATATCTTTGAAAAGTAGTGCACCAAAATTCATCTAAAACCTATGGAATCATGCTGCAATTACGTGACCAATGCGCTGATGGGAGTAAAGAAGTAAGTAGTTTAAAGGGCAAAAGTCTGTGGAGGCAGGTTTGGGTGGTGAATGGGTCAAACAAAGACAAGAATTTCTTCCAACCATGATTCTTTTCCTAAACCCAACCTACATAACTTCACTTGCCTAAACCTAATCTCAATACTTTAAGGGTGCTTTCATACCTGCCGTGTTTCGGTTCAATCAAACTTTGCCCCCTAAGTGTGTTTGGGCAGGTGTGAACACAGCAATCGCACTTGGGTGTGCACCAAAACAACCGGACCAGAGTTTGTCTGTAACCAGACCGAGACCACCACTTCAAGGAGGTCTTGGTCCGGTTACAGACAAACTCTAATGTGGTTCGTTTGTGGTGAGAACGTGTTCCGGATTATCAATGTGTGCCTCCTCCTGTACTGCCTTAATATGCGCATTCGGCACATCCAATGCATGCGCCTCATTTTCAAACTGTATGGTTTGCCTAAAATGAACAATGCAAGCAATGTAGTACACGATGAAGTGCTAAAATCAACCCTCGTAGTTGTCCCCCCAGTGTGAGAAGACAGAAAGTGTTGCATTTATCTTGCAAGTCTACACTTATTCGACATTTTGTTCACTTCCTGGGTTTTTCCTGCATGGAAATTCTGACCAGTCAAGAGCAGCTTTCTCGCACGAGGGATTTGATCTGGCCCGCTTGTAAATGCTGCTGTGAGAACAAGAACCCACTCTAGGCAATTATGCAACTTTGTAACAAAATCAGTGCCTGATTTGGATCAAAGCAAGCGAACTCTAGGTCTGAAAGCACCGTAAGTAAAGTATGTTACCTTAACTGTTTAACTTACTGTTAACTACTTATTACACTATGCTTTACATTAGATACGTAACATGACAATGCCGAACCCATGATTCTTTTGCTAAACCTATCCTACAAAACTTCACATTCCTACCCCTTATTTACATAACTTAAATTTAAATATGTAATGTGAGGATGCCCAAACATGATTCTTTTCCTGAACCTAACCTACATAGCTTTACGTTAAGTACGTAATGTGAGGGTACCATACAGTGATTTTTTTTCTTTACGCTAAGTATGTAAGGTGATGACACCCAACGATGATTCTTCTCCGAAATGTAACCAACATAACCTTATGTTTAGTGCATAACGTGAGGACGCCCAACCATGATTCATTTCCTAAACTTTACTTAGCCTATATAACTTAACGTTAAGTACGAAACGTGAGGACGCCCAAACATGATTCTTTTCCTAAATCTAACCTATGTTACTTTACCTTAAGTATGTAATGTGATGATGCTCAACCATAACTTTACATTAAGAATGAGGATGCCCTGGGGCGTCGGTGGCTTATTGGTAGAGCAGGCACCCCATGTACAAGGCTGTTGCCGCAGCGGCCCGGGCTCGACTCCAGCCTGTGGCCCCTTGCTGCATGTCTCTCCCTCTCTCTCTCCCCCTTTCACACTTCACTATCCTATCAATTAAAGGCAAAAAAATGCCCTAAAAAATATATATATTAAAAATGTGTGCCCAAATGTGATTATTTTCCTAAACCTAAACTTAATGAATTCACTTGCTCAAACCTAATCTTTGTTACTTCAAGTTAAGAAAGTTACATTAAGTTTGTAACATTACGTTAACTACATGCTATGCTACACTTTACATTAAGTACGTAACATCACAATGTAACTTCACATGCCTAACCTAACCTACAGTATGCAATTTTATGTTTAATACGTAATGTAACAACACCATTCACGGGGCACTAATTTGTTAGTTGTCATATGAACCATTGTATGAGGATATAGTGGCCAAAATAAGATGTCGGGAGGATCTGCTTATAATGAGACTTGGGCCATTTTTATGCCATGCCACGTCATGAACACAAGTTTTTACTGTGTCCTTACAGTAGGAAATAGCTTCACCAAACTGAACCTTGGTGGTCTTGCTTGGTAGAATTGCAGACAGCAACTAACCTGTGATGATGTTCTACCTTAAACCAAAGTCGTCTCTTGGACTAAACCAGGGTTTTTTAAAGTCTGACACGGTGTGTAGAGAAAACTGAGACAACAGTGGCCCCCCAACGCCTCCCAGTTACCCTGCCACCCACCTTGTCCCACTATTTGCAATCATGCTCTTAGTTTTGAAACTTCAGTTGGAGGCTTTGGGAGATGCAAAAAGCAGGTAGAATATTGTCATGGAGTCAGTGAGTGAACAACTTGAGCACTGTTTTTTTTTTTTTAGCTTTTATTTGTTTACATTTTGGCAAAGTGGCACCATTGAAAGTATGCCACATTAGCTATCACCAATTCCTGTTTGTAATGTACCCATGGATATACAGACTGGACCATTAACACTGGATTAGTTTAATACTAAAGGATGATGATTCTCAGGCAAGTTCTGCAGTTATGAGGAGCAAATTTATTTGTTTTTGATACTTTGATAGCAGCGCTATCCCAAAAACCTTGTCTATACACTAAGAATGGACATATTCTATGGATCAGTTTTGAATATTGCAGGGAGGATAGATGCACTACAAGCAGAAACAGACACAGTGAGCTGTGAGATGAAGTGCTACATGATAGGCTCTTACTATTGGTTGTTCAGTCCAACACAGCTCCAACAGCTCAACAATGCCTTTTACCTTGCCATGTTGTGCTGTGGAAAAACACTCCATGCCAGAAAGGCTTGAATGGTGGTTGGTCACAGCTCAGCTCAGTGTGAATATTCTCAGCCTGATTGAAAAATGACCAAAGGTAATGTTAACATCCATCGAACAATGGATGACTGAACAGTAACAACCCTAAGCTTGAAGAAATAGAGGGACCTCACAATGTCAAGGTCTTCTTTCTTTTTTGATAATCTTCTAAATCTATTATTTTTTTTGCAGTTTATGGGACATTTCTCTCAAGTTGCTCATTGCCTTTCTTCCCATATTTTTTATGAAGCAATCGCACCAATGTGATCAGGGTTCAAGGATTTAAAAACTTGCAAAAGGTGTCTGAAAACAGCACAAGAAAAGTGATGTCGTTCCATGTTTCAAATGGTTAAACAGCATCATCTTTGATTCACTGAGTCTGTAGATGCACATACGCCACTGCTCAGAACAGGTCCATGTATCCTGACCCCATGGTAGTAATCACTACCATAGCAGATTCATGAATCAAATCTCATTACCTGCAGATTTTGCATGACAGGATGTAGTTAACAATGACTTATGAGCACAGTCAACCTGCACACAGTACGGTATACATTCATACAACATGACCAGTGTTGAGCAAGTTACTCTCAAATTGTCATATATTACATATTACTTGTTACCTTCATTTGAAAGTAATAAGTTACTTCACAATTTTACTCTCTGTGTAGAGTAATAAGTTACTTATTACACTACTTTTGCATTACTTTGACCAAAATGAGCTCAGAGGAACTAATGTTGATTTTAAATGGATGAGGGTCATGTTGTTTCACAGCAGGTAATGAAAGCACAGAAGCTCCACTTTATTACCGTTCATTTCAAATCCACTCCTGCGCAGGTCTGACCCATTCATGCACTCACATACAGTGGTTACCACTTTGTATTACAGTTCCCTGCTTATATTAATAATACCGTGATGATATAGAACCTTTTAAAATAAATGTATATCCTTGGACACAGGGAGGGTCAGGCAGAGGATCAAAGTCTGATAATTATGAGATATTGACAAATATTTGTGGACCTATGATATGAAACACGATAAACAAATATTGAGGTTTGCACAACAAACAGAATGTATATGAGTCAGTTACTATGATGAGCTCAAATTGAAACGCCAGAGCTGGAAGACCCACCCGCCAATTCCGGGTGTGCCAGTGAGCAACAGCAGCACTGGAGAGATAGTTATGCATAACTCTGCAGTTGTAGGGCATGTGAATGAAAACACAAGGAAAAATAAGACAAGGAAAAATGAGCCTGAGGCCAGCTCATTATCCCCGCTCCTTTCTAGTAGCCTTAGGTCCTGATCACACAGAAAGGGTTTTAGCAGCTGGAGGCACCTTTTTGTGATTGTTTTTAGTGAGATTGAAGCTTTTTTGCTTGCAGTTTATTTCAGGTAGTAACACATTACTTGACATTGTAAATGTAATACCATTACCCAAAATATTGTTGGTAACATGTTATATTACATTGTTACTGCTAAAACATAAGATATTATTGTAGCGCGTTACCCCTAACGCTGTACATGAGACACTACAATTTGACTATATTTTGCATTATTTTCAATAGTTTTCCTGGGCGCCATTAGTTTACATTTATGATTTTCAAGTCTCAATCTTAAGTGTCAAATACCGACAAGTTGGGTTGGTGATTGGGCTGAACCACTACCCCAAAGCATCATTTTTTGATTACCTGCTAATGACACTCAACAAGCAACTGTCTTTCTCCAGAACTACGTATAACACTTATAAATGTACACTAGAATTAAACATGCAGAGACTTAGGATTTGGAAATGGAATGGAAACAGTATTCCATCACACAGTTTAAACAATTTGTTGCAAGTTGTGACTGTACATACCTCAAGTAAACCTCCAGTATCTGAAACTTGGGAGTCACTCACCAAAACAGCAGAGAAAAAGGAAATTTTCACAACTTCATTTTTGCCCACTATTTGTCATTTCAATGTGATTAAATAACAGTATAGCCTCTGAATGTAGCGCTTAAGCTGGCTATCCATTACTGGGACTCAAATTGCCCTTGAATGCACCACAGAGGGGAGTTATATTAATAGTTCCTGCTCACTACTGCAGTTCACATGACAAAAATGTAACTTTGGTAAATGGTAAAGGTGAATGCTCTGAAATATTGTTTAGTGTATGAAGTTTGTAGTTAATGCACTAAAAAGTCATCCGTAACCAAGTTAAGGAAATGATAAACAGTTTAAACTATCATCTAATCATCATATTACAATAAAAAGTTGTTCCAGAAGATATCTGCCATATTCCTACATGGTAATATAGATACGAATACATATCAATATATCTCAGCTCAGCTCTACTGTCCCATGGAGCCTTTCTTTTTCAAAAATAAGAGATATTGATGTTTTCAAACACATCAGTCTTTTGCTCCATCCTTCAGATAATCCAAAAATAAGATGGAAATTCCTGCATTTGCTGTTTTCTTATTTTTCTTTGAAATATTAAAAGAATGTACAAAGATACACGTCTCTAAGAAGTTGCATGATTGAATTGCTTTTATTATCACCATTGATTGGCAAAGCGTGTGGTGTGAAATTAGCACTATGGCCCGGTTTATGGTTGCAGATGGAGTGACATGTTAGCAATTGAGAGGCTACAGGATTACATGTGTAAGCAGATCAGCTTCAGTCCTAAGGTGATTAGATTGAGAATATCAAAACAGGAATTATGACTGAACAAAATCTGCATGGAATCACTGACACTGATATCGACATGTGTGTGCATCGATGGGGTTGGTTTAGGTTAGTGGAGGTGGGGTGGTTAGAAAACACAGCTTAAGTATATTTGGTAAGACGTGCCAACTGTCTTGTATGATCATCCCTCCTCATAATCTAGAAGGCTTTTGAGCTAAAGAGGATTTTGAAAAATGGTTTTACAAAATGAAGCAGGCCTGGCATGTTACTGCTAAAGAAGCATGCTGGATTGAAGTGTGAAAGCCCTGACAGGCAAGGTGAAAAACATTTTCTTTGTTGCTGTTTATCTTGTTCAGTTGAGTTTGTCATTAGATCAATCTCTCAACCTCTTACTATACTGTGTGTATTTAATTTATGCAATAAAGGTCTCATTGTAGTTGCAGACATTTGGAATACAAATTCAGACAAAAAAATCAACTCTAAATTCAGGGAACTCATGTCCTTGAAGAAGGACAAGAACAAATGTTCCTGTTTATTAAAGAAAACGCTGTTTCTGCTGCAGAAAATGTCAGACCTGCCGCTCCCTGTGTGACAGGTTTTTTCCAGACAGATGTAGATTCAAACATTAAAGCTTTCATGAACTGCTTGTGAGTGTGTGTTTTGCATATAAATGCACAAGCATGCTCTGTTGGTGTTTGTGCACTCACAGCACCAGGGGTAAAAGTCAGTCATGTTTATTCCTCAGTTTTGTGACAAGTATTCCATTGCTACCTGGCTTCTATAGTCTTATTTTTTTGTGCTGGTTCATATCTAAAATTGTCAATCCTGAGACATGTGCACCTACCCAGATAGCAGAGGCAAAGCCAGGTAAAGATTTACACACATTACTGAGTGGTCTCTTGCTAACATTTTGATTGGGCAGTCTCCTTCTATTATGTACTCTTGGCTTCCACAGGAGGCCTGAGAAGATTCCTTCACAGCGTTATGACATCTTAACCCAGTTTAAATCTAAAGAGTCTTCTTCAAGTGACAAACTTTTGGGTTTGCCATGGGGACATTGGAAACACATAGTTAGAAAGATGTTAGATAACATACTAAAAAAAAAGATGGAACTGTTGATAGGAGCACCGTTCTCTGCAATTTATGCAGTTAAGAATTTTCGCACCATTGGAGTACTTCAAGTCTGAAATATCACAGTAGCAGTGAACCCTGAGGTCTGAGCCAGCACAGCCTCTGATGCTAACACCAGCATCCAGCCTCATCAAGCCAAACTCGACCAGACATTCCGACGCAAACTGAGTAAAGGCCCATTTATGCTCAACGTTAAATACGGTTCTGGATACGGACGGAGCCTTCTGTCCGTGCTCCGCGTTCATTTCGTCCGTATTTCTGCACGTTTCCATAAAGCTTACGGATACGGGCCAAACGGAGCAGTACCACTGGGAACCGTGGGGGCAGTGTTGCTGACTCTACCCGATACGTAGCTCTAGTGAGACACAAAGAAGAAATAACAATTCAATTTCTCTCATCGGCAGTACTAGAGAAAAGAATTCTCTGTCCTCCAGTCACGACGTATTTAACGGCCTCACCGACCACCGCCTCCTACAACGCTGCCTCTGTTTTTGTCTTTTATGCAAGAGGTAAATTATCAATATCTCCTCCACAGTCGCCATGTTTGTTTTTGAGTTTGTTGTTGTCATAAACTTTTGACGCTGGGCTGCCTCCTGGTGGATATATTGGTTAACATCCATGCCAACGTAAAGGGCACATGGAAGTATGTGGGCAGTGACGGTAACATCGTTTGAAACGGACGTATACATTTTCGTACATAAAGGGAGCATAAATGAGCCTTAAGTCTACCTGTGATCGACTAACTAACTCCCTTGCAAAATGGATTGCACTGGACTGCAGACCAGTTTCAATGGTGGAGGACAGGGGAACAGTTGTGTCCAAAATCTGGCAGATTTACGACACATCTGCCAAAATTAATTTGAACTAAAAAAATTGAAATGCAAAATTTGATATATGTGATTAGTTTAGATTAATTGATCACAGAGCATGTAATTAATTAGATTGATTTTTTTTTAATCGCTGGACAGCCCTACACGTTAAAAATCAATGTATTTCTTACACAGTTTGGCATGTTGGTGCAGACGGTTCGTGCACCACCGTGAACTTAATGATCCACAGAGGTCTCTTCCTTTTCAAAACAAACAAACCAGGTGATTTAAACCACTAAAAACACTGAATTAAGTAGCTTCATGTAACAAACCAGTGAAACTCTGACGCTGCTCGTTGCAGGTGGACTTCTAACTACCATGGGCAACGCAAAAAAGCAAATGTCCCTTTCTAGAGCCAGTGTTTAGTTTGTCTGGTCTGGGCTCCTGTAGAAACATAGTCATGCAACCTGGCAATCTTTATAAAAAGTAGATGAAAACAGTTTCTTCTAAGGTAAGGAAAACACAACAATTCTTATTTGCAGGTGATTATACAATAAAGATAACATAGTTATTATATTCCATCTCTGTCAAAATATCCCCCTAAATCGTACACACTGGACCTGTCAGGAATTTATAGAAAATGACAGGCAAACAGTGAAATAAATCATATCCCTGAGTCCCATTATATAGTGTGAAATGCCAGAGTCTGTAAAATAACAATACACATATGTGCTAAAAAAAAAAAAAAGATTTTTCCATAAATACTAGCATATTGAAAGAGGATGTTGCGATGTTGCAATCACAACAATGAATGCAAATTTAGCCACCCCCTGTAAATTCTGTCAGACCTCGCATATCAGGCTGCAACAATCCCAAAAACAGTCCATAATAATCCTGTAGGGGCTGTTTTCTGACACAGTAAGGTCATTAGCTGCCACCATTATGATTTAAAACCTGTTCCTGGCCCCTCTCTGCAGAGACACATCAACACTTGATTAAGAGGAGATAAATACATTATGCATTCTGGAGACAAGGCATGAAAATGATGTAATAAAAACCTGATGATGGAACTCTCTTCAGCCTAAAGGAGGCTGTGTTTTTTTCCCCCACATTGCCATGTGAGTTCATCAAGAACCAAACTTATGACAGCTAACCAGTCTCCTTCACAGTCTCCTGGCAACCATCACATTATGTTACATATATTTATACAGCAAGATTTAGCTACCAGTGCACTTTTGTCTACATCTATGGAATTTTGCCCAGTGCTTATAAAGCACTGCTCACTCACTGTGCAGTATGGTTGCAGTGTGGGCAATCAATGCTTAACAATAAACAAGAGAGTTCAAGAAAGTACCTGACAGTTTTGAACTTTAAACAAAGCTGAGCCAGCAGAGCAGTTGTACAATTTACAATATTTGCCCACCACTGAAAACCAAAGAATTTACTTATTAAATACGGCCTTTCGTGATGTTCTCATATTTTCCCCACCCAAAAATGTGTCTTACACAGTCATGTAGTAGCCATGGTATTGCACAGCATCTGGACTGTTTGTGTTTGCTTGCCACAAAGTGTACTAAAGCAGTCTTCCTCATGTTTTGGTTGAAGCTCTTCCTTTTTGTTGTGGGTCACATCTGCACACTCTTTGGACAATATACTGAGTCAAATCTGATTCATACACAGAGCAACACACAAGAACTGATTGAGCCAATTGTGTATTGGTTTCATGTTTACAGCAAGTATACTATATTATCATATACTGAGTGAGATACATTGAGGGAATATTCTGTATGGGCTCAGTGACTGTTGGGTTAGCTGAGATCTGCAATGACTGTTCAAACCTTACTGCCAAAAATGTGTACTCCAAAGGAATCTGTGTAGTCAGAAGTACACTGTTTTAGTAAAAGTTGTTCTTGTCTGATGAATGTGATTGGTTGCTGCTAAGAGTATGCAACAGTTTATATTGGATCAAAAGAGCAAGTCTACAGAAAGTCTGTAACTTTGTTCTTTGTTCTACCTGTGTCTGAATTTTACATGTCCTTTTTTATTCTTTTTCTCCAAACCTATCATCTGACTCCTCAGCCCCCCCCACGTTCACGGATACGCCACCTCAGTATGTAGAGGCCAAGGAGGGGGGTAGCATCACTTTGACCTGCACGGCCTTCGGAAACCCCAAACCCTCGGTTAGCTGGCTTCGGGAAGGCAGCCTCATGGTCAGCAGTGCCAAGTATAAGGTACATAACTATATGATGTCTTTATGAATTATCTGAATATTGACTAGTTGTTCCCTCTGACAGTAGTGCTGTGTGTAAAGAGGCAGCCTCTTCATTTATTTCAATGAGACTACTGCATGGGCAAAGCAAGGCAAAAAGAGGCAGGGGTCATCTGCCTAAAAGTTGAACCTACCTATGTCATCTTTAGTTTCAACCCAATGCATCGTCATCTGGTAAAGGTGCTGCATTGCTCAATGAAATATATGAAAGCACAAATGAATGGTTTCATTTTACTGTGTATGTCATGATCATAGTGATAACTTTGCAGAGATGTAAAATCCTGCTTCATACCCTTATAAACCATTGTTTGGTGGTTTGGTATCTAATGACCTCAAATTGGACTTTTAGTAGGATTCCATCCTCTCACCATGTGTTCATCACTAATTAGGGCTGGGCGATGTAGCTTAAAATAATATTGTGATATTTTTAGGCTTTACTGCGATACACAATATATTTAACACAACATTTTCAAATCTCCTCTAAGGTACTGTAGACTAGTAAAACTAAACAAAAAGAAAGAAATTATTAAATGACCTACAAAGTTGTATGAAGTACTGTTACAATGAAGTTAAATGGAATACTGTTTTAATTAAGATAAATCAAGGACTGTTATATGAATGTTGAATAAGAACTGTTGAAATAAATCAAGTGGAACCAGTTGTTGTTAGTAGTTAGCACAAAGTTTAATTGTTGCTGCGGTGCTGTTAAATGTGAGAAATAATTCACTGTTCACTGCTGGAAACACACTAACAGCTCTCCACTTCATATATTAATAGCATTTGCAAGTTGCACAGGTGCTCCATGGTTGTAAAATGTGACTAAATACTCTTGGTCTGGAGCCCTTTAGGTACAAAGACACACGGCTCCTCTGCTCACACTATTGTTAATCTCATTAAGTTCATCTGTTAGTGCAGTGCTGTTATGCATGATGATTTATTCATAGTAGGCTGGAAACAAACTAACAGCTCTCCAGTTCATATAGTATATGATTATATTTGCAAGTTGCAGTGGTGCTCTGTGGTTGCAAAATGCGACCAAACAGTAACGTTAGCAGTCTGGAGCCCTGCAGATGAGAAACACACTTCACCCAGCCCACAAACTGTCGCTCGGGAGAAACTACTACTACACACAACACACAAGGAGCAAAACCCAAGCACACCATTCACACAGAGGGAGAGAGAGACAAGGACATCATGCACACAAGGGAGACAGAGAGGAGAGGAGAGGCTGAATCTCCTGGAGAGTTTGTGAATCTATTAGTGAGTATGATCCATGTGGGATTTACTGTAAGTGGATCATACTGTAAGTGTATCAGCTCAGTGAATATATTGTCATTGCAGTTGGAATTGTTCAGTCTCAGTCATCTTTAATCATTTTAAACTTACAGATTGGTTTTAGTTTTAGAATTTGTGTGTAATGAGAAGAAAGAAGCCTTTTTGATAATAGTGTATGCTGTACGGTATCTACCATTGAATACTGCATGTAAGAAAGAAAATGACACCCCCACAATAGATCAATTATTCAAACCTCGTTCATTGGAGAGTTATACATCGAAATTTGTGACAGTCAGCAGCTTTCCCAAAGTCAGACTATACTGTATAGTTCCCTAGACTTGTGAGCTAGTAAAACTTACTACAAAACTAACATACAGATGTGCTCTATAGGTACTGACTGAAGATTTAGGAAATGCTATGATCTAAATAATAATTTGGTATTATATGAAAGGCTCTTTCTCAAGTTTTTAGTTTTTATGTCTCCGCGCCAGTAATAGTCATAGCCAGAGGCATTATGTTGTCAGGTTGTTGTCCATCCATCCATCTGATTGTTGATCTTTGAGCAAGGGTGATGGGAATCCAACACTGTGCCAGATTTCCAGCGTGTGGCGATAGGCGAGGAAAAAAAAAAAAAAAGTTGATGCGGGATACACGCATGCATTGCAGACAGTAGCTTAAGTAGTAGTAGCTTTAAACGGAGACCTCTTGCTCTCAGCCTATGGCTTTTGCTCCCAACCAGACCAAAGTTAGGCTACTAGCCAATCAGAAGTAGAGTGGGGGCGGGTCTTGGGTGGGTGGAACAAACTTGGTTCAGAGTAGGGCTGCACGATGTTGGAAAAAACTGACATTGCAATTTTTTTCTTTTTGCGATGTATATTGCGATGTTAAAAAATACAAGAATTCTCACCAGATGACTTGAGTAGCTCTATTTGGAAGGAATTAGATTGATTCACACAAGTGGAATTAACACAAGTGAAAAAATAGACGTTATTAAACACTTTATTTTAAGTAGTAGTAGTAAACATCTTTTAGTTTTTTGTGCCGTAACGTTTGTTTGAGTTCTTGCTTTGCACTCATCATATAGGGCTCTGTGATGGTGACTCAGGTGATCAAAAAGATTTGCTGTGTTACCTCGTGTTGTGGCGACAACGGCGAGGCACTGTCGGCACAGTACACTCTTTTGGTCGACATCATCTTTTTTATATCCGAAATATTCCCATATTTCGGACGTTGTTTGGGGACTAAAGTGCAACACACACTGCCGCCGGCGCGGCGCTGTGGCCGTCAAGTGCCACCCCCCAACACACACACACAACACACAACGGTTGCCAACTGCTAGTAACAGAAGAAGAGGAAAAACTTTGAGGCAACAACAACTTGGATTTCATGGGTGAGTTTCTTATCAAAATCATTTTATTAAAAATTTGAAAAACTCAATAACATTAAGCATCCAGATACCCTTTTGAAAGCTGCAACCGGAGTTGATACTAAGGCGGCCAAGACATACTTAAAGGCTTTTCTCGCAGCGCTGGCCGCGCTGGAAATAGATCAGTGGACTGATGTAGAGCGGGTCGGTGCGGGTCGGCGCGTCGGCCGGTGCCGGTGTGGGTTTGTTCATAGAATATAGGCTAATGGAGGCGGGCGTTTTGACATGCGGCGTATGGCGTCGGTATGTGTTGCACTTAATTCGTCCTTCGCAGTCTCTTCCTCTTGTTTATCGCTCATCTTCTGCTTCTTCTGCACAGCTTGGTGTGTGCTGTGTGATGTACTGCATTTGCATATGGGGAGGAGCTGACTGTGAGCTGACTGCTCAGAGAGAGAGAGAGAGAGAGAGAGAGAGCGCAGAGCAAGGAGCCGCTTCAGAGATGCTTTTCTGAAACAAAAGAAAAGTTGACATGTTCTAAAAAAAGAGAGAGAAAGAAAACATCGCATGTCCTGCAATGCGACTATGGCACATGCGCACATCATGATGACGATGTTTAAACGATGCATCGTGCAGCCCTAATTTGTAGTCTATTGTTATTATTATTATTGTTATTATTATTATTATTTGAAGCTAGTGCAGTGCCTATTCATCAGAACTGTTTGATTGCCTGGCCTGTGGTATTGCTGCTGTCAGCTTTCTTGAGAACTGCTGCACTTCTTTGGGTTCTGAGCAAAACACCTGCTATGACATAGTTTTGTCACGCAGCCATGTCCTGGCTACTCGCAGTCAGAAACACAGAGGAATTACACTCTGGTAGAAAAAAAACACCAGGGGCAACCTTAATTGTTAGGCAAGATAGGCAACTACCCAGGGCCCCAAACTAAAAGGGCCCCAAACAGCTATATACTTATTTTGATGTTTAGATATGAAAAATACCAACTTATGTTACTATTGTTACTCATCATACCCCAAAATAACAAAAGGCCCCCAGAACACTTAAAACGATAGATAAGTTAAAATGAGTACTTCTTCCAGTGTTTCCTACAGGATTTGGCAGGGGGTTGGATGTGGACGTGGAAGAGTCTGGTTAATAATTCCACTAACACAAACGAAATGAGCAAATGACAATGCTGTGCACAAAACAACAATGTAGTGCGCATGCAAGCGTAAACCACTTGTATTCATTTGGATGATGTGCTGCTGGATCAAAGATCATAGAGCGCTACATGTAGGGCAGGGTTGTCAGGTCCGCTCATTAGCCGTGACTTTGGGCTTGTTTTTTTGTAAAGTCACTTACAAATATTGGTAGTCACGGGTTGCGGTTTTTTGGGCTTGTTTTTAAAGTGGAGTTGCTTATTTGGGCTTGCTCTCTAAACGTCGCCTTTCTCTCTATATATACCCGTCTAATAAGTTATTTAAATGCATAATAGTATATCGGACTGCAGCAGGGCCGGAGTTGGACTCATTTTCAGCCCTGGAGTTTCATGCCTCAGACCGGCCCACTTCACGATCAGGACCTATTATAACCTTACATGTTAAGTCTACAATAGCGCACTGTTCTCTAAAGCCTTGTAATAAATTGTAAGTGTATTTTTCTAAAATATTTCCAATTCAGTGCAAGTAAGGGTTGCTTCACAATGTAGATTTATTTCAACATGAGTGCACATCTCCAACATTATTCTTAACAACACAACATCCTTTTCAACAATATCAGAATCTATATTCTGTTCAAACAAGTGTTCACAGATATCCAAACCTTAAAAATGAAATAAAACAATGAATAAAAATATTAGAGGGTGGCACGGTCGTGTGGTGGTTAGCACTCTTGCCTCACAGCAAGAGGGTTGCGGGTTCGATCCCGGGCGTGGGAGCCCTTCTGTGCGGAGTTTGCATGTTCTCCCCGTGTCAGCGTGGGTTCTCCGGGCACTCCGGCTTCCTCCCACAGTCCAAAGACATGCAGATTGGGGACTAGGCGGTTGAGAAGCGGTTAGAAGATGAATGAATTGAATGAATGAATAAAAATAATAAAATATTAAATATATAGCTTTACACTGCTGACTTGTATAATCAGAACAGACATGTCATGTGATTTTCAGCCTTCTGTGATTATATTTACCCTTTACAGCAAGCACATCCTGACAGCTGAGAATATTACTGTCAGATATTGTCCCGCCTCTATTAAATATGAAAGGAGGCTGAAAATGACAGGACATGTCTGTTATTATGATACAAGTCAGTGGTCCTGAAATGTGTGTTTCTCTTGTATAATACACATTCTACATCTCGGGGGCGACGATTTCCACATATGGGCTTCCTTTGCCTTTCAAACGAGGCTGAGCTCCGTGGGAAACAGGAGAGACACTGCCCAAGGTGGAACCGGGATCTGACACAACACTGGAGGGAGAAGCAGGTCCGTGGAGCTGTGCGCCGGATGAATAAACAAGTGCGTCACACCGAATGCGCGGTGCGACGGGGTCGCTTTGGGTTGTGAACGCGTATGACACACGTCTACATTGAAAGTAATGGGTTTGTGCGCGCAAAAGACGCTACGTCTGAACGCCCCCCATGCACACACACATCAGGGTGCGTCTGCAAAAGAAAAAAAAAAAAAAAAAAAAAAAAGAAGAGCTGCCAGAGCCGGCCCAGGGACAGCGGTAGCAGCATACGTGATACCCATACGTGACTGAACACCGGCCCAATAAAAAAAAAAAAAAAAACTGAACACCGGCCCTCATGGACCAAACGTCAGACCAGCCCACCATAAATTCGCCCTGGTCCTCCCAATTAGCCACTCCGGGCCTGGACTGCAGGATGTTTCCACAGCTCCAATTCCGTGGGCCGCCATGGTCTCGTCAATGTATAGGAATCACTGTCTTCTACATCTGCCAGTACCTGTGTGCTTAATGAAGTTTATTGCAATTAATAGGACAGTGTGCTGGGATTCCCTTTTTCTTCTACCACTGGCAACACCAACATTCCCAGTTACACAAAGGGTGACAAAGTAAAGCAAAATGCCATTTGTCTGGGGCCCCTGTAACACTAAATTTGCCCTTGAAAAATACACAAAAGTCAAAGCTAGTGGCAGTCAGAAACACTGGTGAAATATACTTAGCAGAGGTGTTAATTCTGAAATAGGCATAGTAGTAGCTGTCTTTGAAGAAGGCATTTTGCTAGCAGTAACATTATTATTGTTTTGAGTTAGTATGACAGACTTACACACTTGCTGTCCCTGTTCCTGTGCTCGTTGACTCCAGGTAAGCGAGGCAGAGATTGGTTGTAGCATGAGTATATCCAGCATCGAACAGCAATACTGAACTGCAGACGACATGCCCAACTCTCTTGTTATACAGAGCCACAGGCTGCTGTTCGTAAGTTCATTCAAAGTTTATTAATACTGAACGTGTCACATGTCCAAATTGCACCAAATTCAACAGTGTATGCATGTTCTTGGGTCCCCAGCGATGCAGCCACAAAGTGTGAAGTAGATATGATGAAGGAATCTCCAGATATACAAAGGACCCATACGCATACATACAGATAGACAGATATTCCTTGCTTTGTGGTTAGATAGAAAATAAAATAAAATGTTGATCTGATTCCTTACTTCAGCTTGTATTGTATAAAGCAGTGGTTTTCAACTGGTCAAGCCACAAGGTCCAGATTTGTCACACAGTCTGCACAGTTTAGTATATTTAGCATCATACTTGCATTTGGCCATGCCGTCGAGTTAGTTTGCTGTCTCTGTAAAATATCTGTCTGTTAGTCACTAACTCTAGAGTAAGAAGCAGCACTTGAAAATAAAAGCACTGTTCCGGAAATTCACTGTACTTCAAATTAAAGCATAGTTTTTACAAACTTGACACATCACTTGCGGTCAATTCAGAATGGAGCTGCGACTGCGACCCACCAGTTGGGAACCACTGGTATAAAGCACTTTGAACTGCCTCTGTACCTGAAATGTGCAATACACATAAAGTTGCCTGCAGACCCATTTATTTGTTTAATTTTTTACAACTTTATTATTTCTTTATTTAATGTGTGTGTGTGTGTGTGTGTGTGTCTGTGTCTGTGTCTGTGTCTGTATTGTATGTAAATGCAGGTGGCCACACAGTGACTCACTGGATTAAAAGAACGTTCTTTGGAAGACCAAAGTTTAAGATCTGTTGTTACAGATGTCTACCTAAAAAGTAGACTTGAAATATGTAAATGTTTATGTGTATGTGTGTGTTTGTGTGTGTTAAGGTGTCTGATGGGAGTTTGACGGTGCTATCCATCACCCGGGAGGACCGTGGGGCCTACACGTGTCGAGCCTTCAGCCCCCAGGGAGAGGTCATTCACACTACACGGCTGCTAGTGCAAGGTGGGTACATGTGAACTGTGTGTGTAGCTTTGTCCGTAGAAGTGCAGTATATGTATACATGTTGTTATTGGCCACACACATGACGGTATTTGATAAAGCGGTTATGGATAAAGGGAAGCAACATTTAAAATTTTTTAGAGGGGTATGAATGTGATATGGAGTACCTTTCAAGAAATGTGAATATATTTTAGTGAAATAGTGTTGTTGGAACTGTTGATAGACATCTGTCAGCTCCAGCAAGAGAACATGACACATGGCATTCCAGGCAGAAACTTCTAGCAGCTACCAGCAGTAATAACGCAAAGCCATGCTACGCAAAGTTATCTCTTGTAACTAGTAACATCAGATGTCTGTGCAGTATAAAGGCAAGACTGTGTCAATGCAGGATTTAATAAGTGTTATTCATCAGCTACATGGGATCATGAAAAGAGACTGTACGCTTGTTTATGAATTCTTCCTCTGAAAGATTATGGTGTTTACTGTATTGCAGTTTTCTTCAGTCTGCAGCTCTGTCACCAAGTCTCACACTAAAACTAAGCACACATCAAACTGACCCCTAATTTATGACAGAGCCAGACAATAAAGAAATAAATCAATAGATAATAAATATGAAGATAAGCTTTTGAACCAGTGTTCAAAACTGTCCACCAGGGGTCCACCCAGATAACAGGATGTTGATCTATTTTGACTATTTTGAGGGAGGTTTCCCTCTTGGGATACAGAACATTTTCCATGCAGTACTTTACTAATTTGTGCAGTTTATGGCACAAATATTACTTAATGTTGATGTTCTCTTTCGCTTCTAGTAATTCTGGGTTGTTTGCTGCCCCATGCATAAAAAAATATGACTTTCCTCGAAAACTTGTCTAAAACAAGTACACCAAAATCCCACAATGCAATGTGTTGGGATAGATCAGCACCACTTACCCTCACTGTCCAGAAGGGAAGCTAAAATATCCCTGATACGGCTGCTGCCATCTTGCTCTGTTGACGTCATTTGGAGCCAGAGTCTGTGCAGTAGTGATCTTCGTGGTATCAAGTTTCGGTAACGCTTTACATTACAGCCCGCAATGTACACCGTAACTATCGGGTAGTTACGGTGTAATCTGTTGTACTAACGGTATACCAGTGTAGTACGTACCAATACATATATGTAGGTACAGGGGAACAAGATGTTAAGTTATGGAATAAGGGGATAACAATTCGTGAATTTACAGAGAATTTATATTATAGTTTTTTTAACTACTGGGTACCTATTCTATTATAACAGGGTATGTGCAACCTGCTGATCAATAATATGGACGTTTGGGGGGAATTTACAGAGAACTTATACAGTAGGTATTTTTAACTACTGGGTACTTATTCTATTATAACAGGGTATGTGCAACCTGCTGATCAATTATATGGACGTTTGGGGGGAATTTACAGAGAACTTATACAGTAGGTATTTTTAACTACTGGGTACCTATTCTATTATAACAAGGTATGTGCGACCTGCTGATCAATAATATGGACGTTTGGGGGAATTTAGAGAGAACTTATACAATAGGTATTTTTAACTACTGGGTACTTATTCTATTATAACAGGGTATGTGTGACCTGCTGATCAATAATATGGACGTTTGGGGGGAATTTACAGAGAACTTATACAGTAGGTATTTTTAACTACTGGGTACCTATTCTTTTATAACAGGGTATGTGCGACCTGCTGATCAATAATATGGACGTTTGGGGGAATTTACAGAGAACTTATACAATAGGTATTTTTAACTACTGGGTACCTATTCTATTATAACAGGGTATGTGTGACCTGCTGATCAATAATATGGACGTTTGGGGGGAATTTACAGAGAACTTATACAGTAGGTATTTTTAACTACTGGGTACCTATTCTATTATAACAGGGTATGTGTGACCTGCTGATCAATTATATGGACGTTTGGGGGGAATTTACAGAGAACTTATACAGTAGGTATTTTTAACTACTGGGTACCTATTCTATTATAACAGGGTATGTGTGACCTGCTGATCAATAATATGGACGTTTGGGGGGAATTTACAGAGAACTTATACAGTAGGTATTTTTAATTACAGGGTACTTATTCTATTATTACAGGGTACAGTATGACAATAAAACTGAAAAATCGGAGGGAAGATGGAGGGAAGACTTCTGCAGCAAGTAATAAATCAGATGTGATTTTATTTCAAAATGACCTAATTACAAACAAACAGTCAATCTACATTGTTCCTTTATATTTTCAGTGGGTAGCCTATACAACTACAGGGTACATCTGTGCGTTTACTTCGGAACAAATGTCCAGGTGACAGTATGTTGTCATGGATACTGTTGGATGGATACCATCTCAGCTGTTGCTCATCTCACCAGCATTACATTACTTGACTTCTGACTCCGCTTGCCATCAGCAGACAGAATTCACCCACCCTAGATGTGACTCACTTGTGTTTTGGTGTAAACACGCTGACAATTTTGAAGTAATTAAAATGTTGAAGGTCTCCTCCCTGGCAATTGTGTTCGTCCAGCATTACAGCTCCTCAACATGCAAGCTCACCTTTTTCCAGCTCTGTGCTTGCTCTCCTTTCATCCCAGGAAATAAATACAAATATAGCAAGATAAAACACAACGCATATGGTTGATATGCTTTACTGACAGCTTACTGTGCAGTTAATTTACAGTTTGTTCTTCCATGTTTTGAGGCAAGTAAAATCAAAACAAACATCTCACATTGTTCTCTGTATTTACAGAACAAGTGATATATGCAGTGGTAGTTTTCCTCTTGTTTACATTTAGTTACAGGGTAAATACAGCTATAAAAGTGCTAATTGTTCCCCCGATAGTTACATTTAGTTACAGGGTAAGTACAAGTAATGCGGGCTGTATTCTAAAGTGCTACTCGTTCCCCCATAGTTACATTTAGTTACAGGGTAAGTACAGGGTATGCGGGCTGTATTCTAAAGCACTAAAATAGTTCCCCGTAGTTACATTTAGTTACAGGGTAAGTACAGGGTATGCGGGCTGTATACTAAAGTGCTAATAGTTCCCCATAGTTACATGTAGTTACAGGGTAAGTACAGGGTATGCGGGCTGTATACTAAAGCGCTAATAGTTCCCCATAGTTACATGTAGTTACAGGGTAAGTACAGGGTATGCGGGCTGTATTCTAAAGCACTAAAATAGTTCCCCGTAGTTACATTTAGTTACAGGGTAAGTACAGGGTATGCGGGCTGTATACTAAAGCGCTAATAGTTCCCCATAGTTACATGTAGTTACAGGGTAAGTACAGGGTATGCGGGCTGTATTCTAAAGCGCTAATAGTTCCCCATAGTTACATTTAGTTACAGGGTAAGTACAGGGTATGCGGGCTATAATACTAAATATCAATTGTACATTGTATATCATATAAAAAACAAAATATTACACCCTTAACTTAGAGCCTTTACTTAACATACTTCTTATTTCAAAATAAGTAAACTGATAGCATTTAATTCTTTATTTCTTAGTTTTTCTTGCATTGCTTCATTTTGTCCTTCTTTTTCATCTTACTTTCCACTCCTGATGAAGATGACAGGGTTGAGGTTGAGATGAGGGGAAAGAAGCTGGTGCACCTTGGCCATATGTTGAACCTATAGAGAAAAACTGTTAGTTTCAGTCTCTTAACCATAATTTATAGTCTGAGATATCTGGATTTCTGACAGCCATGATGTCTCCCAGTTGGTGAGAAGCCATCAGACTGTTGGCCGCACAGCCGCAAAGCCATCATCACTGGCACTGTGAATAAATACAATATTAATGGTCTATGTAAGGCTATACAAGAAATACTGTATCGCTAACTAAAATCAGCACCTAATTTCTAGTTTGTCAACAGACCATTACAAATATGTAGCACATTAATAATGGAAAAGTTGCAGTTAATTTCCAATTACCGTGTGGAACAAGCTTGCAACAACAGTAGTCATCTAGCAATAAGCCATGAAACCAGAAGCATGAGTGACTTTCCCTTTTATTTTATTTTACTGACAAAACCTAAATGCAGCATAGGACATGTTTGATATGCTGCTAATCAGCAGCAAAGCAATAATAAGTGTATATAAGTTCAAAGGAGGAAAGTTTAGCCAGCGCAGTATCAACACTAAAGTTAGCTTCTGATTTGTAGCTTCCGATTACCAGTTAAGTGAAAGTTAACATTATTAATGTTTCAAAAGAATAAAGGTTTCACAAATTTTAAACTGTGATTTAGTGAGTCTTAGTAAGTGTCCTTAGTAATTTAGTCTAGATTTGACAGGTCTAATAACGTTATTGACGTGGTTTTTGATTCATAAATATCAGTGAAATCACCCTTTTTTCATAAGCAAAATAAAGGTTTCAAAATTCTTAAACTGTGTTTAACAGTGTTAAGACCTTTGCTACGATGTATAACACTAACACTTTAATAAGTATAAGTGGTGCAAAAATGGAGAATCCACCGCTAAATATCATTATTTATGTTCCCCTAAACTTTTCCTTTCATCCTGAATCGGATGCGACGAGTCGCAAGCTAACTTTAGCGCTGTAGTGCACGACAGGACAGTAACGTTAGCAGATTAGCTTACTGAAAGTTCGTATGTGAATAAAATCAGCTGAACATGTTTCTGCATCTGTAAGACACAAACCCACATGCATTATATTCTATTGCATTGAATGTAATGACACTTTAAATTCTATTAGAGCAATCATAAGTGTCAGGTTGTAAAAGCTGCAGGGTAACGTTAACGCTTTGCTCTTTTAGCTGGACGCACAGCGTGGATGTGTGAACGTCCGGTAGCTAGTAAATGATTAGCGAGCTAACACTCCAACACCTTTCATTTGTTCAGTTAATGCTACATTTGACATGAGCCACAAACCAGACTGTTTTGTGCCAGTAAATATATTCACATTATTACCCACCGTATGTTTGCTGTAAAGTAGGTTAACAGCAGTGCCATCTACATCTCTCTGGTTAGCAGGATACAGGTTAGGTTCGCTGCCTCATCTCACCAGCGCACGCCAAAGTGTGGGCGAGCGGAGAGCTTTTTCTGTTTCCTTATACACAACATCTCGTCTTCATCTGGCCTGGGAACGCTTTGGGGTCCCCCAGGAGGAGCTGGAAAGTGTTGCCGGGGAGAGGGCTGTCTGGTGTTTTTTGCTTGGCCTGCTGCCAATAAATTAAAATAAATAAATAAATAATGACAATATTTGCAGTACAGATTTAGATTATACAATGTTGTAATAATTCTGAATTAATAGAAAAACGTCCTTCTTCCACCTTCTTCCTTAAAAGAGGAAGAAGGGGGTGAAAAAAATCCCAAAACAAAACACTATGGGCCGGATCTACTAAGATCCCAATGTGCGTGTATTAATTTGCCTGTGTAATCTAGAATTTTGTGTGTGGGGCTGAACCACGGTTTGCGGGTGATTTACTAAGAGTGCTTGCACAAATGACAACAGGTGCAAACGTGTTGGAGACACCCTATTTAAATGAGGGTTTTGCGTGTTTTATGGTTTGCAGCATGGCAAGTTTGGAGAGAAAGCACAAAGTGAAATTCAACCCTATGGAATTAGAGCTGTTGGTAGATGAGGCCAATAAACACTTAAATGAGCTACAGGAAAGAAACCTGACTGTCTCACAAAGGAACGCTATATCACTAGGACCGCCAGATTACAGCGCCCCTCCAAGCGCCGCAACGGCCAGACCGTCATATGTAACTTCAGAAGCACACAAAAATGCATTTTTGAGTAATTTCTGAGAAGTTATGATAAAATTAAAAAAAATATTACAAACTATAGAATAGGACTGACCTCTCCAATGTCTCATGTCAGTTAATTAACACTAGCCTATTTGTCGGCTTTTTATAATGTCTTTTTTTTTTCTTCTTCTTCTTCTTCTTCTTTTTTTTTTTTTTTTTTTGCTGCTGCGCCGTGTCGCCAGTTATAAGTGGCTTTGCTAAACACACACACACACACACACACACACACACATTGAAGTTGCGATTGAATGAATGAATGAACATTGGAAGCGGTTCAGCCGCAGTCCCGCCGGCTGGCGCGGTCAGTGTTGAGATTAGGCTACATTCATTTTTTATTATTAACAACATGTTTTTTTATTGACCGTATGAATGGTTTTGTTTTCAAATAAATATTTGGAAATGAAAATGTATGCTTTGGTGTACTTTTACAGAGTTTTGCAATGCCCCCTTAGTTTAAGTTTTGTGTAGCATAGTAAATCTGCAAAAACAACAATAATACTGGTTCAACCGACCAGTATTTTTGTGATGAATTGTCTGCGGACGGCAAGTGGAGTCATGAAGTCATAAACGAGCGTCCAGTAATGTAAAGCTGGTGAGGTGAGCGACAGCTGAGACGGTCTTCAGACGCCAACAGTATCCATGACAACATACTGTCATCTGGACATTTGTTCCGAAGTAAACGCACAGATGTACCCTGTAGTTGTATAGGCTACCCGCTAAAAATATGAAGGAACAAGGTAGATTGACTGTTTGTTTGTAATTAGGTCATTTTGAAATAAAATCACATCTGATTTAATACTTGCTGCAGAAGTCTTCCCTCCATCTTCCCTCTGATTTTTCAGTTTTATTGTCATACTGTACCCTGTGATAATAGAATAAGTACCCAGTAGTTAAAAATACCTATTGTATAAGTTCTATCTAAATTCCCCCCAAACGTCCATATTATTGATCGGCAGGTCGCACATACCCTGTGATAATAGAATAAGTACCCAGTAGTTAAAAATACCTACTGTATAAGTTCTCTGTAAATTCCCCCCAAACGTCCATATTATTGATCAGCAGGTTGCACATACCCTGTTATAATAGAATAGGTACCCAGTAGTTAAAAAAACTATAATATAAATTCTCTGTAAATTCACGAATTGTTATCCCCTTATTCCATAACTTAACATCTTGGTCCCCTGTACCTACATATATGTATTGGTACGTACTACACTGGTATACCGTTAGTACAACAGATTACACCGTAACTACCCGATAGTTATGGTGTAAATTGCGGGCTGTAATCTAAAGCGTTACCCAAGTTTCCTGCCTATACACACTGCCGACCAATTGCGAGCAGCGCCACTGCATTCAAGCCAAGGGATTAGCACACACAGTTGTCAATCATTTTGTAAAAATTCCTGTTTTATAGCATTAAGTTACTAACTAAAAACCCAAATTATCAGAAAAACAAACAAACTACCTAAAATGACATAAACCATCTTTGGGAAAAATGTATTTGATGTGTACTTTGAGTTTTTAGTTTGCCCATGTCCCATCCGCTAACATGGAGAGGGTGGCTTCTTTGACCTACACTGCAGTCAGCCACCAGGGGGGTGTTCTTATCACCTTTAAACTACAGCAGACAGGTTAAAGAGCAGGAAGGAAAACACTCGCAAGACCAACTACACGACACTCCAAATGTAATATACAACATATGATGACAGGCAGACTAATTAACAAGACAATGATATCTGCATTTAGGTTACTACAGTTATTTGTTGAGTACGAAGTATTTCCATGATTCTTTTCTTACTGTAAGTTTGCATTCAGTTCAGTGTATCTGAGTACATTTAAAGAGAGCAGAGCAAGTAAAGTAAAGAGGAGGGAGGGGGATAGAGTGGTTTGGAAGAGTAGCAGTACAGGGAGAGAAAATAGAAAGCAATTCTTTCTTTAATCAAGAAAGATGGAGCAGATTTGTGGGTTTACTATTATCCAACTGAAATGTTGTTTCAAACTAATTGATAAAGTACACAGCAAGCTACCAGACCTGCACACCAGCAAGGACACAGATCATGATCTATTGATCCACAACAACAACAACAGAAACTATGTGAGCCACCAAACCAGAGCTATTCTTTTTTGTACTTAATCAAGTTCACAAGTGCGTAATCTTATGGGAAAAAGGTATTGAAAGTTTTAATATCCACTCAACAAGTCTAAGAGTCCATAGCCATGTTAGCAGTTCTGTGGCTGTAGGCACAGTGGTGCTTTGAGCTAGCTTAATATAAATTTCAGCATTTTAACATGATGGTATAACTAGTGTAATTGACTTTTTTTATTCATCAACCAAGGGGACTGGAAGATGAAAAAATCCACTGGCCAAGCATATTTTTTACTGACTATAATAATATTCTGCCTTTTTGTGTCACATATATATTTGGTTCACTTCATTTCATTGAGATAAAAAGGTATTAGTTTGAATTTTATTTAAAAAAATAATGATTTTAATGGTCTAACCTTTGACTTCCTACCATAAATAAGAAAGCAGAACAAAATTTGAAAGCAAAGTTATTTTAAAATATTGAACAAGTCAGTGATACTACCCCAGGTTAGCCCCTTTCCTATTGCACAAAAAAACTGCTAACACCTGCTAACATCTGGCTTTTGTATATAATGGGAAAGGTGACAATCAGCATTCATGTGATTTGTAATACTACCAGGTTTTGATGATTAAAATCATTTTTTTAAAAATCAATTTTTTTGTGCAGGAGTTTTCTTCAAATATTTACCCGCCAGTTCAGCCAATAGCCTTACGTGATAAACTTGCCAAATCTACCTGCATCTGGCACTTGGTGTGTGTTACTTTCGGACCCTGGGTATAATGTTTACTCTTGGTACCAAAGGTACATCTAGATATGTTAAAATAAGACATAGTGGTTTAAAGAAGCAGTTACACACTAGAGTTGCAACACCTCCAAAGCTGTCTTAGTTCCATCAAGTTTCTTGTTAAATAAATATAGAAAGCTGGGGCAGCTGTGGCCCAGGAGGTAGAGTGGGTTGTCCACTAAAAGGAAGATCGGTGGTTTGATCCCTGACCTGACACCCATATTGCTACCGATGGCTGTTACATTGGTGTGTGAATGCGGTTATGCTAACTAGCAGATGGCACCTTGTACAGTAGCCTCGGCCATCAGTGTTTAAATGAGTGAATGTGACATGTAGTGGGTAAAGCGTTTTGAGTGGTGGGAAGACTAGAAAGGTGCTAACAAGTTCACCAAATAACCTGAACATTAGAGATGGGTACTGAAACCTGGTAATAAACGAGCCCCGGGGCTAAATGACCAAAGACCATCGTATTGATAAGCTCCGACGTTAACAGTACTTTTGACAATGTTTAATTCATTATCATCCTGCAGCCTTTCGCCTGCAATCTGTACTGGGGCTGAGCTTGACTCAGTGGTTGAGGGAAGTGATGCAACATCTCAAACTCTCATTCATTGGTTCTTCTGATAAATTTCTGAGAATTTGGAACCAATTTTTTGGAATACATAAAAGCTAGACTCTAAACCCTCACTTGATTGATAATTCCACATGAAGTAAGTCATATTCACATATTGATTGATTTATTTTATTTATTTTTTTTATTTTTTTAACATCTTGTAGCCAGTCACAATAGGATGGGCCCTAATTAAGTCTCTATCTTCTGCAACTGCCTGTTCCTTTGGAGGTTCTATGTATACTTTATTTTTCATTTTATTTTGTAATGCTGTATAGCAGTTTATATGTTGTTAAAACCAATAAAAGTATGTGTAAAAGTTGCTGTGGTATTTCAGTCTGGATCAGGCTGATGGCCCTTGAGCCACGCCCCTAGCAAGACTAACTATAAAGTAAACAGTTTCTCTCCATTTAAAATTATTAAAGCTAAATTTATCTCTTCCCTGCTCGTGTAAAATGGTCACAACCTTGTTGTTATCAGCTAGCTGATCCCTCAAGCGTGCTATCACATCCATGTGAACACAACAGGCTGAGTGGAAGTTAAATAGTGTATGATGCAGTAGTATGTTTAGGAGTGGGACTAGACTACACTGAAATTAGTTTGGTGACAGCTAACAGCTGCATTTTACAACAGGAACATTAAAGACTAGATGAAGCTTAACAATTGTATTCATACATTTGAGCAGTTTATTATTTATAGAGGCCTACAGAGAAATAGAATCAGAGAACGAGAGGGCTTTTTGCCTGCAGCTCTAAATGAAATGTCAGCTGCTGTAACCATAACAATCTGTCTGTATCAGTCCACGCTCCGCCACAACATACAGACACATTTAGCAAATTAATCATTTATTGTCAACAATGTGCCACATCATGCACACATCAGTGCTCAAAGTTACTCTTATTTCTCCCAGAAATTGAAAGTAAACACAGTATCAAATGTGTGTCTCTGCAGCAACCTTAGATTTGATACGCCTCACCAAAGCAGATAAATGATAAAGCAGCAAACATGGCAGTCCAGGTCATCTCATTTAAAGATTGCTACCACAGATGAACACAGCTGAGCGGTCATGACCTCGTGTGAACTGAGGGAATTGAGGCTCAATCTGTAAACGAAACATTTTCACTGAGTTTTCACCAGATTGATTGCTATCATTTTAGTGGAAAGGCAACAAAGTAGCAAAGACATGCTCACTTCATAATACATGCCAGCTGCGTGTCTAGAATAAGTTAGATACCAGAACAAGGACTAAGCTAGAGTGAGACTATGAGACCTAAAGCTTGATGACAGTCATATTATGCACTGACAAACCAGAGAAAAACACTAAATAACTACTTATAGTTCCTTCCTTCACTGTAATGTTTAAGTTTCACTGTTCAGAACATTGTGCAGAGTTTTCACATTCGTTTGCTGAAGGAGGAAAGTTTCTCTGTTGTCACCCTAAATCTCAGTCAAACACCTGGAGAAACCAGCAGGATTCTGTGACACCACAGCTGGTTCGGAAGCCAATCATTGTCCAGCATGCAACTTACACAAGTACGATGTGAAAATACTTGCATATTCATCGATCATACATCTTTAGTTTTTTTTTTAGCCATGCTAACTCTATGGATGGCGATGCCTGCCAGCAGTGTGGTCCACCATTTTGTTACAGAGTGAAAAATCTCAACAACTGTTAGCTGGATTGATGTGAAATTTTATACAGATTAGGGATGCAACTGAACATCGCTATTAGATAATATACTGCCATCGTTCTATATATCATCGTAATAAAAAACATGACATTCGCTGATGGCAGTGGCTGATGTTTATCTGTTATCACATCAGTTTTGAACAGGCTAAAAAGCAGGGCTCGAGAATAATGGCGACAAACTTAAAGTAATTAGCATTTGCAAGAAGAATACAATGGCTGTTTGGCAAACGGGCTCTGTGATCTCACTGCTGTGTAATGAGATGGCTAGTAGCAACTGGCGCTGTGGCCTCCTGGGACAATGGAAAACGTGTTCGGGATGAACAGAGAGGTTCCCAAGGACTCCTTCTGGTCAAAAGGACGCAGTAAACTCACTGTCGACACATCAGGGGACGCACCCTAATGTTTACCTGATAATGCTACATTGTGAACAATGAATCCATGTTGACATCAGTTGTAGGAGTGCTAAGTGACATTAGCTGTTAGCAGCTGGTAGCCACAACTAACAGCTCAAGGAGGTTGCATTGAGTTACATCATGATGCGTCCAGCTCTATTAAGAATAAAGCATTGGGTGAAGGATAAAAGTCCTAATGATGTGTTCAGTGTAATCTTGTAAAATGTTGTTTTTGGCAAGGTACTTAATTAAATGCAGCTGTTTAAAGGAGAAATGTGTTGATGTTTTAATTGCAGTGTAAATTAGACATTAGAAAGGGAATTTTTACATATTATGTTGAGTAAAAAGACATTTGAAGCAGTTTTAAAGATGTATTTCATGTGAAAGCTTACGCTGAAGGTTGTTTCATAAATGGGTATGATTGAATTTGTTCTTACTTAAAGATAGTGAAGGGCTCAGTTACTTAAAAACAGTTATTTTTTGATAGTGTATATTTCTTTGTTTCCCTGGTACAAAAGGGGCAATAAATAACAACAAAACAAAATAAACAACAATATAAAAACATCAGTATTGGTACACGCTATCAGTTATCAGCCACATTGTTATTTTAAACATAAGTATTGGTAACTGCCCAGAATTTCAAAATAAGTGTAGCTCTAGTACAGGCACTAGTGTTCCCCAGAGGATAAATCTTACTGGCATTGTTGACCCTGACATTTTATCTCGTGTCAAGAACAGTTTAAAATTTACGGGTCTGTTTCACCGCCAAGCGTTGAACAAGACTGATGAGATAAAATCTGAAATACTGGACACCATAGGCAGCAACTTTGAGTTTCAAAATGTCATGTACAACTTGATGTTACTAACATCAAATATCTCTGTAACGCTGCAGGCAAGAAAGAGACTTACTGTTTTTACCCAGCATTAGCCATCCTGCCGCATCAAAAAGGGTTCTGGTGTGATCATATTCCTTCAGAAGCTTTGTAATCCAGCCATAAACTGCAGTGTCATTTGGAGACTTAGTAAAATAAATCCATAATGATAAATTCCGCACTGAATGTCTTTGATGACTATCTGTTTTCCCATTAAAAATGACATTTGAAGAATGTTTAACTTTGAGTGTCACCAGCTGTCCAATCACAAATGCCACAAAGACTAATTGTCTCAGAGGACAAATGAAAGTGCTGAACAACAACAATCCATGTTTTCAGCAGCTGGGAAAAGAAAGACTTTAGTGGACACACAACCATATTAAAATAACACCAGCAATGGTCTGACCAATGATAATTTGGTCAGACAAGAATATATTGACCAGACAATCGACCAACTGACCAGAGGGTGAGAGCCCTAGTGATCTCTGCATACAGCAGCGGTAATGACAGTTAGTTACTCCAGCGATAGCTGGCTGCACTGATGATCATTGAAGATGATCAGTTCTGTGGATATTTTAGTTACTTGGATTCTGTGGGACATTTAGAAACCTGCTCTAACACATTTGCATCATTTGCATACTACACAGATAGATAGATAGATAGAATAATAGATAGATAGGAATTATAGACTTAAACAAAACAGCTTATTAGCTTGGTTTTAATGTTAATCCTAAGTATGAATATGAGGCTGCTTGCATTAAATCAATGCTAGATGAAAAAAGTTTCTGTGGTTTATATATCTGTTTTCAGTTGTTTTTCATTCATCAGAGACCAGGCAGTGAACACATTCACAGAGATCACATATTTCCTTTAGCGACTGAGCACAATGCCAGGGCTGAGCCAGAGCACTTGTTTGACCCGTCCTGTATAATTTACGGGAGAGACGGATTAATAGAGGCCCTCCTGGAAAGCCACTGAGCAGCAGATCAGCTAAGAGACTACAGTGCCAACAAATCTCCAGCACTCAGCTTGTTCCAAATAGGGCGGGTTGGCACACAGACACGCACACAAACAGACATACACACAACACACACACACACACACACACACATACACACCAACAACACAGTCATCCAGCACAGGCCTAGTCCTGGTTGTCCTGCTAAGGGGCTGGCAGATGGAAATGCTCTGCCTGTTACAGGATCAGGCTGTGGGCTACAGATCAGTACTAACATATGGGACTAGCAGTTTTTAGTTGCAAAACTGGCTCAACTCAGCTGTGTGTGTGTGTGTGTGTGTGTGTGTGTGTGTGTGTGCGTGCGTGCGTGCGTGCGTGTGTGCGTGCGTGCGTGCGTGTGTGTGTGTGTACACATCATCAGGAGAAAGTTAGTTAGCTAGTACACTTCCACAGTTATGACTGTCATTATTTATATTTCATAGCTCTATAATATTTAATAGGCTACATTAATAACAGTTTATTAATGTGTGGAAATTATTTTCAAATAGTGGTCATGTTAGGTAAGGTCTTAATTTGTACATTATTTAAAGCCTCTGGAAACCCAAATTCACAATAGCCTTCTAACTATGTAATTTAGGGTCTTATGTACATAATATTAAACATGTAAAACAATTAGAAATCAGTTTCCATCCAAATTCGAAATATCTGTCTTTTAAGTTTTTGTACATTCTTGAAATTGGGTTTGATTTGGCCGTGGTTATCTCTGAGATTTATTACGCAATAAATTCCAAACCAATCATAAATCATCAGTCAGTTGTCTCATCCCGCCCCCCAGTGGCAGCGCAACAAAACCTTTCTGCTCCAGCTAAATCTGCCTCTTTGAGTCTGAGCCAACTCCTCTTTCTAGTCTGATGTTTAGAAAATACAGATCGTAAACTGGCTGAACCGCTCGGCTGCGACCCAGCGGAGGCTCTGCCTCCGGCGCGCTCCCAGCAGCACTTGAATCAGGTTGACCGGCTGCAGAGCCCGGACAATCCGAGCCTTTGCAGCTCATAGAGCTGCAGGAAGAGGCGGCTTGTGAGCGGCCGGGCTTGCCCCCCGGGCCCGGTGCCTGTGTCGACTCGCGGGGAGGGGACGTAATGTGCACCCTTCCTCACCCCTAACCCCACGCAGTTAGCTTTGCTACGCATAAACATATCCCCAATCGCGGAGGTGATGCTGCGGAAAACAACACAATTTTAGCCGGAGGGGAACATTATTCGAGGCGGGCCAATACTCTACACAACGCCAGAGAGACGGCCGGCCGGCACCGGTCTCTCCCGCTTTGACGGTCGGTGTGTGTGTCAGAGTAAAGACATATTTAATCTATTAAGACTGCATGTGTTTGAATGAAAAAGGCTATTATCAGAAAAACGGAGCAGGTTTATGCTTTCAATGAAAACGTATCTCAATGAAGAAAGGCAAAGCGCTAGCCTCCCGTTGTCATTCATCTCAGCTAATGTCTGCAGCGCGAGTCCTGTAGCAGCTCGCCCCCCTGTTAATCAATTACAGCAGCTCCACCGGCAACGAGAGCCGCGCGACAACTCTATTTAAGCGGCTCTTCTATTGTTTATCCGTGACACTGTGTCCGTGGCAGACATTTGAAAGCGAGTAGATGACAAACAGTACAGTAAACTTGTATATAACTCAAATATATGTAATAACTTAGGTGGAAAATGCTTTAACATTTCATGCAGCCTACATGCAGCCTCTCGGCTCAGCAGACGGTAAACAACCCCGCTGGCTTCTCTACGTGTCGCTTCCGTACGCGGTCAGTGGAGCCAGAGATACAGTGGAGCCCAAATGAATATGCCGCGACGCTACACTGTACGTCTGCAGAGACATACTATTGCGGTGGAGCCCGGCCGTAACATTGCATGTAAAAGTTATGCTAACTATTCTACGAAGTAACATTAATATGAATCACAAAACATTTTGAAACTTACCATTCAGTGACCACCTGAAAGGAATCATTTTCAGCTTCTGCTTCGTCCTCTGAATCATCAGAGGGCTCAAACATGTACGACTGGATTAAATTTGTGGCAGCCATTGCTGAGCCAGGGAGATGTCAATCAAAACGAGGGAGCTGTCAATCAGAGCGTTATCTGCCACGCCCACTCTGACCTGCCAAGTGGTCTAAACAGCAAAATGAGCTGTTTTTAAACCAGGTTTTCTAATAGTTATTAATGGTTATTTTCACTCAGACTTTTGTGGATGATTAATGAGACACTCGACTTTGATATAATATATGCATTTTTACTATTTCAAGCTGTGTTTCCAAAGGCTTTAATAGTTATAATTATTACAGAAATAAGCATTAAATTGTTGTTAAACAGGTATAAATGTTTATAACACTAAACATTAAATGGTTAATAAAGATGTTAATTATCATGTCTGTCATGAAGTTCACAGCTAAGCCATTTCATTAAGGGAAAACATTTTGTTTTATCAGCGTTTATGTATGGATAATTGTTGTCACTTGTTCTTCCTCCAACTTATGACGTTATTTATGGTAAAGCTTTAGATAAGTGGACACACTCCATGGTCTTCATGTAGAGTTTTGCACATTTTTTTTTCTTCATGTAGATGTTCCTTAACTTAATAGCTATACATTATTCTGCATGTTTATATGAGCATTACCTAACCATCATCGGCCATATATTGATGCTCTTTGGGACCCTCATTGTAAAGCTGAAAACATATATCCTTTAGGCAATACTTCATAAGAGCATTCATATATTGAGTAAAAATTACTTCAATCAATCAATCAATTTTATTTATAATGTCCAACATCACAAATCACAATTTGCCTCACAGGGCTTTACAGCATACAACATCCCTCTGTCCTTAGGACCCTCACAGCGGATAAGGAAAAACTACCCAAAAAAAACCCTTTAACGGGGAAAAAAAACAGTAGAAACCTCAGGAAGAGCAACTGAGGAGGGATCCCTCTTCCAGGACAGACAGACGAGCAATAGATGTCGTACAGAACAGATCAACATAATAATTTAATGGTAAACCGTATGACACAATGAGACAGAGAGAGAGACAGAGACAAAGACAGAGAGAGAGATGCAGGACAGATGGTAATGACAGTAGCTTACAACAACATTAATGAAAGTAATAATATTATAATTAATAATAATATATTAATATCTGATAGTATACATGTGTGACAATAATCATATGTGTATAATAACAGTAGAAGTATGACTAATGATAACAGCAGCAGCAGGGGGCATCTGGCAGGACCATGGCAGCAGCACAACCACACACGTCACACTATCCAGGCAACGCTGCAATACGAGTTAACCTGAGAGACACTGGAGCACAAAGGCTCCAGAGAAGAAGCCAAGTTAGTGACATCCAGAATGGCCGAGTTAGCAAGATGCAGTAATAGGACACGAGAGAGAGAGAGAGAGAGAGAGAAGGAGAGAAGGTGCCCGGTGTATTATAGGGGTCCTCCGGCAGACTAGGCCTAAGTCAGGCTAACTAAGGGCTGGTACAAGGCAAGCCTGAGCCAGCCCTAACTATAAGCTTTATCAAAGAGGAAAGTCTTAAGTCTAGTCTTAAATGTGGAGATGGTGTCTGCCTCCCGGACCGCAACAGGAAGATGATTCCACAGGAGAGGAGCCTGATAGCTGAAGGCTCTGGCTCCTGATCTACTTTTGGAGAATTTAGGGACCACGAGCAACCCTGCATTCTCAGAGCGCAGAGTTCTGGTGGAATAATATGGCACTATGAGCTCTCTAAGATATGACGGAGCTTGACCATTTAGAGCTTTATAAGTTAACAGTAGGATTTTAAATTCAATTCTGGATTTTACAGGGAGCCAGTGCAGAGAAGCTAAAACAGAAGAAATATGATCATGTTTCTTAGTTCCTGTTAGCACACGTGCTGCTGCATTCTGAATTAGCTGGAGAGTTTTTAAGGACTTATGAAGTTTAGTTAATTGATTACTTTCTTCTGGCGTCATAGATAAATATAACTGTGTATCATCCGCATAACAATGGAAATTTACAGAGTGATTTCTAATGATGTTGCCTAAAGGAAGCATATATAGAGTGAATAGGATTGGTCCGAGCACAGAACCTTGCGGAACTCCAAAACAAACTTTAGTACGTAAGGATGACTCATTATGAACGTGAACAAACTGAAAACGATCAGATAAATAAGATTTAAACCAGCTTAGTGCAGAACCTTTTAGGCCAATTAAGTGTTCCAGTCTCTGTAGCAGAATTTGATGGTCAATAGTGTCAAACGCTGCACTAAGATCTAATAAAACAAGTACAGAGATGAGTCCTTTGTCTGAAGCAATCAGAAGGTCATTTGTAATTTTAACCAATGCTGTCTCAGTGCTATGATGCACTCTAAATCCTGACTGAAATTCTTCAAATAAATTATTATCATGGAGAAAATCACACAGCTAGTCTGCAGCTACTTTCTCAAGGATCTTTGAAAGAAAGGGAAGATTAGATATGGGTCTATAGTTGGCTAACACCTCTGGATCCAGGGTGGGCTTTTTTAGGAGAGGTTTACTTACAGCTACCTTAAAAGACTGTGGTACATAGCGTGTTAATAAGGATATATTGATCATATCTAATATATGAGTGTTAACTAAAGGTAAGACCTCCTTAAGTAGCCTAGTTGGGATGGGGTCTAAGGGACACGATGATTTAGATGAAGAAATCACTGCGGTCAGTTCTTGAAGAGAAATCGGGGAGAGGCAATCTAAATACAGTACAGGCCAAAAGTTTGGACACACCTTCTCATTCAATGCGTTTTCTTTATTTTCATGACTATTTACATTGTAGATTCTCACTGAAGGCATCAAAACTATGAATGAACACGTGGAGTTATGTACTTAACAAAAAAAGGTGAAATAACTGAAAACATGTTTTATATTCTAGTTTCTTCAAAATAGCCACCCTTTGCTCTGATTACTGCTTTGCACACTCTTGGCATTCTCTCCATGAGCTTCAAGAGGTAGTCACCTGAAATGGTTTTCCAGCAGTCTTGAAGGAGTTCCCAGAGGTGTTTAGCACTTGTTGGCCCCTTTGCCTTCACTCTGCGGTCCAGCTCACCCAACCATCTCGATTGGGTTCAGGTCCAGTGACTGTGGAGGCCAGGTCATCTGCCGCAGCACTCCATCACTCTCCTTCTTGGTCAAATAGCCCTTACACAGCCTGGAGGTGTGTTTGGGGTCATTGTCCTGTTGAAAAATAAATGATTGTCCAACTAAACGCAAACCGGATGGGATGGCATGTCGCTGCAGGATGCTGTGGTAGCCATGCTGGTTCAGTGTGCCTTCAATTTTGAATAAATCCCCAACAGTGTCACCAGCAAAACACCCCCACACCATCACACCTCCTCCTCCATGCTTCACAGTGGGAACCAGGCATGTGGAATCCATCCGTTCACCTTTTCTGCGTCTCACAAAGACACGGCGGTTGGAACCAAAGATCTCAAATTTGGACTCATCAGACCAAAGCACAGATTTCCACTGGTCTAATGTCCATTCCTTGTGTTTCTTGGCCCAAACAAATCTCTTCTGCTTGTTGCCTCTCCTTAGCAGTGGTTTCCTAGCAGCTATTTGACCATGAAGGCCTGATTGGCGCAGTCTCCTCTTAACAGTTGTTCTAGAGATGGGTCTGCTGCTAGAACTCTGTGTGGCATTCATCTGGTCTCTGATCTGAGCTGCTGTTAACTTGCCATTTCTGAGGCTGGTGACTCGGATGAACTTATCCTCAGAAGCAGAGGTGACTCTTGGTCTTCCTTTCCTGGGTCGGTCCTCATGTGTGCCAGTTTGGTTGTAGCGCTTGATGGGTTTTGCGACTCCACTTGGGGACACATTTAAAGTTTTTGCAATTTTCCGGACTGACTGACCTTCATTTCTTAAAGTAATGATGGCCACTCGTTTTTCTTTAGTTAGCTGATTGGTTCTTGCCATAATATGAATTTTAACAGTTGTCCAATAGGGCTGTCGGCTGTGTATTAACCTGACTTCTGCACAACACAACTGATGGTCCCAACCCCATTGATAAAGCAAGAAATTCCACTAATTAACCCTGATAAGGCACACCTGTGAAGTGGAAACCATTTAAGGTGACTACCTCTTGAAGCTCATGGAGAGAATGCCAAGAGTGTGCAAAGCAGTAATCAGAGCAAAGGGTGGCTATTTTGAAGAAACTAGAATATAAAACATGTTTTCAGTTATTTCACCTTTTTTTGTTAAGTACATAACTCCACATGTGTTCATTCATAGTTTTGATGCCTTCAGTGAGAATCTACAATGTAAATAGTCATGAAAATAAAGAAAACGCATTGAATGAGAAGGTGTGTCCAAACTTTTGGCCTGTACTGTATATATATTACGTCTTACAGCTGTGTTTACTTAACCATAGTTGGCCATTTATTAATGTTCTTTATATAATAATGTGTATAAAATGTATAATTATGATTAAGTTATGCTGAAAAAGCATAACTTAATCAAAATTATCCATGTATTAATGTTCTTTGTGACCCTTATAAATTTGAAATAATCATAAAGGTTTAGACTTAATGAAACATTTTCATAGTCCATCACAGCAACCATCTGTAATCAAGATGGTTCATTCCAAATTTAAAAAAGATTAAGACAATATTTTCTGACCCCCATTCTAAAAAAAAAAAAGTTAGGACACTGTAAAATGTCAATCAAAACAGAATGCAACCATTTGTGAATCCCTTTCAACCTATATTCAATAAATACAATCCAAAGACAAGATATTCAATGATCAAACCGATAAACTTTATTGTTTTTTGTAAATATACACTCTGTCTGAATTTGTTGCCTGCAGCACCTTCCAAAAAAGTTGAGACAGGGGCATGTTTACCACTGCGTTACATCACCTTTTCTTTTAACACCACTCAGTAAGTGTTTGGAAAGTGAAATTCTTTCCAATTCTTGCTTGATATACAACTTCAGTTGCTCAACAGTGTGGGGTTTCCATTGTTGTATTTTTCTCTTCAAAATGCGCCACATATTTTAAAACCAGAGCTTTCGAGGATGCCCCTTTCATACCCAGTCGTGACACTATCATCTTTTACCAAATAACCTGTTGTGGAATGTTCCAGGTGCTTTTTGAGCATTCCACAACTTTACCAGTGTTCAATTGTCCCGGTCCCAACTTTTTTGAAACCTGCTGCAGGCATCAAATTCAGACTGAGTGTATACTCCGCGACTCCGCGACTCCGCGGTGGTTCCATAAAGAGGAGCAGCTTCAGTTGTGTGGAATAAAGAGCGTTGTGAGGCCTGGATGTCCTTAATATTTTATGAACAGCCCCAGACTTCTCAGACTCTTTTAGTGACTTACCGCTCAGAGGGAACTCATTCAGTGGCTCCTCTGGCAGCAGCACAGCATCTCTCCCTCTCCTCTCTTGCCATGCGTACATGGGAGTCAGTGGTGTCAAATAATTGAACTTTTAGAATGTAAACCTATGTGCCACACTGGGAAAAAAAATACATATATGTAAATGTGTGAGGAGAAATGGCAGAGTGTAAAGATCCAGGTGGATCTCACTCTGAGTTACTGTTGTTCACATACTAAAAATGAGACATAGTTTTTTGTTTAATCTTTACTGAATATTTGAAGGCAAAGGATAGAGGGAGGTAGCAGGGGGTTCTTGCAAGTGGTACATATCCCTTAATTAGTCTCCTAAAAGGACTATCTTTATGGCAGTTTTCCCTCCAGTAGGTCAGACAGAGAATTCAACAATGTTTCAGAAAGATTTTTTTATTTTATTGGCACACTTTGGCATGGCAACTGGTACAGCTCAGTAGCTGCTGGAAACTTCTCACACTCCAACATCTGCCCTGGGTCTTTAAACAAGACCCTGTTTAGAGGAGCATCCTCCCTTTTGCCCAACATTTTAGCAACACAGTTTATGCAGTTGAGAGAGTTTAGATCCCATTCACAACTCGTCATTTCAGCTGGCTTAAAGTGCATAAGTTATCCTTGTTGTGTTTCTATCAAACATCTCCGGGTGCATTACCACCTCCATCTGGACTTGAGGAGGGCCAATCCTGATTTCCAAGGGTGGATGAATTCATCTGACCAATACGAGGCAAAGTGGAAATGAAAATGTCTCAAATCTCAGCTGGATTTTACACAGATACAGGACCTTGAAGTGGGAAGTGTAAATAGGCTTGAGTGAATCAGACTTTGAACACCCATATAAATAATGTAATGTAAATGTAATGTAATGGGTTTTATTAGAACCCATTTGCATCACACAAGAAGCCAGGAACAGGTTGTAATGACATTTAATGTCACTAATTAAACGTCAGTTAAGCCTCTCCACAAAGTCCTTGGCAGCTTGGCTGGTTTGGCAGGCAGAACCGGGCCGTGAGGCAGGCAAGTAAGTGGTGGCATTAGCCCAACCACAAACACAGTTCAGTTTAATAACAGGCAACAGTACTGCGTAGAAGGTAGGAGCTGTAGTTTGGGAGGCAGAATATCTGGAACCAGGTAAGTACATAGTCTAAGCACACAAACCAGGCCAGGCAGAGGGTTGAGAAGCCAGCAAGGGAGTAGTCACAGGACGCACACATAATGGCGAATGTGGTGACACAGTGGAAGTCTTTGGACAAGAGGAAACCACTGGTAAGCAGACAAGAACACTCACACTATAGCGTTGTTGTCGTACGGTAACCTCAAACAGCCACAGATGAACAGGGCCCAAGGATGTAGAAACAGGTCTCAAGGTCAGGGACAGAAGACTGGCGCATTTACTTTGAATCAGATGAGGTAGGTAGATCAGAGGCAGGCAGACTTGGCATCAAGAAATCAGTCTGACATAAAGTGCTGTAGAGTCTTGCATGAGTGGCGAAGAACAATCTGGCAAAGAGAGCCTGTGAGGCAGGGGTAGATATACAGGTTGTGAGTAGTGAGTAACAGGTGAACTGAGTTGCTCTTATGAGGTAGACATTATTAGAGCTGAGGTGCGGGAAAATCAGGGTGAATGGACAATTACTGACTGGGACCTGGGTGATTGGGCATGCAGAAAAGAGTAGGTGACCAGAAATGTAGAACTAAGAAAAATAAGACTCAGACACAAATATGAGCGGTTTAAGACAAGAGTAAAAACATTTTTCTTGAATGAGGCCAAATGTGTCACTTTAAGAGTGCACATTCCATGTTTTTCACTCTATCAATCTTATTGAAAAAAATGATAATGAAACTGAAAAAAGCACTTACAGAACATTCAGCAGTTCCTGAATGTCAGTTGTTCTCTTGCTTTCACTCCCTGGTCTTTTCTCCACTGGCTGCATCTTCAGCTGCTCCTGGAGCAACTAGATTTAACTGCTAACCTACCTGAGGACCTCAGCTATTTCTTCATTTCATCAGTCTTCTCATCACTCTTATTTTATCCCTTGGGTGCCTCTTTGTACTCTTTCAGCTAGTGTAGGAGCTCAGAGAAAGATCTTTTTGGCACTCGGTCCACTGATACCTGCTCTCACTCCAGCAGAGTCTCTGAGATTTTCTTGGACCATCGACCTGTCCATCTCCTAACCCTTCTTTTGTCTTTACACATATTTGTCTAAATCCTCTACCTAATTTGACTTTTAAGTTTATGCCACTTTTCCTGTTATGTGTACATTTTGATCTTCAGTTCAAAATAATTAAATCCACACTTTTAAGTCTTTGTCTTGTCATGCATGCAATGCCTGGAGAACTGACATGTTCAAATCTAATCTTTCACACACAATGGTTCAGTCCTCTTAAGCAGTACTTATGTGTAGTATATCCTGTTTTGGGTGGTATTGCCAAATACACTCACATACTAAAGTGTTAAGTGGTACTCTCATATAAATCCAACCACATAGTAGTGGTAAGTAGCTGAAAATAGATAAAGGTAGAATAGGCTGATTTTAGCTTCAGTGGCTATGGATGATGTAGTTTTGGTCACAGCTAGGAAATAACTGCAAATCAAGTGTCGTGGTATAAATAGATTCATGCGTGTAAGGGGAATGATCCATCTGACACAGCAAGGATCACTCAATAAATTCTCATAATCCTTGACATGAGTGCAACATAAGTATATGACATAGCTATGGGGTCTGCCATGACACTTAACAGAATTTAGAGTCGATGCATCGACGTTAATCCCTGTTTGTCTTCACAGTATGTGTACATGGCCATAAATCTGCCACATGACCCATGCTCAATATATGTCCTGTATGTTCTGTGTTTAAGAACAAACTGTTGATATGGTGCACTTACACACTGAGGAGGAAATTTACAAAGAATGGATTGCGGCATGATGAATTGTACATCACTCGCAACCTCTATCTGATTTGACTTATTTCTCTCAGTGTGTGACTACTTGCTATTGCTATTTTTAAAACATAACATAGACCTTAGATGACATAAACAGATAAATTTACTTTTCATTTAGCGTTGATCTTGTTCTTGTTCAGGTCTGTCTTCCTGTTTCAGGTCTGTATATAAGTCAAAATGGCAGTGGTGGTGGTTTGGGGGTCACTAACTCTGTTTCTTTTTTTTGTTTGTTTTTCTTGCTTGTGTGTTGTTGTGTATCCGTCTGTTTCACCCAACCAAATTTGGAGTTATTTGCGGGTCTGTGAATGCAGCACAGATTGAGCTCCTCATGCATTATTTTTCTTCCTCAGCAGCAGCAATTTGTGGAGTTTTGAGTCACAGGCTGGATAATTGATCAGCTGATCCGAAATGATCAGAGCTGATCAGATCAGATTGATGGATAAGAGGAGCAGCTGTTTGTGACTGAAAGCAAACTTTTAAACCCAGCTCAATTAATGGTTAGGTTTCATTTTCACTGCGCCTCATGTTCTGCGTCTCCGTCTGTAAGCAGACTCCAAGTAATGTCTGTACTGCAATATTGTGGTGCGACGCATAAAGCAAATGGTATATGTATCCCAACAGTGCTCCTCTCCTAATGAACAGTCAAGCTCCAAAATGTGTGAGAAACTCTGGTATTTATACACATTATACTTCAGGTCCACCCTGCAAATCTAATTATTACCTCCGCCAAGGAGGTTATGTTTTCGCCGGCGTTGGTCTGTTTGTCTGTTTGTTGTCTGCAAAATAACTCCAAAAGTTATTGAAATTTTCAGGAAAGGTGGATATTGGGACAAGGAACAGATGATAAAATTTTGGTGGTGATCGGTTGAAGCAAAGTGGATAAATTAATAAATAAAGTCTATGGTCTGACAGCCTCAGCAGCAATTAAGACGGTGAAAATAGCGCCATCTGGTGGCCGGAAAGCATGTCTTGCTAAATATTGTTGTAATTCTAAAGATGAAATTAATATTCTGTGTTGGAAAAAAGAAAGTGAAAAATACAAAAAAACATATTTTCTGTGTTGGTACAAAATAAAAACGAAATAAATACACCACAGTGTATCCATGGTGAAGGCATATATAACCTAATAATGATAGTGATGCAAATAATCTAATTGTGATGCAGGCTGCCTTTTGTGAAGATGAATAACAGGTTAACTCTAGCTTCTCTGCGCTGTAGACTGTTCAAGTGCTGCACTGTCCTCAAGGTTTGAAGTCTGCCTCTTCATTCCATCAACATCACATTATTTACAAACATTTAGATAACTGATTATTGACATTTGTGACTCGATGCCAAATTGTCCACATCTGCACTGTGATGCATTTCCCCCACCTGTACTTTGTGCCAAGAGCACAGGAGGCAGAACAGAAAGCAAGCTACAGGTCCTGACCAGCCAGGTGCAGAGGCATTCCTCAAAATTTCAGGCCAGTAATGGGCAGAGGGCCACTTCGAGAACAGCCTCTAAAAAGTGCTTCAGTTTCCACCAACTCTCTGAAGACACTAATGATTTGCATGTGGCTATTATTGCTGCTCTTTGTACATTTTTTGCAATGAGGCTGATTTGTACCAGAGTTATGCACGGGTCCAGTTTTCAAGATCCGCCCCGACCCGGTGACGTACAAACCCGCACCCGAACCGCAAACCCGTGCATCAGGCCAATTAGTACCGCAACCCGGTCCAACCCGTTGAAACACGACCCGCAGCCCGACCCGTAACCCGGAATTAAAGTAATCATTTTGGGTCATATTGGCTGAATATTGAACAGCATAAGGTGCCAGTAAGTAAACAACGACCTGAATGAAGCAGCTCTCATAATAAAAACCTGACTTCAGCTCCATCATCAACCCTCTGTGTTCTTCTCCCATACGAGTGTAGAAGCACTCATTTGTTACGTTTAATGCTTTTAAACTTTTAATCAATGTAAAGGAACTTTACATGTGTAATAATAGACTTACTTTCTGTCCAGAGCGGCGTTCAGCAGTTACGAGCCGTCACGTGTTTTTAGAATCCATCGAGGACAGAAGTAATCCATCAGGGAAACACTTCAGAAACATTATAAAGTGATAGTTGTACGTTTTATCCACTTATTTCTCAAATACCTAAATAATTATTTACTGTTTTGGAAGCGGCGCTTGTTAGACGGTGGCAGCCATGTTGATTCTGTCGTCCAATCGCAAATTGTGTTATTAGATGATGAAACAGCTGAACCAATTACCGTTGCGAAATAGCGGAGGCGATCCTCAGAGAGTAAATAATGACCAAGATAGTTATCTGTAGTTTACCGAACTAATGACTGATGTGTTTATCTAAAACCCGCAATCCGACCCGCATGTTATTTTTTCCACCCAGATCCGAACCCGGGAAAAAATGTTTTTTTAAAAACGACCCGTGGGTACCCAGCCCGGTGCAGGACTCTGATTTGTACAGAAAATGGCCATTTTTGCACTGCATGTATGCACATTCATTTAAATATGTAACAGTAGCACAGGAGCTCTGAGACAGTATTTGCTTTGCAGTGCAGTGAGGGGGGCGCCTATGCTGCATCCTCTATGGCTGAAAAATGAAGCCAATGCAGAAGTGCCAGAAACTGCAGTTCCTCAAATGGCCTCCTGAGGCTGGCTCCAAAAGTTAGTCATTACCCGTAGACACTAGTGTTAAAATGCCCATCTTTATACCAGAAGTAAACATGTTTACAGCCTGGTACAAAAAGGTGTTTTTGTTTCTATAGTTAATTTCAGCATTCAGGACACCTGTGAGGGGAATGACTCTTTATATATCGCACCCATTTACATTTTATCATTAGGCTTAAAGTTATGTATAATTAAGGGCATGGCTGTCTGCGAGACATCGACACAGTCTATGGGCTCTAGTTTCCCGGCGCAGCGCAGAGTGGCGCAGGATGGCAAACCCTGCGCAGAGCTAGTTTCGAGCAGCGCAACCCGAGGCGCGCTCACTTTGGTAGTTTGGCAGACCGAGGCGCACTGAGATGGGTGTGGCGGCGCAGCAGGGGGAGGTGTCGACACATCCAGCTTGGCGCAGTGACAGTTTCGTGCCAAAAGGCTTCGCCGAAGGTGTGCTAAAAGCTCGCCAGCTGAAACCAGGTCTACTATCAGCGCAGGCGGAGCGCAGCCGGTGTAAGCCGAAGTTTGGCTGACCGGCGGACAGTGCGCACACGTCACCAAAACCTCACAGGCAGGTTTCCAGAATTTCAGGCACATTAACGATGCAATAAATACCCAAAAACCACTATTCAATGCAACTATCTGCAATCAGCACATAAATGTATTAGGGATGCACTGAAATGAAAATTTGTGTCCAAAGCCTAATAATATTAAGCGCTTGGCCGAATACCGAGTACCGAATACTGAATATCGTTGTTTAGTTTTTCATTAGTTTTTGCAGATGAACCCCCTCCAGATTAGTGTTGTTACGGTACCAAAATTGGATCCCACTGTATGATACCAATGAAAATGTCATGGTTCTAAGAAGTATCACGATACCACAGCGAAAATGCCTTGTGTCATTTATAAAAAGATGAATTACTTTTCTATAATACATCAATGATATTTCAGTGGAATAAATTACTTATTGACTTATTCATACTTAATACATACATAAACAGCATCAATAAGTGATGAACATAGGGGGGATCAAAATAAAATAAATAAATAAAATAAGAATCAACCAGCCACCCTCCTGCCCTGACAAGTAAAGAACAGTCCCTAAAGTGCAGTGAGGTTCGTGGGCCGTGAACGGCTCGTTTCTCCTCTGACACGTCACATACCTGTGTTCGGCTGGCTCGGCTGTTCTGGTACTTCTGGGCAGTCATGACGCCAAGAAGAGGATATTATTGGAGCCGATTTCCCGTTGCCGGTAAACCGATGGCCGCCGTATTTGACAGGAGTACATTACTGTCTGTGTCTGTGACCCCCGTTCAACCCACAACCGATGGGATTTGTCTTTCGTTTCTGCTGGTGATTGAAATCTGTAGGCTGCTCACACAGCGTGCTGAATGATTTAAGCCTATTTTGCTTGCTCAAAACTATTTTCAGTCGCAAATGCCGAGTGCCGTGACGGGCGGATCGCCACACTGCCAACATGTTACTCAGCCCGTCACGGCATGCTGTTTGATTGCGTTATCAAAACACGCCGCTATTATTCGGCCTTGCTTTTAACTTATTCCACCAAATAACGAATGTGTGTTTTTTTGCAATATTCGGCCAAATATATTCGGTTACCGAATATTCGGTGCATCCCTAAAATGTATCTCTATATCGACTGTCCCGTCACATCTGATGTCAGATCAAAGGGGATTGGCACCGTTTGGCACGTTTGGCACGCGTAATGGAAAGCCAACCTGATTTGATTAACACAGTTGCAAACTAATGAGTTCACATCCCTCTCAGCCAACCACAAACAGCCACAGCATCAGATACAGAGTATATATTCAGCATCTATCATCTTAGAAAAGTCAAAAGAAAAGAAACAGAGTGAGACTGCGAGAAAGAAAGAGATAGCGCGCGCATACAAGAGAAATGCAACATTGATTTCCAATTGTGGTGACCTCCCAGGCTACCTTTGCATCATCAGCCCGTGGAGGTCTGCTCCCAGTTCCGTATATTCGGACACTGCGAGCTTGGACCTCCCGGACCAAAACATCAGTTTCCTCCTGGGAGAAGTTTGACTGTCTGACGCTGCTGCTCTCTTCTGCCATGGCGAATTGAGTTAACTCTCATTACACCTTCGCGCGGCGCATTTAAGGGCGAGGAGAGGGGCTCATTTGATTGGTATGATGTATGTAAAACCCACTCCACGCCTTCTCTCCTCCCTCTTTCCGACTTGCGCAGGTAGGAGGGACGGAGGTGGGAAAGAGGAGTAGCTGCGCCAGGCGCACGGTGTGCCAAACTTGCAAAATCTGCCTGGCCACACCCAGTTGTCCGCCTCGCCCGGTCTGCAAAACTAGAGCCCTATAAGTCAGATCCCCCCTAGCTCTTCTAAAGCTCCACCCTCTTGTCCAAATATGGCCACTTCTGCTCCAAAAATCCAAGATGGAGACAGCCAAAATGCAAAACACGAGGCTTCAATATGTGAGTCCACAAACCAATGGATGAAGTCTCAGTGGCTACTATTATGGGTGCATAACACCCTTTGTGGGTGCTTTGTGAATTACATAGTCTCTTGTGTCATACATGCAGGTTTAACAGCCGCAAAGCTGTGAAATCCAATTATATTGAATTTGAACTTATGATTGTAGATTGAATATTCCTTTTTTTCTCCCACATTTAAATAGTACTTTGAATTTTGAATACAATGTGACGACTCTGTTTCCTATTTTTCCAATTTTAGGTTCTATCCCAGCAAAAATGGATTTCCTGCTTAGCAAAATATTACGTTTGATGTTATGATGAGAATTCTTTCAATCCCTTTTTGACAAATTCCATTTGGCATCATGCATTTCTAGGCAAAATGTCCTACTTAATATGCGTTTGTCAGGAATGTTTTCTGCCTTTTTTTCCCCACCAGGCCCTCCTTTTATCGTAACACCACCAGTGAACATTACAGTAAACATCTCGCAAGACGCCTTCTTCACCTGCCAGGCTGAGGCCTACCCTCGCAACCTGACCTACACCTGGTTCTGGGAGGAGGACAACGTCTTCTTCAAGAAGTAAAGTTATGATCGGTTTCATTATTGTCCACCATATCACTTCACCTGTCTCTGTACTGTTCACCAGCCACTGTCAACAGTCCTGTGTTTTCATGTTGTTTCTGTGGTGGATATTCACTAGAGAGGAATGATGGCACTTTAATAAATAAACAAGTACACATGCCTTTGCAATAATGATCAGGCAAATAGTATGCAGATCAAAATATGCCCTTTGGTGTTGCAGTTATTTAGCTGACTAAATATGAAAAAAATGCTTGCTTTAAAACTGTAGTATTTGCAATGTAAAAGTATTTAGACCAGTCATTTTTTACATGACAATGATCTTCCAACCCCTTCTCATCCCAATTCGTCACATATCGCCGCTTCGTTAGTGCCATTCACGTCTACACATTACGCGCTAATTATGCTCTTGCGTTGTTGTTAACCATCATGGTTTGGCTCTACCTTCATATAGGAAGCGTACACCAGCCTCGGCGATGAAAGTCTGGAGTTTGTTGCGACCTACACACCACCCCTGCTGCCCATCCTGTGTGGGGCTTTCCAGCTCTTTATATCACATCGTTACCGGTAGTGTTTCAAACTAACCAGCAGCGGAACGTAACACAATGAAAGGTTCTGTCTGGCCATGTTACAAACTGACACCGCCCAGCGGTGTATTATACCACCGCTAAAGGTTGCTTTTGGCATCAGTCTAACACCGAAATCACCAATTAAGAGAAGATATTTGATGAGCTTAGACTGAGAATGTGCTGGATATTCAATGTAAAAAATATCCCTGTCTTCATAAATTTAATGAAGCATTCCTTAATCATTTTTACAAGGTTAAAGACTATATAAAAAAAGTGGACATATCCACCATGACATCACCCATTGGTTTGTGGACTCAAGCCTTGAGTTTGGCATTTTGGCCATGGCCACCTTGTTTTTCTGGAGCCAGAAGTGACTATTTTTGGGTGAGCTCGGGTGGAGCTGGATAGGACTTGGGTCTCTAGGATACGGCAGTATTTAAAAAAAAAAATTCATGGTCAATATGACCGTATAATCAGTGCAGGTCAGATTGCCTCCTAAATTACCATTTGATCGGTTGCTAACAAGCAAAGTAGCCTTTAAAAAGCATTTTTTATAGCAGTGATCATTCATAAAATCCCTACAATACATCACTTCCAGCAAACTTCACATAGAACAGTAGAGCAAAACAGCATCACCAGTCTCTGATAACCAGAAATATTCTCTGGTATAGCTCAGCAAAAAAACACAAAGACCCCGAATCTGTCAGCACATAAGCTTGTCGTTTACTGCTGTGCCTGTTTGTGACTGGTAGACTGCCAACAGTATCTTCACTTGACCTGTTTAACTGACTTCAGCAGTTTAGAAAAAGGACTGCCATCTGTCCTGCTGTTATCAGAGAAATGTGAACTAACCACAGACACTTGCTTCATTCATGGATTCACTGTGATCCTCTGTCGCAGAATAAATACAGAGGAAACATGGATATTGGCACTATATTTAAGTTGTCTTGGCAACAAATCATATGGGTCACACAATATTAGGCTATTTAATATGCTATTTATTTATTGATTTGACATATTTTCCACTGGACATGTTGGTCGTTGGTATCTTCATCTGACAGCTACATGTATTATCAACAAAAAACAAGCATATGCCAGCTAACCTAAACCCTGGCTATGCCTCTATCTTGATAGTCACGTTGCTGTGATAGTAACTTGTCAGTATCGTCTACTCTTAATGGGACTAGAAGTTACAAAATGAACATCATGCTGTGTTAAAGAAGACTTGAAACTAGTGTTTGAGACTCTAAACTCATTAGGAAAATGTTTACTGAGGCAATCAATCAAGTGAGAAGTAGGCTAATTTTTTCATTGATTGATGAACCAGTAGAGTCGCCCTCTGTGGACCATTAGAAAGAATGCAGGTTAAAGGCACTGGCTTCACTTTTTAGACCTGGAAGCTACGTCCGTTCTTTTAACAATGTGACGATTACACAGAGAGATTAAATGCAGGTCTTGTCTGATTTTACGTCATAAGATTCTTCCTCATGTCAGATTAATCTGTAACCATTTTCCCCTATATGGTGCAGGGTTGGAGGTTAAAAACACCTTTGTATAACCACAATGATAATTGGACCAGCACCCTGTCCTTCCAGCAAAACATAGTTTTACAAACAGCAGGTTAGTCCCAACCTAACATCCTGACATCCTGACATCCTGTGTTTGTGTAGCCTGGTTCCAGACCATAGACCCCGCCCACTCAACTGAGTAGGCTCTGGGAGCTTCAGTCTGACACTCAGGCTAGTGTTTGTGATCTGTCTGTGGTCCTGCAGCAGAATCATCTAATAAACTATGACATTAAAGAGAACATTTGTAAAGACATTCAACACAGAGAGGAGAGCAAGAGTGTCCCTATTGTTGGTCAAATATTAAGGCTTCAGCAGCAAAATAAGTTCAAATCAATCAGTGATGCAGCCTGTGAGAGAGCATGAAATGTTTCAACTCATTTCTGATTCCTAGCAGGGATACCACTTCCTCTCACACAACAGGTGCCAAATACTATGCACGTAGCTCTGTCTCTAATAAAGTGGTAATAATCACCTTTGTCTATCACAAAAAGCTGTGACTTTAGCAGTTTGATGAAGCCAGAGACATTAGCTATTCTATGTCCAAAAATGGCTTTAGATAAGATAAGAGTTTGTATAATATGCAGGCTGTTTGTTTCTGCACAAAATGCAGGTCTTTGTAAAAAAAATTCTGCCCTGTAGAAAAAAGATTGAGCTGGCATGATGCTGAGCCACTTCAGTATGATGAGTTTTTAAACAGACAGACAGACAGGCAGACAGACATCTCTTGAAGATCCAAATCATTAATTTTAAAGAAGATAAACTTTGTGATGTAAAAAAGGCGTTTCACTGATTTTTTATTTATTTATTTATTTATTTTTTATGATGAATCTCTAGATTTGTCAGTTAGTAGGCACACCTCCCACTGTTGCCACAAGCGATAACATTTCCACTGCTGATGTTTGGAAGCTGTTTGGACAGAGACAATGCACTTGTTCATTCTGCTTACCCAGAAAGTGCCCCACAACCACCAAAGCTTGAAGTTACGTTAGGTTTCTAATGCACATTCACAATGCATCATATTACATCAACGTCTGCTTCAATGCACTGTTTGTAAAGGAGACATAGTAGGCAGGGAAGAACCCTGCTCTGATGCATCTGTGCAATAAAGCTGAACAAAAAGGGGATCTTTTCTCTTTTTTATTGGTGTGGCCATTTCATGCCACTGCGTTATGACAAAAAAGCGTAAGTTAATTTCAAAAACAGGTTCCCTGCCCTTTGAAAACTGTAAGATAAGGAAATGACGGTAAAATTGACTGATATTTTCAAGAACTGATATATAGATAAAATGTTTAAAGTAACAGCCTTAACATGATCATTTGCTCAAGAAAATCTAATATGGTAATGAATTTACTTCCTCAACAAAAATATATTTAAGAAAATATTTGTGGTGTGAAGTAGCCTACTTATACTGTATATGATCAATTAAAATAAAGAACTGGGGTTTTCTTTACGGAAAAAGAGGAAATTTTTGTCCAGATATCTGAAATTGTCATCTCTAGAACAGAGAGACAGAAAGACAGGCTGGAATGAAGCTACTGCTTTGGCTCTACACCCTGTTCATCTGGAGGCTGCTTCATCACTTCTCAGGTCTGCAGTATCATCAGGGTGGATGCTCATTACATTTTACTTAATCTAAGTTTTGGATCTGCTCATCAAATCTGAATCCTTCTAATTTATTTACCATTTTTTTTAAAGCTTTGAGTGAGCTACTCTTAGTTAACAGGCTTTCACTACAGATTTAGTCACTGCTCTGTGTCATTCATTTACTCTGTGCTCACTTCTTTCCTTTTGCTGCAATGGTAAACGGTGTTTGCTCTCAGTGCTACAGCTGCAAAAGACAAAAGAACATAATGGAAATATTATTAAATCTATCATTCAACAAATATCAACAAAAAAATGCATTATGCATTAGCAATTACCAGATGTCAAAATGATTACATTTCATGCTTGGACTTAGCAGTGACAAGATGTCACTTTAAAATAATGTGACTTGTTCCTCTCTTTTTAGTGAGTACTCTCCAACAACTTTTACCTTTGGCACTTTGTTTGGTTAAGTTAGGTGAAGTGTATCAACACGTTGGAACATTTAAGTTAAGGCAGTCCACCATGTTCAGTCAGTCAGTGTTATTAACAACTGTGTCGCTGAGTTAGTGCGTGTTTGTACACAACACCAGTCGTCTTTTTTTTGCAGATGCCTGTAGTGTCAGAAAGAGGGAGGCTATCTATTAGAGATGGTGAATTAAGCATTCAGTAAGGGATTTGTTGGCTGCAGAGTACAGAAGAGCATTGCATTCACTGAATTAAAAAAGAAAATGACACATTGTCTCATAATCATGCCGTAAGATCTCCTAATTATGAGATCTTATGGTATAAAAACTGTTAAACATTGACACCAGGAAAAAGACAACATAGAAGCATATTATCTAAAAGGCAATGGGAAGATAAAATAGCAAGATGTGTTTTAGTTGCTCACTGACATGGTACAGCTGATATCCTGTGGAGGAGAGACCCGCCAGATGCATATTTTGCCAGCCGAGTAATTCATTCTTAATGCTTATCGGTCTCTGTGAGTGGAGGTGGTGAACACAGTCAACTATTGTCCTGCGCCGGTGAATTACTGCACTACCATGCATATTGTGAGAGAACTGAAACAAGGCTCAGGCAATCAGTAATGCCTCCAAATTGTATTTCAGATTGCTTGCAGAGACAGTAGATCAGCCTGGCAATCAGCATGGCTTGTCCCAGTTTGACCCATGGCTGCAGGCTCGGAGTTCTTAAGTCACTCATAGCCTGAACCATTGCTTGCCAAGCCTCCCTGTCCAAATAATGGCTCATACTACACAACTTTGTTATATGTTTGCCAGAGACTGGTAGTTTTTGTTTTTTTAAAGAATGGGGTATTAAAATGAATAATTCCACACAAGATTTAGTGTCAGCAGCTCCAGACAGGGCGGGTGATGCAGATTCTGTTACGCCTAGCAGTTTCATTTTTTTTAATGACTGACTGACTGACTGAGGACTTAATGTAGTTTGATAAATGGTTGCATCTGCCAAAAAAAACAACCTTAAATCTGACATGTGTTTCCCTTTCATGTTTCAGTCAGCACTGTTATCAGCTCTCTGAAATGTAAGGTACATTTTTTTCACACCTAGAACCTTTTGAAAAGCCGCAATCATGACCAATTTGCAAACATGCTCTGCTCAGATGTTTTGCTTTTAAGACCTTCAATGTTAATATTTTTTTCCCCGTTAAAGGGTTTTTGGGGGCGAGTTTTTCCTTATCCGCTATGAGGGTCCTAAGGACAGAGGGATGTCTTATGCTGTAAAGCCCTGTGAGGCAAATTGTGATTTGTGATATTGGGCTTTATAAATAAAATTGATTGATTGATTGATTAATCAGCAGAAACAGACACCACAACAGTGATTATCATATGTGTTGTCACCATCTGGAATGATGTCATTTCTTTTCACTTGTTTCTCTCTCAAGACTCATATAGTTCACCTCTGCCCGTTGCACTCTTACAGTCTGATTTGTAATGGACAGTGGAGAGAGTAAAGGGAGCAAATGCAAAATATCTGTTGCCTTGACTACTGCAAGTGGCTGCTCACTCGTCAGCACACCCAAATCTCAGTATTGGCTTCAAACTCATTCCAGCTCACTCTCTCCAAATAAAAACGTATGTCTTAAGTAGAAAAGGGAGAGATAGGTTTAGTGTACTGAATAAACTATACTGTGCCTTTTCTTTAGTCCTTTAATGTTGTATTTTACACATTAAGGTCAGATTGCTCATCATGGGGAGAACTACTTAGCATATGAAAACAGCTGTATATAATGTCAACTGTGACTCTGGAGTTTTTCAGTTTTTCAATATTCATTCAGTTACATGCAGTGATGGTCTTTTTATTACAAGTTAATTTTAAATTATTTATAGATTTTTTTACAGTTATTCTTGATTCTGGCATTCATCCTCCACATTCTTGCCACCATACAAAAAATGAAAACCAAGATCTAGACAGGTCCAGAATGTTTTTCTTTTTTTCATGTCAGAAACTAGTGCCATCATTCATCATAAAATGTTCTTTGTAGTTATTTATGTAAATTTGTTTTGAATGGTCTATTTGTACACAGGTTGGTGTGATAAGATGTAATAGTGATGTCACCAGAGTTATCTTAGTTTCAGCCTTACAAAAAAAAGCTTGCTTTCCATCTAGTAGTGCATAGTTTGAAAGATGTGGGTGCATAACAAGCACAGTCTAACAAACAACACTATCACATTGCATTATGGGAAATGTAGGATCCAGGGTTTTTCGGAGCATGACCCATACAAGGGCCCTAAATGAGGAAATCTCAGCTTCTGCTGACTGACTGATTTAGTTCATTTCCTTTTTTAATCTGTCTCTCATAAACCTCCCAACTTTATACAAGGGCAATACTACATTACTGTGGGTAATGTACTCCTGGGGTTTTCCTTTAATGCTCCATATGGGTGGAGTGGTTTACAGTTGCAAACCCAGTTACAAACCATTACCTGCATGGGTTTTTGAAAACTAGCCTTTTTGTTTTTTTATTTGTCTTCTTTTTACATTTACTCAGGACTGTTCTTGTTTTTCTCTTTTTTTGTGCAATACAAATGATCAACAAGAAGATACATATGATGCACAAAAAAAACAATAGAGCCCCAAAAAGCAGGCACAACGGTAAAAAATAAATGGATTGCACTTCTATAGCACTTTCCTAGCCTGCTGACCACTCAAAGCACTGTCTACACACTACATGTCACATTCACCCATTCACACCATGCATGCACTACCATACATGGTGCCACCTGCGACTCAGTAACCATTCACAAACACTCACACATTGATGGAGAATCCACTGGGAGCAATTTGGGGTTCAGTGTCTTGCCCAAGAATACTTCAACATACGGAGTGGAGGAGCTGGGGATTGAAACTCCGATCTTCCACTCACTCTACCTCTAAGCCACCTACAATATTGGGCGTAAATTAGTTTATTGTAGTGCGCATAGGTTTGTGTGTGTGTGTGTGTGTGTGTGTGTGTTTGCGTGTAGGTGTAGGTGTGGCTGGGTTTCTTGTAAAAGAAAAAAAAACATAGAGGGGAGAGAGAGCCAAAGGGGGAGACAATATCAGGAAGAAGGAAGGAGAGAGAGGGAGAACCAAGCTACAGTGCTTTTGAAGGGCATCTCTGGTTGGGCCCGAGGATAGAGGGTAGAGAGGGGCTGGGCCGGGCTGGGGTGGGACAGGTTGGACAGCTGGTCAGGGCAGAGTTTCAGAGTTTTTCTGTTGTTGTTTTTTGAGTTCTTTTCCCTTCTCTATCTTGATTTCTGTTCAATCAATCAATCAATTTTATTTATAAAGCCCAATATCACAAATCACAATTTGCCTCACAGGGCTTTACAACATCCCTCTGTCCTTAGGACCCTTACAGCAGATAAGGAAAAACTCCCCCCCAAAAAAAGGATTCTTGGCATATGAATGTGCTGCTGAAAAATCTGCAGGCACTGTGCGTGACGTTAAGTCAAGCATGAGCCAAGTTCTCTGTGATCCCCTTCTTTAGTTTCAACACAGAGTCTACAAGCTGGGTAGAGACTTTCAAAGTCTGAAATCTCTGCTTCTGGGAAAGTTATCATTGGTATTGCTATCACTATATCCATCAACCTCACACTGGTATATTGTAATGAGTTTGTGCTAAAGGGCAGTAACTAATAAGCAGGGAATATACGTTTACTTGTGTTTTCCAGGTATCATTGTAGCCTGTAACTTACAGCTCCTCTGCAACCAGCCATTCTGCTGTGAGTCATGAATCAAGCAGTGTGCAGAACATCATTTATGTGAACGTCAGAGCTACACATCCTCTGAGACATGAGCAAAAAAACCCAAAGCTAAGCTGGCACCATTCAAATAGACCAAAGGCTTCATCATCATACTGAAGAAGCCTTCATCATGCATCAGTGACAGTATGCATTTGTTTGTGAGTGGGGTGGTGAGGGGCATTTGTGTAGTAATTGTGTATAGGACTTCTTTGCAGTTACTTTAGGTAGGGCATCTGTGCAATACTCTTGGGTACATGGCTCTGGGGGTGATACTGTATGTTAAGTACAGTTTGCTTGCACGTGTGCTCATGTTGCCTGTGTTCTCTCAAATGTCTAAGACAAATTTTCCTAAGGGAAACAATAAAAGCTTATCTTATCTTATGTTACATTTGCATCTATTGATAAATATTCTCAGGTAAATGCTTATCATGACTTGTGCCCTCTGATGACTGAAAAGATTTGCAGTTTTTTTTCCCCTTTAAAGGGTTTTTTGGGGGGACTTTTTCCTTATCCACTGTGAGGGTCCTAAGGACAGAGGGATGTCGTATGCTGTAAAGCCCTGTGAGGCAAATTGTGATTTGTGATATTGGGCTTTATAAATAAAATTGATTGATTGATTGATTGATTGATGTAGATGTCAGTACTAGGAAAAGTTTGTTTCACAAAATTGAAGCTGCAGTGTGGAAGTAGTTACAATTTGTTGTACGTTTGGTAAATTATGAGTCTTACATTGAAACTCGACTTAGATGTTTGCCAAATTTCTGTCTTATTTTTCTCTACTCTATATTGTTCCATATGACATTATGTCAGATAAAACACACATAGATCCTGACATTGACATTTCTATTCTCTTTATTTTCATAGTGACCTAAAGCGCAGAGTCAGAATTCTCATCGACGGATCTCTCATCATTGCCCAAGTCAAGCCAGAGGATGCTGGGAAATACACCTGTGCTCCTAGCAACAGCCTGGGCCGACCACCCACTGCCTCTGCCTACCTAACAGTGCAATGTGAGTGTCCTGCTGTTTTTACACGTACTAAGCTGAAAGTCTGTCCTGGTTTATTTCACGAGTCCCTCCCTGTCTTCTCTTTGTCCTTTTTGTTTGTTTGGGTCAAAGCCACGGACACCTCAACTCTGTACTATTAATACCAAGGGCTAATCATAGTGGAGGTTCAAAGGAGGGAAACATGGCAATGCATGTAAACCCCAATATGCTCACTCAACTTACTTTTTTTGGAAACAGGTTTAGTACAATACAGTAACATAAATGTTTTGAGTACACCAGACACAAAATAAATGTGTCACATGGCCCTTGTCTGACAGGAATTGTATGTCAGTTAACATGACTTTTTTGTTGCTGTTATTGTTGTTGGTTTTGTTGTTGTTGTTGTTGTTGTTGTTTGAGCATTTAATTTTATGTCATATGAACATAGAAACACTGACTATACATTTTATAACAAGTTCTTAAAATTTCATTGACTTATAAAAAAAATATTGTGGTGGGCTTAGGTTTCTTGAGTGTAAAAATAAGGCAAAGGGATGATCTCTGAACCAAGAACTGCTCTTTATTTCACCTCAGCACAACTTTCTGTTAGACACTCTAATATCCACTCAGGTAGAAGGTCACTAACTGTGTATACAACATAACTCATGTCTTTTACCACAACATTAACTGTAACCTGTTAGAGCCATTGTGAAATACGTGAACATTAATCACTGTGTAATGGGTAACCATAGTGATTTAGAACACATTTAACACAGTTTTCTTCAGCTTATGGCCTTAAACACATTGGGTCTCATTCATGAAACGTCAGCAGAAGGAATTTGTGTGTAAACTGTTTGCAGACGGAAATTTACGTGCATGTCCGCATTCATCAATATTTTAGTAGCTCCGATCTTTTCGTAGCTACTAACAAAATCTACTCCTGCTCCTGACCACTCGTAGTGCTTGTGTAAATTTAGTAAAGCACATAAATATTGCTTTTCACTATTGGAAATTACAATTTTAACTCGTCTTGCGCTCTGTTATGTATACAATACACAGATGCCTTTGAAACACGTAATCTAAACATGACAAAAATATTAAAAATATAACACATTTAGTTACATTAGTTGGCAATTAGCAGGTTTAAGATCCAGATTAGGTTCATGACTGTGAATTATCTATGTAAATCGACTCAATAGATTACACATTCTTTCTACATGTTGAATGATGATAATAAAAATATACGTAAGGACAGCCGGATCACAGCCTTTTCGGCCTCGGTGCCTGGGTTCAGCAGGAGCAGCAGGAGCAGCAGGTGGTGGAGTCACGAAGGAGAACGTGCCAGCTGAAAGAATTATTTGAGACAACACGTTTTTTTTTGTTGTTTTTGTTTTTTTGTGTGGCTTGAATAAATCTGATTTGAAAAATGTTTAATTTACGTTGTATAAAACAGAGCTTTAGGCTTTTAAGATTCAAATAATTTGAAGACGATGCATACAAAACTGCTGTAGGCTATATGTTATCCTTATCATTTGTTAAAATAAATGTTAAATAGCTCTATATTCCGACAGCCATCACTGATTTAGAGTTTATTATGCACAAAACATCTCTGGTTTCCAGTTCCCACTTCATTCAAAACCCCACAAATGAATCTTCTGTTTGTTTGGTGACCGCTGTATTTTTGTGTGTGCTTATGCATTTGTTTGCCTCCAGTTTCATATCAAACCATTTACGCTTCACCTCTGACATGGTTCTTTGTACAGAGACAACATTAACAGCATCTGTTACCTCCCTCCAGGCCTTCGCTTTGCCTGTCCCTGTCACACCACTACTAACTGAAGAAAATAAAATGTATTTTCTTAAGTCCACTTCACCCAAAAGTATTTCAATCTCCGCTTCGGAAAAAGTCTTTTTCTTTCTTTCTCTTTCTTTCTTTGCGCCATGACTAACAGGTCGACTGGATGCACCTACACCTCCTTATATGGTGGTCATTGGCTATTCATGGGGTGGGATTTATGCTAATTGCTGATTACCGGGAGCGCGCTGCCACTTTACGATGGATTGGCATTCATGATCATACACACGTGTTTACAATCAAATCTGAGTTTCCCGCGGCGTTCCTGAATCCGGAGTAGGCTTTTAGTAGTGTAGGCTTTTATGTGCAAATCTACACACAGATTTACTAACTTTTCATGAATGAGACCCATTGTCTCATGGCCTGCTAGGAAACTCCACCTATTTAGCCCCAACATGCCACAATATGTTATGTGCACAATTATAGTATTGTGTATGGCCTTAAACTAATTAGGCAAAATCATCTTTATAAATTTTAGTCATATTAACTCAAAACTCAAAAATTGTCTACTTAACATAAAAAAATATGTCAAGCTCACAAGGGATGAGTTTTTGTGAACGTGAAGTGAACGTAAAGTTTTTATGTCATTTTGTAAATCTGGGGAGTCTGTGGAGACTTAACAATAAGATATTGTGTCATGGATTGGGGTTTACAGTGTGTAGAGAAAGAGACAGGTGAAGAGACATGGATAACTTAAAGCCCCTTAAAGCTTGGCTTGAAGTCTGAGACACTACAGATAAATTACTGAATAAGCAAAAATCAAAACATCTTTTGGAATTATTTTAGTAGGCTAAGGGTGTGGTTTGGCCACATTTCATTGACAGTAACCAAAAAACCCACCACCAGCTCTCATCAGATTCTAATCAAAATGTTGCTAAATCCTGATTGGTGCAATAAGATTGTGACATCACCTTTTCCCAACTGAGCCCCACCCACTTCAAATGAGGAAGAAAAGGACAGAGAAAAACACAAATACAGAAATCTGTCATGTGAAACAAGCTGAAGTGTGTTCATTTAAGTTAGTGAGTCTATATAGGATTCTGTCACTCTTAGAAAGAAGCTTGTTAACAAGATACTTCATCTGGGACTAATAGTAAACGAACCAAACACCTGTGAAACAGTGAAAACACATTAGAACTTTGTTGAGGACCTTTATTGATTGATTGATTGATTTATTGATAGACTGGATTGATTCATCAGGTTCATAAAGACCCGGTGAAAAGACATTGACTTCAATAAGATGTCAATAGTTATAAATACTGCATTGCACAACATAGAAATGTGTATTTAGTCTACAAAGTGTGCCAGGTAAAACCCTGAGCGCAAGCCATGTAAAATCACACAATTGATATTATTATGTTATATTCTCATCACTTGTATCATTACGCTGGGTTCACACTGAATGCGGAAGCGCCCTGATTTGTTAATTGTCGTGCAGCTGCCTGTCAGCAGTCGCCTAGCCGTTCACACCAGGGGTGCATTTCTCCGCACTGGTCAGCAAGAGATTCTGCTCTCTAAATTCTGTTCAATCCATACTGACTCCGACCATTGTTCGGCTGTCTCTGTTGTAACCATGTCTGTCTGTCAGCAGTTTATTTTATTTATGGGTTAATTAATTTCATCCCCCTGCCCCCTACAATGGGGAATTAATATATGCCTATAGTGAAACCAGAAAGCTCGTAGCCACTCTGGGGGCCTTGATCAATCACTACAGATACTGTTCAAGTTCACAGCAGCACAACATTTTTGTGTGATTTTTTGGGGGGGGGGTAACTTTGTCTTTATTGATTTCTTTAAACAGTGCTTACAGAAAGCAGGCAGAAGATAAACAAATAAAAAACATGAAACAAAAAACACAAAATGCAACAAAATGTGTACATGGCCTGTGGGGGGGTAGATGTTTACAATCCACTTGAGTCACATTAGTCCTTGTGTGTTGTTTGATCTATATGATAACCAACTTCCTGTGGAAATTATGCTCCAACAAGTGCACCAAGAAAAAGAAGAGACACAGGGTTCTAGGATTCCTGTTTCTCTGATCCTAAGAGTCAGTGTGGATTGATGCATTTGATGATATTGAAAGTTCTGTAAGACAGGTGAGTGACAGACATCAGATCTAACTTTGCTCATTATCTAGACTTAAGTTTTAGAAGGCATTAAGTTTTACTTAAGTTTTAGAAGGCATTACAGACTTCACATATATATATATATATATATATGTATATATATGTATATATACATATATATATATATATATATATATATATATATAGATATAGATATATATATATATATATATGGAAAAGCCAAGAGTAATATTCAAAAGAGGAAGTAATGTAAGGGACAAGTGGGTACACTCTGAATGCATCCCCTAAAATATCTATTGTAATCACACCCATCCCCGATGGAAACTATAAATACGGTGCTTGTGCACAATATAACAACAGACCTAGACAAATTTGACTAAGCCACCCACCTACAGGTTAAACAAAACAAATCAGAGGAGTAACATCATGCATGGAAAGGGTGCCATTTACTTGTGGAAAAGGATATGTAGCAAAAACACAAGAGAGAATAGCAGAACATAAAATCACCATAAAACTCAAGAAAGAGACCTATACAGTTGCAGCACATTTTACGGAAATGTATCATCCAGTCTCTTCTCTGACATAGATGGGAAGTCACAAGGTATATGTGTCAAAGAGGGGGGGCCAAAATTGGAGAAGTGGCTTCTAGGGAGGGAGCCATTTTGCCTTTCTTAACGGGGCACTTTAAGCCCAAAAGGATTAAATGAGAAATTAGACTTGAAGCCATGTCTGTAGAGTCTACTGGGTTACAGTGTTCTTCATTAAAAGGATTTCTTTGAGAACAGCTAGAAGTGTAATTCTTTTATAACCACCAAAAAAGTCCTTCCTAAACAAAGCAGTATCAGTTTAAGTGTCCACTATATTGAGAGTATTTTCACTGCTTTATTAGGGCTGCACGGTATATGCGGTAGACGGTAGAAATGATATAAATTTGGCCCACGGTAGAGATTTGTGCTCTACCGTCCTATCGTCAATGACGTCATCGCACCTGCCTCAGTGTGAAAATGGCTGCGAGCACAGAGACAGCGGAGCAAGAGGAGCTGGTTCACGTCCGTGATTTAGCGTAGCACGTGCAACATGTGTTGCTGCAGAACTTGTGAGTGAGTGAGTTAATGTCTTATGAACAGCCCCGCACTTCTCAGACTCTTTTAGCGACTTACCGCTCAGAGGGAACTCATTCAGTGTCTCCTCTGGCAGCAGCACAGCGTCTCTCCCTCTCCTCTCTCGCCGTGTGCACACGGGAGTTGGTTTTCGGCAAGAGAGTTTGTCATAAACCTTTGGTAATGTAAACCTATGTGACGCTAGGGGCTCCACAAAAAACTCCATATGTGAATGTGTGATAGTTGTGGTATCATAGCAGCCTGTCACAGGTTACAGCGTGATGATTAGAGGAGAAATGGCAGAGCATAAAGGTCCAGGTGGAAAAAACACAACTCAGTCATTTAGGATTTTGCTAAAAGAAGGAAATTACCTTTTGATATAGATCCCAGGGGACATTTTGCACCATAGAGTACTGGGTTTTAATTTTGAGTTTTGAGATCTGCATTCTGCACAATAAATGCTCTAAAAAATACATTATATCTTTGCTTTTGTTGTTGTTGTTGTTGTTGTTATCAATTTAGCTTTGCTAAATTGACTACAAAACCCATTCAGAAACACTTCTATTATAACTTTTACACTTAAATTTATACCGCGATATATACCGTTACCGTGAAGGGATTCGATTTATACCGTGATATGAATTTTAGGTCATACCGCCCAGCCCTATGCTTTATCTTAATGTCAGACAGTGATTTCCAACAGGAAGAATTAAGCCATGGCATCACTTTCTTTCAAGCCAGACTCTATTGAGAAAAACAGTAATTTAACATCTCTGATCACAGTTAGTTAGTTTATGTTACTGTGTGACTTGGGCATTTAAATGGGTTACTTTGGATTCACCAAAGTCACACAATAACACAAACTAACTGATCAAAGCAGCAGTAGACCAGCAGCCCCCGAGTTTAGCAAGCTAAAGTAAGTTTTTTCACCCATGGAGTTTGGTGGCTTTAACCAGAGTATAGATGGGGGAACTGAAGCCATAACGGCTTCCTCGTCGAAACAGGCTGTCAGACAGAAAGGTAAAGCAGTGAAAAAAAATATATACACCTGATGTTCAAGATTTTTTAGGAGGGACTTTTTTAGGTGGCTAAAATACATTTTTTTTCACGGACCCCACCATAGCAGGACATTGTTTAGCTTCTGAGTCAGACTCTGGCCTGCTTCTCCAAACTGAGGGTGTGCCAACTAATATCTACTGCGTGTAATACACTGACTATGGATAAGTACCCCATACAACCCCACTTAAAAAATATAAACTATCCCTTAAAGAAAAATTAAGCTGAACAAGGAGCTTGAAAGAATATAGAAGACACTGACTTGTATTGAAAAATATATATCAACCCTTCACCCACTGATGGATTAAAATGAAAAAGTGTACATGTAAGAGAATAATGTGAAAAGTCAACTTTTATCTAACACTCTGTATTTAGAGTTATAGATATCTTTCTTAAGCCTGAGGACAATGAGAGTGTGATATTAGTAATTTTGAAGAAAAAAATGACAGTAAAGTTTCTTAGACATGGTATCTTTGGTGACATAATGATGACATCATGCAGGCTGTTCTCACAAATTATGTACGAATTATGAATTTGCACCCAAATTCGTACATATCCCATGTATTTTGAAAGGCTGCTACCACTTGACCAGTGTGCTGACAGCAGTAAAGTAGAGCAGTCCTGAGCACTTTAAGGAGGCAGGTTGGGGTGGTGGATGGGTCACAAAAAAAACAGAGTTTCGCAAGATATCATATGAACCGATTTATGAGAATATGTTGCATCATGACAGGTCAGTGTGTTGTATGTAAGGAAACTGGAGACAGCATCAGGCACCACTCTGACGGAGGCAAATGGAGGCAAATAGTGCAACCTGTTTTAATTTTGATAGATCCCAAACAGAACACACTCTGTGTGGATTGGACTTTGGACCTCGGCTGAGAAAATCATTTTTAGAGAGAGAAATTGGTCACTTGATTATCAGTATAATTGTTCCAAATGGCTCCTCAAGAAATTAGCATGTGTGTGCAGCCTGTCTGGCCGCTGGGCTTGTTTACAAAACTTGCCATCAAAGATAAAATACTTAGACTTCAAAATAATCTTAGACAGGTCCAATAATAACTGTGTTTCAACATCACAAGGCTTCTGTTGAAGAAACTAGGACGTACTGTAGCATTTAAGACCTCATAATCTTTTGTTTTGGTACGACTCTTTCTACATCAAACATGACTATCTTGAAAAATAATAGAGTAGTAGCTGAATAGTATGATACCTGATGACTAATCATTATCTCTGCACACATTGTTGAGAAGGGACCCCATTTTTAACAAAAGGCTCATCCATGATTGGGAGTTTCTGATCAGTACTAGCAGGACAAATAGCTTTGACTCTGCTGCACGTCCACAAACTGTCTTCTTTGGGTGGGAAATGTGCTCGGTGCATCCTCTGCAGTGTGGAATAGATTTGGACACTCTACTCTGTTCCACCTCTCAGCCAATCCCACCCAAACACCCATATGCTTTCTCAAACACACTTTTCTATTTTGCATGATGTGCCTTGTGCCTCTCCTTCCTGCTATCTCGTTTTCTCTCTCCCCTGCCTCTCCCTTCGCGCTCTTCGTTCCTTATTTGTACTCATTTATGTATATATATTCATATGCACAGTAACACATCTCTGTCTCTCCCTCCCTCTGTCTTCATCATGGGTTGCCGCCTCCTTATTCTCTCCTCCCATAAAACACTCACTCAGTCCATCAGTCACTCGGAGGTCTGGAATCATGACGCCTGGTGAATTTGTCACTTTGGAGAAGCATGTTGCTCTTATTTGGAGCAGACAGGACGAGCTCTGAGATTTTTGCCTCGTCGACCGGTGGCCGGCCACTGGCAGTAGTCAAGGCAACAGACATTTTGCATTCCTTTGCTCTCCTGCCTCCTTTGATGGCTGTACATTAGATTGTGGTGTGTGAGTGTGTGTGTGAGGAACAGAGGCAGGCAACACCAGTCGTGAGAGGGAGGGAGAAGGGGGGTGGGGGGGATTACATCATTGCTGTAAGACCAGGGACTTTTCTCTGTCAGACTGCAGAGTGCTTTCTTTGTCTTTCTGTCGGATTCTTTCCTCTTATCCTCATCTTTTCCTTTTGTTCCCTCTTCCCCTCTTTATCAGTTTCCCTCAATCCTCAACATTCGCTCTTCCCTATTTGTTTCATGTCCTTTTTCGCTCTTCTACCTCATACTGTTTAAATCTCTCTCCCACAGTCTCCCTTTCTATGTCCTCCCTCTGTCTTTCTCCCTGAAATGCTTGCCAGTGAATAACTTCCCTAAAGCATCTTGCAGTGGGACCCAGCGTGTCGTGAGCGATAGCGCTGTCTGAGGGCTATATTTAGAAACTTGGCTGATATTCTTGTCTGTGGTGCTGGTGGCAGCGCTCCTCTGGGCTCTTTGTGGCAGAGCGCTGCTGGGCCAGCGGTTAGGACTTCGGAGGACAGCAGCTGTTGTACAAAGTTGTTCTGGCAACAGTACGGTCAATCGATCCCTCACTGTGTTTCAATGCCCCTATCTCATCATTTCATGCAGTCATTCGCTCAGTAGTTCATGCGCTCACTCTCGTCTACATCACATCGCCTCATCCTCCACCAGCTCCTCTCTACCTTACGTCATCGAGTCACATCTCTCTCTCTCTCTCTCTCTTTCTCTCCCTCTCTCTCTCTCTCTCTCTCTCTCTCTCTCTCTCTCTCACCTGTCCTGTTTCCCACGCTCGAGCTCAGCCTCACTCATCCTTTCTCAGTTGCTCTGCTGATAGCACTCACTCCTCCTCCTCCTCCTCCTCCTCCTCCTCCTCCTCTCACTCACACCATTTCTTCTCCTTATCACCCAGTGCCTACTTTGAAGCTCTCCTCCTTGACCTCATTTAGGAACCATGCTGTTCTTTCCCCTCTTTTGAATTCAGGATTTAAGAAAAATAAGTTTTAGCTTCTCCTCCTTTTTGCCCTAATTTTCCTCCTAGCCCCTTTCCTCTACCAGATGGACTGCCTTTTTCTCATATGCCTGTCTTTGACCATATCAAATCCCAATGATTGAAGACTGAGGGCCGGATCTACTAAAGGTTTGCGTGTATAAAAACAGTATCCATATCCCTCCAGGATCTCGCGGCAAAAAAACCTTGAATTTGCAGCCAATTTTGTCAGAAATTGCGATGAAAATTGCGGCATTTTTATGTGATTTTTTGCGGGAAATTGCGGGAAATGACAAAAATTGCGGCTAATGACAAAAGGAGAAAAAAAAATTTGATTTTTTAAAAAAATCACTACCTCCAAAAAGACAAGTCATGTAATCACTTGCTATAATAATCATACTGAATATTACAAAAATAGCTGCAAATGTTTTTTATAGTTCTCTTCTTTAGTTTTATTTAATTAGTTTCGAAACATGGACTCCAATAATGTTGCAAAAAATCCTGAGTGAATATTGTAGCTCTCAAACCACACAATGTGACTGTAAAACATGTAAGCTACATCTTCTGTAAACATAATATTTTAATACATTCAACACATATTGTATACATTTAAACAGTGCAAATTCTTACACTGAACAAAAATATAAACGCAACACTTTTGTTTTTGCTCCCATTTTTCATGAGCTGAACTCAAAGATCTAAAACATTTTCTATACACACAAAAGACCATTTCCCTCAAATATTGTTCACAAATCTGTCTAAATCTGTGTTAAGAGTATAAGAGGGGCCTCCACAATGCCAGAGCAAACTATTACTCAGCACTAATAGAGGAAAACAAGAACAACCCCAGGTTTCTTTTCAGCACTGTAGCCAGGCTGACTGAGAGTCAAAGCTCTATTGAGCCTTGTATTCCTTTAGCCCTTAGCAGTAATGATTTTATGAGGTTTTTTAATGACAAAATTCTAACTATTAGAGGCAAAATGCATGACCTCCTGTCCTCAGATAGTACCTATCTAACTTCAAACACAACTGTAAGACCTAATATATATTTAGATTGCTTCTCCCCAATTTCTCTTCATGAACTGACCGCAGTGATTTCTTCATCTAAATCATCAACGTGTCTCTTAGACCCCACCCCAACTAGGCTACTTAAGGAGGTCTTACCTTCAGTTAACACTCATATATTAGATATGATCAATATATCCTTATTAACAGGCTATGTACCACAGTCTTTTAAGGTAGCTGTAATTAAACCTCTACTAAAAAAGCCCACCCTGGATCCAGAGGTGTTAGCCAACTATAGACCAATATCTAATCTTCCCTTTATGTCAAAGATCCTTGAGAAAGTAGTCGCAGACCAGCTGTGTGATTTTCTCCATGATAATAATTTATTTGAGGAATTTCAGTCAGGATTTAGAGTGCATCATAGCACTGAGACAGCACTAGTTAAAATTACAAATGACCTTCTGATTGCTTCAGACAAAGGACTCATCTCTGTACTTGTTTTATTAGATCTTAGTGTGGCGTTTGACACTATTGACCATCAAATTCTGCTACAGAGACTGGAACACTTAATTGGCCTAAAAGGTTCTGTACTAAGCTGGTTTAAATCTTATTTATCTGATCGTTTTCAGTTTGTTGACGTTCATAATGAATCATCCTTACGTACTAAAGTTTGTTTTGGAGTTCCGCAAGGTTCTGTGCTCGGACCAATCCTATGTCTATATATGCTTTCTTTAGGTAACATCATTAGAAATCACTGTAAATTTCCATTGTTATGCGGATGATACACAGTTGTATTTATCTATGAAGCCAGAAGAAAGTAATCAATTAACTAAACTTCATAATTGCCTTAAAGACATAAAAACCTGGATAAGCACCAATTTCCTGATGTTAAATTCAGACAAAACTGAAGTTATTGTTCTTGGCCCGAAACAACTCAGAAACTCTTTATCTGATGACATAGTTTCTCTAGATGGCATTGCTCTGGCCTCTAGCACTACCGCAAGAAACCTCAGAGTAACATTTGATCAAGATTTGTCTTTTAATTCTCATTTAAAACAAACCTCACGGACTGCATTTTTTCATCTGCATAATATTGCGAAAATTAGGCCTATCCTGACCCGAAAAGATGCAGAAAAATTGGTCCACGCTTTTGTTACCTCTAGGCTGGATTACTGTAACTCTCTATTATCAGGTAGCTCTAGTAAGTCCTTAAAAACTCTCCAGCTAATTCAGAATGCAGCAGCACGTGTACTAACAGGAACTAAGAAACGAGATCATATTTCTCCTGTTTTAGCTTCTCTGCACTGGCTCCCTGTAAAATCCAGAATTGAATTTAAAATCCTACTGTTAACTTATAAAGCTCTAAATGGTCAAGCTCCGTCATATCTTAGAGAGCTCATAGTGCCATATTATCCCACCAGAACACTGTGCTCTGAGAATGCAGGGTTACTCGTGGTCCCTAAAGTCTCCAAAAGTAGATCAGGAGCCAGAGCCTTCAGCTATCAGGCTCCTCTCCTGTGGAATCATCTTCCAGTTGCGGTCCGGGAGGTAGACACCATCTCCACATTTAAGACTAGACTTAAGACTTTCCTCTTTGATAAAGCTTATAGTTAGGGCTGGCTCAGGCTTGCCTTGTACCAGCCCCTAGTTAGGCTGACTTAGGCCTAGTCTGCCGGAGGACCCCCTATAATACACCGGGCTCCTTCTCTCCTTCTCTCCTTCTCTCTCTCTCTCGTGTCCTATTACTGCATCTTGCTAACTCGGCCATTCTGGATGTCACTAACTCGGCTTCTTCTCCGGAGCCTTTGTGCTCCACTGTCTCTCAGGTTAACTCATATCACAGCGGTGCCTGGATAGTGTGACGTGTGTGGTTGTGTTGCTGCCGTGGTCCTGCCAGATGCCTCCTGCTGCTGTCATCATTAGTCATACTTCTACTGTTATTATACACATATATGATTATTGTCACATATGTATACTGTCAGATATTGATATATACTTTCAACATATTGTATCACAGTAGCCAGAACTATAATTATAATATTATTACTTTCATTAATGTTGTTGTAAGCTACTGTCATTACCGTCTGTCCTGCATCTCTCTCTCTCTCTCTGTCTCTCTCTCTCTCTTTTTCTGTCTCATTGTGTCATACGGATTACTGTTAATTTATTATGCTGATCTGTTCTGTATGACATCTATTGCACGTCTGTCCGTCCTGGAAGAGGGATCCCTCCTCAGTTGCTCTTCCTGAGGTTTCTACTGTTTTTTTCCCCGTTAAAGGGGTTTTTTTGGGTAGTTTTTCCTTATCCACTGTGAGGGTCCAAAAGACAGAGGGATGTTGTATGCTGTAAAGCCCTGTGAGGCAAATTGTGATTGGTGATATTGGGCTTTATAAATAAAATTGATTGAAAAAATTGATTGATTGACTGTTAGTGAGCACTTCTCCTTTGCCGAGATAATCCATCCCACCTCACAGGTGTGGCATATCAAGATGCTGATTAGACAGCATGATTATTGCACAGGTGTGCCTTAGGCTGGCCACAATAAAAGGCCACTCTAAAATGTTCAGTTTTATCACACAGCACAATGCCACAGATGTCGCAAGTTTTGAGGGAGCGTGCAATTGGCATGCTGACTGCAGGAATGTCCACCAGAGCTGTTGCCCGTGAATTGAATGTTCATTTCTCTACCATAAGCTGTCTCCAAAGGTGTTTCAGACAATTTGGCAGTACATCCAACCGGCCTCACAACCGCAGACCACGTGTAACCACACCAGCCCAGGACCTCCACATCCAGCATGTTCACCTCCAAGATCATCTGAGACCAGCCACCCGGACAGCTGCTGCAACAATCGGTTTGCATAACCAAAGAACTTCTGCACAAACTGTCAGAAACCGTCTCAGGGAAGCTCATCTGCATGCTCGTCATCCTCATCGGGGTCTCGACCTGACTGCAGTTTGTCGTCGTAACCGACTTGAGTGGGCAAATGCTCACATTCGATGGCGTCTGGCACGTTGAAGAGGTGTTCTCTTCATGGATGAATCCCGGTTTTCACTGTTCAGGGCAGATGGCAGACAGCGTGTGGCGTCGTGTGGGTGAGTGGTTTGCTGATGTCAACGTTGTGGATCAAGTGGCCCATGGTGGCGGTGGGGTTATGGTATGGGCAGGCGTATGTTATGGACAACGAACACAGGTGCATTTTATTGATGGCATTTTGAATGCACAGAGATACCGTGACGAGATCCTGAGGCCCATTGTTGTGCCATTCATCCACGACCATCACCTCATGTTGCAGCATGATAATGCACGGCCCCATGTTGCAAGGATCTGTACACAATTCCTGGAAGCTGAAAACATCCCAGTTCTTGCTTGGCCAGCATACTCACCGGACATGTCACCCATTGAGCACGTTTAGGATGCTCTGGATCGGTGTATACGACAGCGTGATCCAGTTCCTGCCAATATCCAGCAACTTCGCACAGCCATTGAAGAGGAGTGGACCAACATTCCACAGGCCACAATCAACAACCTGATCAACTCTATGCGAAGGAGATGTGTTGCACTGCGTGAGGCAAATGGTGGTCAGATACTGACTGGAGTGGCCTTTTATTGTTGCCGGCCTAAGGCACACCTGTGCAATATTCATGCTGTCTAATCAGCATCTTGATATGCCACACCTGTGAGGTGGGATGGATTATCTCGGCAAAGGAGAAGTGCTCACTAACACAGATTTAGACAGATTTTGAACAATATTTGTGAGAAACGGTCTTTTGTTTATATAGAAAATGTTTTAGATCTTTGAGTTCAGCTCATGAAAAATGGGAGCAAAAACAAAAGTGTTGCTTTTATATTTTTGTTCAGTGTATGTCAATACAGAGCTTTTCTCCATACTGGAATGATGACGCGTCTGATGACATTTCAAATGACGTTGCATGCGCAACGACTTCCAGTCGGCCGGAAAATGCGGAACAACGTGGAAAAATTGCAAATATACTGACACTTGGTCAATGGCCCCATGAATTCAGTGTCAGATTTGGATGCTCAGGGACAGCTTGTTAATGCATTGTGTCTTTTCAAAATGAACTCAAAAACCTTCTGCTGGTTTAATGTATACTTTTTTTTTTTTTCTTTTTTTTCAAAACAAAGGTAGGCAAAGATTTTGTTTTTAGGTTTACTTGTGTAGTTTAAGGCAACAAAAGTACATGATTAGGTCATGGGGTTTCATTAGTCATTAAACAGACGTCATTAATCAGCACAGAACAAACATCTGGGGTGAAAGGTAAAAGTTTTTTGTTTGAAGTAGTTTGACTCTTTTTTTCTCAGTGATCAGCTAGTCAAAAAACTTGAAATTGGAAAGCTGAACAAGACAAGAACAAGGTGTTTGTGTAATTTCAGGGAAGTCTACATGGATGTGCCTCTACGAAATGAAGTGACCAAAATATTTTGAAACATTGGTGTGCTGCGCTGTTGACCTGTGCTGAGAGGGCAGGTGTTGGACTACGCAAGATGCAATCAAGATTGCAGTACTCAGTTGTCCCTTCTACTGGAGCTTATTTAGTGGTTTAATTTATTTCGGCAGATTTTTTTATGCGTCTAATGCTTCAAAGTTTATGTAACTTGCAAAAAACTCTGCCCTCTTTGTCCTCTTTGAATTTGTCCTTTGAATTTGTTGTTTTTAATACCCCAAAACACTGCAGAAAATTGTCCTTATACCACTCTTTTTTGACCTGGGGCTATCACTAGTCGAGTGGAGGTAGGGTGGGCTATTTTAAGTGTGATGGAAGTCAGTGTAGCACACATGCATGAAATCCTTGTTAAAATCTTGTTTGATGTACTCCATGTGTCATCATGGACACAATGCTGCTCATTTAATTTCAGTTCAGGAATCAAACTGATGTGCATGGGTGTTCAGTGTTGAGCAAAATACACTCTGCAAACAAGCACAAATGTTGCTCTGAGACCAGCTGTGCTCCACATAAACTCATTTATCATTTGATGATGAGCGCACTTCCCATAAACTGTTTGATTTCCCAGTGTTCTCTACACAGCTATTACAATCAGCAGACACCAGGTTTCCCAAGCTACAAAGAGATGTTTTCTTGTGTTTTTCACCAGATCCTGCCCGTGTGGTAAACATGCCATCTGTCATCTACGTGGCCATTGGTCTGCCCGGCTTCATCCGCTGTCCTGTAGATGCCAACCCCCCTGTAACTCTGGTGAAATGGAAGAAAGATGGCCTCCCTCTCCGGATAGATAGGGTGAGCTGCTGCGGTGCTGCAGCTTTGGTTCTGCTCAACTTAACCTCGCCTCATACTGGAAACAAAAGTGTCATTGCTTCAGTTGAAGCTTCATGGGATTCCATTTTTCACTTTATCCTTTAGTTTTCAGTTTGTTCCTGTTAACCTGAGTTAGGATAGGTTAGGAACCATTATCATTGTTTTATATAACAAAACACTGGTCTTCCTAAACACAGTCCATGGCTTCTCCATCTACAGTACCCTGGTTGGAGCCAAATGGACGATGGGAGCATCCGTGTGGCAGAGGTGACAGAGGACTCTCTTGGCACCTATACCTGCATGCCTTACAATGCCCTGGGTTCCATGGGATGGTCCCCTCCTGCTCCCCTGGTGCTAAAGGTATGCCCAGGATCACTTTGCATTTACATGATTCCAAAATAGCAACGCAGCTGTCATGTATTCAGGCGCTGCAAGTTCATTAAAGCAACATCAGATTTGACTGACCTGTTCCGGCTGCTTCACCCTCTGCAGGACCCTCCCAAATTCTCAGTGGTTCCTGGAGGGGAGTACAGGCAGGAGGCTGGGAGAGAACTGGTCATCCCCTGTGAAGCAGAGGGAGACCCCTTTCCCAACATCACATGGAGGAAGGTAAGACACAACCCACACCCAGCCTGCCTATGTGAAAACTTGGCTACCAAAGCAGTTTTTTTAATCATGACTTCATGATGTTTAAAGTCACATTTAGTGTTTTCCACTGAGAAGTCTGTCTTTTTGAAACCTGTGCCTGTAGTGTGTCAGATTTTAATTAGTCAAACTACTGTTTGTCATTTTAACATTTTAATCACATTTTAATGATGTCTATAAAACATTGCAATCAAAGGAACATATTAGATTTTCTCAATTGTTTGCTTGATTATGAGGCATGCTTAATCTCGCTCTTTGACTACTGTGTGATTAGCTATTGTTTTTGTTTCCCACTTACGCATTTTCTCATTCTGTGTAATTTGATACTTAGCTTAGATACTGAAAGCAATATTATGGTAGTTGTTGTCAGACTTCAGATTGATATTTTTAATAGCTGGTAAACTGTCCCTGTCGGCCTGCATGTTTTTTTTTAAAGTTGTGAATTTTGAATTGTTCTAAACATACTGTGCCCCTTTCTCTGTCTCTCTTTCATTGGCTGACTGTCTTTCATTGGCTGGCTGGACTGTAGGTAGGGAAGCCAAGTAAAAGCAAGCACAATGTTCTGCCCCGAGGCAGCTTACAGTTCAAGTCACTCACAAAGGAGGACCACGGGGAGTGGGAGTGTGTCGCCACCAACGTTGCCACGAGCATCACTGCCAGCACGCACGTCCAAGTCATAGGTACCCAATATGTGCACAAATTCACAAATACACTTTTAGAAACCTACATGTATGTGTTTCACGTCAGAATTTTATTCAGCTTCTCTTTATAAAAAAGTACAATCACAGAATGGGGGAACAGAGTTGTCTTGCCTTTGAGTCGGCAGAGGAAGTAGTAACAGTACTAAACAATGTCTGTCTAAAAGGGACAGCCATCAGTTTGGGGCCATGGATGAGACACATGTGATGTTTTGACATGTGTTATATGTGCGACCCACCTCGGGAGATTTAAAAAGCAGCTAGCAGCTAATTCAAAGAAGAACAGCAACTTAAAATGTCCGTAAATTGGGGAAACAACGAGATTAAGAAGCCTCTTACTCTTCGAGCAGTGGATAAAATGTAAGGGACAGCAAATGATTGTTATTGCCATGTTATGCCATTGTTATGTTATGTTTATAAAGCACTGCCAAGGCAAATGTTATATGTCACACTAGAGGCCAATGCTGTTGAGTTAAATGTCACACCCATCACGGCTCTTTTGCTTCCAGGATGCTGCCATGCTGTCTAAAATCACAACTATTCTTGGTGCCCTGTAAAAATGCAAAAGTGGCGTAAAGAAGGGACTTTGTAGCAGCACTATAGTGTAATCTCTGTGTAAAAAAAGGGCAATTGACTCTTCTTTTAAACATTTTCAGTCATTTCTGAAACAATGGGTCATTGATATCAGAAAGAAAGAACAAAAGCAGCGTCTCATTTTTAGCCCATGACGATTTTGCCAGCTGAAATGAAAACTGTTGCTGGTAGATTTTATTAACTGTAGCCTAGCTAGCTAGCTAATTTACCTAATGTTAGCTCCACAAATCACTTAAATACACAGTCCCCTGGCTGACTATTTCATGTTTTCATACAGGAATCCTGGAAAAGGGTCTTAAATATTCACCTAATGGCTACATACATGATATCATGCTAAAAGACTGATGCTAAAGCTACAAGGCTCAGGCAAAAAGTCAGCATCCTTACCAGTTGATGATCAATGTTGAAAATATGGAAGTAAAGAAACAGTGCTGTCTTTGTCTTGCAGTACAGAGACAGTTCGTCCTGGCATTATGTGTACAATAAGACTGTATTTCCTTCCAAAATTACCCTGTTGGTTACTTAGCTCGGATAATTAGTCAAGGACAGAGGTTAGATTAATGCTTTATTGTAGCCTGTGTTTCTCAAATATTATATTTCATTTTTACATTAAAAAGAAAAAGATTTTAGGGTGAGGACCAACCAATATGTGCACTGTCGAAAAACAAGTTTGGCCGAGGTTGCTGGAGTAAAAACTTGTCAAGACAGAGCTTCTAACATTAGCCTGCACTCTGATATATAGCTGTAGCATCCAGAGACAGCTGCTATACAGTGGACTAATATTACAAAGTGGATGTGCTAACGAGAATTGTTGAAGTGTAACTCCACAAACTAATGCTGGATTAGGTTATTTCTGTAGGTAAGCTAGTTGGCCCAACATGCCAATGATTGCAGTTTATGTTAGTGCAGTTAGACATAGTGTTGAATCCATTATAGTCCATAATCTATTTACAATTTTACTTTTGTATTGTATGTTTTGCAAAAGCTACAGAAAAATGCAGCATCCTCCAAACTATCTTTCTTACTACATTTACACCAGTTTAACATGCAGAGATATCCAAATCTTAACAGTCCTGCTGCGACTAGTTAAGGTTTCTCAGCTATGATTGGACAAGTTAAATGGTTTATATGATATTCTTAAAAAAATGCACTCACAAGAGCTTGTATGATATCCTACAAATTTGCGCACCAGGAATGATGGTATGTAACATAAAGTTACAAACTTAACATAAGGTTATGGAGGTTAGGATTAGGCAAGCAGTATTACTGTGATTTTTTTTTTTTATTTGGAAAAGAAACATGTTGACGATGTACCTCAAATGAAACCAAGTTTACATGTTTCCAGACAGCAGTTTGCTGGGTAAAGTCCTGTGTTTTGTGATCCATTCACCGCCCCAACCTGCCTCCCAACACAATAGCTTCCTTCTTCATACTTTACCCCGTCAACACATTAGTCATACGATCACAGCTTTCTCAAATATGTGGGTTATAACCAAATTACTGGCTGATGATTACAAGTGATATGTACAGTACAGGCCAAAAGTTTGGACACACCTTCTCATTCAATGCGTTTTCTTTATTTTCATGACTATTTACATTGTAGATTCTCACTGAAGGCATCAAAACTATGAATGAACACATGTGGAGCTATGTACTTAACAAAAAAAGGTGAAATAACTGAAAACATGTTTTATATTCTAGTTTCTTCAAAATAGCCACCCTTTGCTCTGATTACTGCTTTGCACACTCTTGGCATTCTCTCCATGAGCTTCAAGAGGTAGTCACCTGAAATGGTTTCCACTTCACAGGTGTGCCTTATCAGGGTTAATTAGTGGAATTTCTTGCTTTATCAATGGGGTTGGGACCATCAGTTGTGTTGTGCAGAAGTCAGGTTAATACACAGCCGACAGCCCTATTGGACAACTGTTAAAATTCATATTATGGCAAGAACCAATCAGCTAACTAAAGAAGAATGAGTGGCCATCATTACTTTAAGAAATGAAGGTCAGTCAGTCCGGAAAATTGCAAAAACTTTAAATGTGTCCCCAAGTGGAGTCGCAAAAACCATCAAGCGCTACAACCAAACTGGCACACATGAGGACCGACCCAGGAAAGGAAGACCAAGAGTCACCTCTGCTTCTGAGGATAAGTTCATCCGAGTCACCAGCCTCAGAAATCGCAAGTTAACAGCAGCTCAGATCAGAGACCAGATGAATGCCACACAGAGTTCTAGCAGCAGACCCATCTCTAGAACAACTGTTAAGAGGAGACTGCGCCAATCAGGCCTTCATGGTCAAATAGCTGCTAGGAAACCACTGCTAAGGAGAGGCAACAAGCAGAAGAGATTTGTTTGGGCCAAGAAACACAAGGAATGGACATTAGACCAGTGGAAATCTGTGCTTTGGTCTGATGAGTCCAAATTTGAGATCTTTGGTTCCAACCGCCGTGTCTTTGTGAGACGCAGAAAAGGTGAACGGATGGATTCCACATGCCTGGTTCCCACTGTGAAGCATGGAGGAGGAGGTGTGATGGTGTGGGGGTGTTTTGCTGGTGACACTGTTGGGGATTTATTCAAAATTGAAGGCACACTGAACCAGCATGGCTACCACAGCATCCTGCAGCGACATGCCATCCCATCCGGTTTGCGTTTAGTTGGACGATCATTTATTTTTCAACAGGACAGTGACCCCAAACACACCTCCAGGCTGTGTAAGGGCTATTTGACCAAGAAGGAGAGTGATGGAGTGCTGCGGCAGATGACCTGGCCTCCACAGTCACCGGACCTGAACCCAATCGAGATGGTTTGGGGTGAGCTGGACCGCAGAGTGAAGGCAAAGGGGCCAACAAGTGCTAAACACCTCTGGGAACTCCTTCAAGACTGTTGGAAAACCATTTCAGGTGACTACCTCTTGAAGCTCATGGAGAGAATGCCAAGAGTGTGCAAAGCAGTAATCAGAGCAAAGGGTGGCTATTTTGAAGAAACTAGAATATAAAACATGTTTTCAGTTATTTCACCTTTTTTTGTTAAGTACATAACTCCACATGTGTTCATTCATAGTTTTGATGCCTTCAGTGAGAATCTACAATGTAAATAGTCATGAAAATAAAGAAAACGCATTGAATGAGAAGGTGTGTCCAAACTTTTGGCCTGTACTGTATGAATTTTGGTACATTACTTTTCGACGGAAAATGTACAAACAGTGCATGAGAATAGCTTGGATTGGACAGTTGCTGTTTAGGTGATGAGAACTAGAGAGACAGTATACTGTATAGGCAAGTATGTCTTCCCCTGTTCCACTACAACCCTTTGACCCTACCACTTCTGCAGGATCCAATCGAGAGCACTCTGAAACAAGAAGTAGGGTTACAGAGAAAGTTAAAGAACAAGGCCAAAGTTTAATTTCAAGACACTTGTTTCTGAAACACCTCCTTGGTTCAGAGAGGCACTCCAGAAAGAAAGCTATGAGTGCTGATGGTAAAATAACATCACTTTGGATGGGACACTGCTTAAGGCTTGATGATGTCATTAGATGCCAACATAATGGACGATGGTAGTCCAGTGGTGGATAATCCCTGTTAGAACAAAGATGGAAAGGCCAATCAGTCACCTCACAATGCAAAGTTATGAATATGAAAAAATATGAAAATTGATTCTGTTCAGCAGAATCACAGATAAACTTCTTTCAGATATTGTCCATTCTTCCCCCCTTGTCAAAACGTGGCACCTAAGGGTGGTAACCCCCAAAACTTGTAGTCTTCAGCCCCAATGGACGTTAACAGATATTGCACAGTTCCTACTGGAGCCACATAATACTTTGTGCAACGTTTCACATATGAAGTAGTGCTCCCCAACATCTGTAAACACCCGCATATGTGTAAAATCAGTGGGGATCCATTTTAACTGAGGCGCACTAGTGCTTCAAAGAAAAAAGATGCTTCATGGCCTTTGCCAAAGGGAGAACCCGTAAGGCTGATTTATGCTCAGGCACAACACATTTGAAGAGTGGCACTTGAAAGAAATTAAACAGCCGCGAGACGTTTTCAATTTATGCTTTGGCGAAGGTTTTAAGCCATCTGCATGGTAACCAGAGACCTCCTGCTTTTGTTTACAGTCCGAGTCTGTTTCTGTTGCTGTTTGGTAAAGAGTAATCTGCACAGACAGATGTATTAATCACACAAATATCCCGCTGTTTATTTATGGTTTTACCTTATTAATTTTATGTTCATTAACTGATTAGCTCCCAGTCTGTCTGTGAGCTGCAGATTCCCCTTACTCTCTATGGTATGCAGGGAAATAAAATCAATAGATCAATAAATATAAACACTGCTGATTTCTTTCCGTGACGCTGACATGAAAAATATTTTGTCCAGTAAATGTCTATTGTCAGTCAGCCTGGTGAAGGCAGTTTGACTGACCTCTCTGCTTCCCAGCAGCTGCTGCTGACAGACAGCTGCTTCTGTAGACAGAGATGCTGAGTGCAGGTCAGAGTCAATGTTGATTTAAAACTACTGTCTCCGTGGCAACAATAGTAACACTACCAATCACATTGCGCAACAAAATATGATGATGTCAGTGACATAAGAAAATTTTCCATGTGCGCGACTTGAAAGAAAAGTGTCAAAAATGTCTTGTGTCTGTTGAGCGAAGTGTTGCGAGCCCAAGCATCAATTAGGCTTCAATGGTTTTGGAATGTAGAGTGGTCTTACTCTCAACTAATGCTCTCACAGTTGAGGTTACGTGCTTCTAGGGGTCACCCCAAGTAGTCAACTATTCGATGATTTGATCCAAGGAACCTGATTAGACTGCCAATTTCACAGTTGAATCATTGCAGTTGCAGGAAAAAGTGGTTATGAAATACAGTAAAGGATCATTCTATTCTGGCTATTGGGGTGCTGAGTGTGTGTTTTTACATAGAATTGCTTGGTTTCTCCCAATAAATCATGGTATAACGCCCATTTTGGTATAAATTCATTCATCAGAGCAATCACATAAGAATGTAGTGGTTGCAAATATTTTTTGACCTCATAAACAATTCTTGGTCAATATCAGTGGGATGAGGCGCATTTTAACAGTTTTTTGTGACTTGTGACTTGCATCTCTCTCTCTTTCTAAAAGAAAGTTGAAAGTTCAGTTTACAACCAAGTAAGCAGGGACCAAGACAAGTGTCGTGGTCTGTCTGTCTTTTTGTCGATCTCCTCTGCTCCCTTTCAGGACTGAGAACAGTGCCACTGCAGCAGCTACACACACACATACCTACATTCATATACCTACACACGCACCCCTCACACACAACAAACAGCACTGGATGGAACATGTCCAATTCTAAAATAAAATTTTGTCAAGTCAAGAAGACAAATTGTTTGATTCTGTGTTTCAGGAAAAAATGGAAACAAAGGAGAGTATGGATCAATTAGCAAAAAAAAAAGAAAGAAAGAGAGAAAGAGGAATAAGTAAATAAATGACTGGACTGTCAGTCGACGATATGCTAACACTAGATGACTTATATTCGACTGTGAATTCTTAGTCGGGGACACCCATACATGCTTCCTTCACCTTTTTTTTTAAATTTGTTACCAAAGGGAAAGTTTTTTTAAAGGAACAGTTTGACATTTTGGCTTTTTTTCTGTCATATTGAGAGTTATATGAGAAGGGGTGATATCGTTGTCATGCTTACTGAAAGCACTGGGGACAACTAGCCAGAGCTCTGTCTAAAGGCACATCTCCAACATTCAGTAATCAACAAGTTGTATTAGTTTATTTGAGTTTATACTCACATCACAATGTAAAAAAGACAAGCTGTGGTCTTCTGAGACGTTACATGCTGCATTTCCCTCTGGGCCTGCTGACTTCCTGGAGCCTTGTTGTCTCTGTGAGGTTGCCATGTAACCAGTGGAAGCTAGAAAGACACTGCACCTGGCTGCTGGTCACCAAGGAATATAGTTACAGCACATAACTCCCAAAACTCACTAAATGAGTGAGCTTTAGCTCTGCAGGTGAAGGTTATTCTGACTTGGTAGTGTTTGTTTTCTTCAGAAGCTGCTAAGATGTGAATATTTCATGTCTCTAGGTTGAAAAGCTGTTGGGAACAGATGCTTACCTATGTAGACAGTGTTGTTAGTATTGGTGGTTCTACTTTGACATCCTTTCAACTCTTATCAGTTTCGAGTCAGTCATCCACTAATCACAAGGACATAGACTGCATGCTGTCCAAGACTAAAATTGTTAAAAATAAAAATTTAAAAAAAACTTTGCTGTTTACTATGTTTGTCCTTGCTGACCATTGTACTTCCTGTGTGGATGTGAGTCAAATCAGAGCATAACATTGACTGTATTGAGCTTGCTCCTGATCAGTTTCCTGTTGCTTTGGCTCCTGTGCAGTTTCTACACAATAGTTCAGTATATGAGCAAAAATGCATATTATACAACAAGTAGTTCTGACCAAGCAATCGGACTGGTCAACAAGACATTTAGAATGTTCTTAAATCAGCATTACAGCACACCTTGTTCATCACTCAAAATATTACTCCACCATTTTCATGGCAACGGTTTAACTGCCACTTGACACTCACATGCTCTATATGTGTTCATGTACAGTACAGGCCAAAAGTTTGGACACACCTTCTCATTCAATGCGTTTTCTTTATTTTCATGACTATTTACATTGTAGATTCTCACTGAAGGCATCAAAACTATGAATGAACACATGTGGAGTTATGTACTTAACAAAAAAAGGTGAAATAACTGAAAACATGTTTTATATTCTAGTTTCTTCAAAATAGCCACCCTTTGCTCTGATTACTGCTTTGCACACTCTTGGCATTCTCTCCATGAGCTTCAAGAGGTAGTCACCTGAAATGGTTTTCCAACAGTCTTGAAGGAGTTCCCAGAGGTGTTTAGCACTTGTTGGCCCCTTTGCCTTCACTCTGCGGTCCAGCTCACCCCAAACCATCTCGATTGGGTTCAGGTCCGGTGACTGTGGAGGCCAGGTCATCTGCCGCAGCACTCCATCACTCTCCTTCTTGGTCAAATAGCCCTTACACAGCCTGGAGGTGTGTTTGGGGTCATTGTCCTGTTGAAAAATAAATGATCGTCCAACTAAACGCAAACCGGATGGGATGGCATGTCGCTGCAGGATGCTGTGGTAGCCATGCTGGTTCAGTGTGCCTTCAATTTTGAATAAATCCCCAACAGTGTCACCAGCAAAACACCCCCACACCATCACACCTCCTCCTCCATGCTTCACAGTGGGAACTAGGCATGTGGAATCCATCCGTTCACCTTTTCTGCGTCTCACAAAGACACGGCGGTTAGAGCCAAAGATCTCAAATTTGGACTCATCAGACCAAAGCACAGATTTCCACTGGTCTAATGTCCATTCCTTGTGTTTCTTGGCCCAAACAAATCTCTTCTGCTTGTTGCCTCTCCTTAGCAGTGGTTTCCTAGCAGCTATTTGACCATGAAGGCCTGATTGGCGCAGTCTCCTCTTAACAGTTGTTCTAGAGATGGGTCTGCTGCTAGAACTCTGTGTGGCATTCATCTGGTCTCTGATCTGAGCTGCTGTTAACTTGCGATTTCTGAGGCTCGGATGAACTTATCCTCAGAAGCAGAGGTGATTCTTGGTCTTCCTTTCCTGGGTCGGTCCTCATGTGTGCCAGTTTCGTTGTAGCGCTTGATGGTTTTTGCGACTCCACTTGGGGACACATTTAAAGTTTTTGCAATTTTCCGGACTGACTGACCTTCATTTCTTAAAGTAATGATGGCCACTCGTTTTTCTTTAGTTAGCTGATTGGTTCTTGCCATAATATGAATTTTAACAGTTGTCCAATAGGGCTGTCGGCTGTGTATTAACCTGATTTCTGCACAACACAACTGATGGTCCCAACCCCATTGATAAAGCAAGAAATTCCACTAATTAACCCTGATAAGGCACACCTGTGAAGTGGAAACCATTTCAGGTGACTACCTCTTGAAGCTCATGGAGAGAATGCCAAGAGTGTGCAAAGCAGTAATCAGAGCAAAGGGTGGCTATTTTGAAGAAACTAGAATATAAAACGTGTTTTCAGTTATTTCACCTTTTTTTGTTAAGTACATAACCCCACATGTGTTCATTCATAGTTTTGATGCCTTCAGTGAGAATCTACAATGTAAATAGTCATGAAAATAAAGAAAACGCATTGAATGAGAAAGTGTGTCCAAACTTTTGGCCTGTACTGTATATGTGTATGTATATTATCTATAGAAAAACTCATCACAATCCTAAGAATCTATAGCCTACTACAGTAGTTCCCAACTGGCCCAGCCATGGGGTCCATATTTCTCCTTAAGGCCAAAACACACCGGCACCGTACGACGAGCGTCAAAACAGCTGCCCCCATTATTTTCTATTTACAAACCCACAACGGCAGCAGCTTGACAAGCGTCGACGTGCCGCACCGTGGCACTTTACGCTATCGTCCTATTTTTCCAGCGTCGCCACCCTTGAAAAAGCGCTATTTTGTACTTCCCAGCTCTCGCGGAGTGTGCAATAGAAATCCGGTTGACGTCGCCGACATATGACGCCGCCGGTCTTATATATTAAGCATCATACATACATTATGTTTGGCCATGTCGTCAAGTTAGTTTGCTGTCTCTGTCAAGTTGCTGTCCACTTGTCATTTACTGAAGAGCAGGAAAAGGCACTTCAAAATAAAAACTATGCACCAGAAATTCACTGATGTGTGTTTTTTTTTCAAACTTGACACCTTCGCAAGTCACTTGCGATCCATTCAAAATGGATCCACAACCCACGTTTGGACCATGACCCACCAGCTGGAAACCACCGGCCTAACATGTACGTAATAATCATGGGCATGCTGGAAGTCAACATTTATTAAACTAATAAATCTGAAACTTTTTTTCCTTCATTTCAAATGACCTGAAAGGCTCATACCTGTACTCGTCGTCCTCCGCTTATCCGGGTCCGGGTCGCGGGGGCAGCAGCCTCAGCAAAGAGGCCCAGACAGTCCTCTCCCCAGCCACTTCCATCAGCTCTTGTGCGGGAACCCCGAGGCGTTCCCAGGCCAGCCGGGTGATGTAGTCCCTCCAGCGTGTCCTGGGGCAGCCCCGGGGTCTCCTCCCAGTTGGACATGCCTGAAACACCTCCCAAGGGAGGCGTCCGGAAGGCATCCTTAACAGATGACCAAACCACCTCAACTGGCTTCTCTCAATGTGGAGGAGCAGCGGCTCTACTTTAAGTCCCTCCCGGATGTCCGAGCTCCTCACCCTATCCCTCTACCCAAAGCTTGACCATAGGTGAGGGTTGGAACGTAGATCAACTGGTAAATCGAGAGCTTCACACTCATGAACAAGATCCCGAGATACTTAAACTCCTCCATTTGAGGAAGGACCTCCCCCCCGACCTGGAGTGGGCAATCCACCCTTTTCCGCCTGAGGACCATGGCCTCAGACTTGGAGGTGCTGATTCTCATCCCAGCCGCTTGACACTCGGCTGCGAACCGTCCCAGCAAGAGCTGGAGGTCACTGTTCGATGGAGCTAGGAGAACCACGTCATCTGCAAAAAGCAGGGACGAGATCCTCCCGTCACCGAACCTGACACCCTCCACCACTCGGCTACGCCTAGAAATTCTGTCCATAAAGTTATGAACAGAACCGGTGACAAAGGGCAGCCCTGGCGGAGTCCAGCCCTCACCGGGAACAGGTCCAACTTATTGCCGGCCACGCGAACCAGACTCACGCTTCTTCGGTACAGGGACTGGATGGCCCTTAGCAAGGGGCCACCAACCCCATACTCCCGGAGCACCCCCCACAGGATGCCCCTGGGGACACAGTCGTAAGCCTTCTCCAAATTCACAAAACACATGTGGACTGGTTGGGCGAACTCCCATGTCCCCTCCAGCACCCTGGCGAGGGTAAAGAGCTGGTCCACGGTTCCACGTCCGGGACGAAAACCACATTGCTCTTCCTCAATCTGAGGTTCAACCATCGACCGGAGCCTCTTCTCCAGCACCCTGGAGAAGAGGCTCTGAGATCCTGGTTCTGAGCTCTGAGATCCTGAAAACTGGCTCTGAGATCCTGAGAAAAGACTTTTCCCTGCTCCTGGAGCAACTGAGTGACTGTCAGTCACAAAATGCGTTGATTTCTGGCCCCATTCCAACCCTGGGGAAAGGAATCGAGTCTTTTACCAGACTCCTTGCCCTGAATACATGGCTGACATCGGTATGCTTCACTCATAGGATAAAGTTTATTGACAATTTTAACATCTTTTGGAACTGTAAGGATCGCTTTCAGCGTGATGGGATTCATCCAAACATCACTGGATGCAGATTACTCGGGGCCAACCTATGTCATGCTCTTGGAATGCCATACCAAAACAAGAATGGACAGATAAGAGCCAAGGACAAGTACGGGGCACAGAGACAGACAGCCTGCATCTCTCCCCCTTCACCTGACCCTTTGCTCCACATCACCCAAGGCATTCAGAGGATGTCCCTGTCCCCCCTCCTGCCCTTCATCACAACCACCAAGGGGCCAACGTGGCCCCCCCCTCCCCAGCACCGGCGCAACCACTAAGGAGCCAACGTCGACCCTCCCCACCACCACCACAATCACCACGGAGCCAGCGTCAAACCCCCCCCCCCCCCCCCCCCCCCCACCACCACCACCACCACCACGCTCACCAATCAAGGAGTTAGTTAAAGCTGCCACACTAAAGCTCAGTCAAATTGATTAATAAATAACTACAGGCCCATATCAAACCTACCATTTTAGGAAAGATCATTGAAAAGGTTGTTTTTCAGCAACTTAACACCTTCTTGGAGCAAAACAATTCCTTTGATGCCTTTCAGTCTGGATTTCGAGCACATCACGGCACTGAGACTGCACTTGTAAAAGTTTTAAATGACATTCATCTGAGCAGTGATGCATCAAAGATTTCGGTTCTGGTATTGCTGGACCTCAGTGCTGCATTCGACACAGTCAACCATAAGATACTGCTCGACAGACTAGAAAAGTTTGTGGGACTTTCTGGCACCGTGCTAAATTGGTTTAAATCTTATTTACAAGACAGGGATTTCTTTGTGTCACTTGGCAATTATGAATCTGTGCAAACAAAAATTACATGTGGAGTTCCTCAAGGGTCCTTTCTTGGGCCTCTTCTGTTCAACATCTATGAGTTCCCTCTTGCTCAGATTATGGAACATCTCCTACCATACTTATGCAGATGACACACAACTTTACATAACAGTGTCACCAGATGACTACAGTCCCCTACATCTGCTAAATAAGTGCACTGACGAAATCAATACATGGATGTGCCAGAATTTTCTACAACTAAACACAGACAAAACTGAGATAGTTGTTTTTGGCCCCAAAGAACAAAGAATAGTCAGTGCTCACCTTGACGCCATGACACTGAAACCTACAAATCAAGCCAGAAATCTTGGTGTAGTTCTGGACTCAGACCTAAATTTCAATAGTCATATTAAGACAATTACTAAATCAGCCTACTACCACCTTAAAAACATAGCAAGAATAAAAGAATTTCTGTCTAAACAAGATACAGAAAAACTTGTTCTTTCATTTTCAGCAGGTTGGACTATTGTAACGGTGTCTTCACAGGCCTGAGTAAAAAATCAATCAGACAACTGCAGCTCATCCAGAACGCTGCTGCCAGAGTCCTTACCAACACCAAGAGAGTGGAGCACATTACACCAGTGCTTAAATCACTGCACTGGCTTCCTGTGTGTCAAAGGATAGACTTTAAAATCTTGTTACTTGTCTATAAAGCACTAAATGGTCTCAGGCCTAAATACATCTCTGATATACTTGTACGTTATGAAGCATCCAGACCCCTCAGATCATCTGGAACAGGTTTACTCAGTGTTCTCAGGATCAAAACCAAACAAGGTGAAGCAGCCTTTAGTTTCTATGCTCCCCGCCTGTGGAACAAACTTCCAGGATATCTGAGGTCAGCTGAAACTGTCAACTCATTTAAATCAGGGCTTAAAACATTACTATTTGCTGCAGCTTACCAGTGAACTAGATATGTAACTTATTGTTAGGATAATCTGTAGCTATTGTTTTTATATTTGTCTGCTGTTGCTTTTGCTTTATGTTTGCTTTTTAAATGCATTTTCTGCACTGTTTTTAACTATTTATTTTCTTGCTTTTAGCTCTTGTTTTTAATGATCTATTGTTTTTAATGTATTTCTCTTGTAAAGCACATTGAATTGCCTTGTGTATGAATGGTGCTATATAAATAAAATTGCCTTGCCTTGCCTTGCCTTACAACATCCAGAGCCTTGAGATATCCAGGGCGAATCTCATCCACCCTCGGGGCTCCGCCGCCTCGGAGTTGTTTCACTACCTCAGCGACTTCTGCCCCAGAAATTGGACGACCCGCCCCCAAGACCCCGTCTCTGTTTCCTCACTGGAATACGTGTTGGAGGGATTGAGGAGCTCCTCAAAGTATTCCTTCCACCGCCCGACAGTGTCCCCAGTTGACGTCAGCAGCTCCCCGTCCCCACTGTAAACAGTGTGAGCAAGTTGCCGCCTTCCCCCCCTGAGGCGCCGGACGGTTTGCCAGAACCTCTTTGGAGCCTCCATGGCCTCACTGAACTCCTCCCACGCCCGAGTTTTTGCCTCCGTGAGCTGCTGCTGCTGCGCTCCACTTGGCCTGCCGGTACCCGTCAGCTGCTTCCGGAGACCCACAGACCAACCATGCCCTGTAGGCCTCCTTCTTCAGCCTGACGGCTTCCCTCACCTCTGGTGTCCACCAGCAGGTTCGGGGATTACGGCCGCAACTGGCCCCAGCGGCCTCGCGGCCACAGCTTGCAACTGCTACCTCGACAATGGCAGAGCGGAACAAGGCCCATTCGGACTCAATGTCCCCCTCTGCCCTCGGGACACGGTCGAAGCTCTCCCGAAGGTGGGAGTTGAAGATCATCTGGACAGGTTCATCCACCAGATGTTCCCAGCAGACCCTCACTGTTCATTTGGGCCTGCCAGGTCTGCGCGGCGCCCTCCCCTGCCATCTGATCCAACTCACCACCAGGTGGTGATCATTTGACAACTCTGCTCCTCTCTTCACCCGAGTGTCCAGAACATATGGCCACAGGTCAAATCATACGACTACAAAGTCAATCATTGACCTGCGACCTAGGCTGTCCTGGTGCCACATGCACCGACGGACATCCTTATGTTTGAACATGGCGTTAGTTATAGCCAAACTGCGACCCGCACAGAAGTCCAATAACTGAACACCACTCGGGTTCAGATCGGGCAGGCCATTCCTCCCAATCACACCCCTCCAGGTCCCGCTGTCATTGCCCACGTGAGCGTTGAAGTCCCCCAGCAGAACAATGGAGTACCCAGTAGGGGCACTGTCCAGCACCCGTCCCAGGGACTGAACTGTTGTTCGGCACATAAGCACAGACAACAGTCAGGACCCGTTCCCAAACCCGAAGGTGCAGGGAAGCAACCCTTTCGTCTACCGGGGTGAACCCCAACATACAGGCAGAGAGTCTGGGGGCTATCAGAAACTCACCCCGGCCCTCCGCCTCTCACCCAGAGCAACTCCAGCGAAGGAGAGAGTCCAGCCCCTCTCAAGGATTTGGGTTCCAGAGCTGGAACTATGTGTCGAGGTGAGTGTCACGAACCGGGCCGCACGGCCATGACAAAGAGGGAGACACATACACAAGGAAAGCCAATTAAAGGATTTTATTTGCTAAAGAATAAACATAAGAAAAAGAACCTAACTAAACATGGTATTTGCAATCAGTAAAGTCAGTGGTGTAGGTGAGGGCATGAGTGAAACAATGTATGTGTGTGATGTTGTAGGGCGCAGAAACTAAGATAAAACCAAACCCAAAACCAAATGCTGCCTCAGGAAGGAGAAGAGAAAGAGCAGTGAGCAGCCAGAGCTTTTAAAAGCTCACTGAGCTCAGGTGCTGCCACTTCCCTGATTACCCGCAGCCACGCCCACTGCTACCTGCAAGGGAGAACACAACAAGGCAGGCAGGGCAGAGAGGGTCGTCACCCTGGTAGCACTCAACCTCTTCCACAAGCTCCGGCTCCTTCCCCGCCAGAGAGGTGACATTCCATGTCCCAAGGGCCAACTTCTGTAGCCGAGGATCGGACCTCCAAGGCCCCTGCCTTGGTCTGCTGCCCAATCCACATAGCACCGATCCCTTCTGGATCCCTCTGCGGGTGGTGGGCCTGCAGGGGGACGAGCCCATGTAGCCAGTTCGGGCTGGGCCCGGCCAGACCCCATCGGCAAAGGCCCAACCACCAGGCGCTTGCCCACGGGCCCCAGGCCTGGCTCCAGTGCGGGGCCCCGGTAACCCTCCGGGCCGGGTACACGTGTCCTTGCTTTTGTCCATCATGAAGGGTCTTTTGAACCGCTCTTCGTCTGACCTTTCGCCCAGAACCAATCCGCCATGGGAAACCCTACCAGGGGCAAAATGCCCCTGACAGCATAGCTCCTAGGGTCATTAGGGCACTCAAACTCCTCCACCACGATAAGGTGACGGTTCTCGGAGGAGAAAGGCTGATTAGCAAAAAGTCACCTGAATATGGGTTGTTAGGATATCTTATAAACAAATAGGATATCTTATAAACAAATAATCTAACGAGTGTTCATGATGGCCTGTTTCTTGCAGTTGTTACAGTAGCCTAACTTTTATATAATTAACTTCAAAAAAACAATTTCAGAACTCAAACTTAATCACTGTATTTGCTGAATTTCCCCAACATATTTATAGACTAAGAGGTTCATTGAATTAAATAAGTTAGTCATATATTTTATTAATTCAACTTTCTTTAATTAATATAATTGCTGGTGCTGTTTGTCAGTGCAGGTGCGTGCCTTCCTGGAGTGCTGCAAGTCAGTGTGATTGCAGTGAAAAAGTTGTTTTTGTAAGGCTGAATGCCATCAAATAGGGTCTGAAGCAGAGTATTTTGTTAGATACAAATTTACATCTTTTTGCAATAATTTTGACTTTTGGACTGTATGATGCTCTTGGGTTATTGGAAATGTTTGGCATCCTCTGGCGTCCTCCATCAGCTGTGAAGTTTGCGGATGTAGTAGCTAAGTCTGTATATGAAAAACATATTTTTTCAGCAAATATCTTAGTCCTAATAACACTGATATAGCTATTAAGTTTTGTGTTTATATCTGGAATATGTATTTAGTTTGGGAACCCTCACTATCTCTACAAAGTATTCAACTCATGTTGCCTGGAAGACTCAACAGGAACTACAAAACATGTCTGTTGCTATGTCATCACTAAGGTTCAACCTACTTGCTGGAGAAGTAAACTAGGTTTCATTACATATAGGAGTCTACTGATGTGACTTTCTGTTTTCCAGTTATAAGTCAGACCACATGTATTTCCTTAGAAACAACAGCACTAACTGCTCCTCAATATGAATATATTTGGACTGTGTTGGTAGTAGTTGTATAACCACAACTATGATGCTTACAGACCTCGGCACAAGTGCCTTAGTCATGACTGCATCACTGTCGTGCCTCAAAATAAGTTATAGCACACCCTCTCGTAATATTGCTTAATTGAGAATTTAGGGCACCTTTATGTGATTTATGTTTGACAGGTTACAGCTACAAAAAAATCTCATTTTGGACTGTTTTTCAGGATTCCATTATTCATGCAACCTAAACGATTTGTTCTGTACAGTTAGATGTTACATTGGGTTGCTGGCTGCTTAAAAACACATTATTGGGTCAGGCTCACAGTAAATGTATTTGACAAGTCAAATGAATGCACTGTATCACAGCGAGGCTACTCAGTGACTAATATGCCCTTTTAACAACACCTTTCTCAATGCTTTCTCTCCCTGCAGGCACAAGCCCCCACGCCCCCACCAGCGTCCATGTGGTGGCATCCTCCACCTGGGCTAATGTGTCCTGGGAGGCCGGCTATGATGGAGGCTTCCAGCAGACATTCTCAGTCTGGTATGGCCATGTGTGAGTCATCCCAGCATGCTTTGCTTCCTGCTTTTTCTTCTTCCAATCCTCTGTTATTTCTTAAAATGTCTTTTTCCAGGGTTGTGTTCAGAACAGTTGTGAAAACGTAGAGATGGAAACACATGGAGATCCAGTATGAGTGAGTTTTCATCTCTAATCTTGGATTTTCTGGAGGAACGCATTAAAAACAGTTGCAACTAAACTGAACATGACCCAAAGTTCTCTGTCCTGCTGCTGCTGCTGCTGCTGCTGCTGCTGCTGCTGCTGCTGCTTTGCTGCTGCTTGACAAGGGAAAAGGCCTGGGTTGAAATGCTAAATTTATTTAAAGACTTGAGATTTTAGCCATGACTGGCACAGTCTATTCTTAATCACACTGACATGATGTTTTACGTGTTGACTAAAGCAAAATGTGTAAAATGCTAAAGAGTAGAGCATATCAGTGTCTAAATAGATACAGTGCTTTGTCTTAAAGGAGTACAAAGTGCCGTTTTAACCCAGGTCTACAAGGGAGCCATTTACCTTTTGGCTGATGGGTGTGTGAGCAAAATATCAAACAACATAGTTAGAAAATAGTTTGGTGCATTTAAGCAAAGCCCTCTATGACATATAATCAAGAAGGGAAGTGGAAACATACCTAATGTCATTATAATCAGTCAAACAAGACAGGATGCTGTCATGGTAAGTGCTGCAACTCTTGAGAAAGAGAGTTGATTGTTGCCTCACTCCTAGAGCATCCAGTACCAACACTTTGGGTTATAAATACCAAAGCATTGGTATTTGATGACCTGGGAATGAGATGTAATAATCAGCTATCTTTTTTACACACAGCGCTTTTAACTATGTGTTCATTTTAGGCCCCTATCACACAGAAAGCGTTTTGGCAGCTGGGGGCTGTTTTGTAATTGTTTTTAATGAGAATGAAGCTTTTTGCTAACTGTTTTTGCGTTGCTACACACCTCACATTTCTGTACTCCAAGCGCCTGCTGGTTTTGTGTTTGAGCTCATTGAGCTGAAAAACTTCAACTCCAAGCGAAAAAGTGCCCCATGTCATCTCTGCCATTTCCCATTGTCTAATCAGATGATTTGAGAGGCTGGCCTTCTGTGGTGGTCACGACAGTAAGTTTACAGCTGGTTAACAATGGAGAAGAAACTGGTGGTAGTGGTTACTAGAGGTCCAGAACTATATGACTTAATTCATTTTTGTTATGCCAGGCCCAAGCATGGACAGCACATTGTCAGACTACCTCCAAGTCATCCTAATATTATGCCTGGAAACAGCCATCATGGAGGTGAAGCTCCTGGACCAACTGGTGACCCTTCACTGTGCCCAACAAACCATTTGATCACAGTTTCTCACCCTCAACCAGAGCTAGAGCAAGAAACTTCTGCCTGAGCATTTTAGGAACTCGCTGCTAGTTATATGTGAAAATAAGTTGGTATTTTTAGCTGGCCAAAATGAACGGTAGATTGATTTCACAGGAAGGTTAGGGTAAGAAGGTGATGGGGTGGTTGCCTGGCAACAATAAAAAGGTACAGCAAGCTTTTTTTTTACCAGTGGCATTCAATTTAGTGAGGTGCGCCTGGCGTTTTTCAACCTGCAAAATGCTTTCTGTGTGATTGGGGCCTAAAGAAGATCTATACATCGGTCAGAGCATTAATATTGCAGCAAACAGCTATTTGCTATGTAAACAGCAACAGTGTAACACCCACCATTTCTCCCCCAGCTAATACCATTTGCTCTGTTAGCATATTTGTTGTTCTAGCACTGTTTGCGCTGTTAGCATCGTAGGCTGTTAGCCACCAGCTCTGCCATCTCCATTTTGTGAGCCACGTGTAGACAACCTCTGAATCGTAGATACACCCTGAATATTGTATAGAGCTCCATTCCTGCCAGGGAGTATGCATTTGTGTGTGCTGGATGATTTTATACTTCCAAACTCTTCCACTAGAGTTCAGTTGAAGATGTAGCAACTAATGCAGTAATTCAGGCATTAATTTAATATCTGTTTAATACACGTAACTGATGAATGATGGGGTAACTGCTGGCAGTAAATTGTGCTGCAGACTGTGTAAAATGCTTTTGTTCAGCTGGTTCTTGAACTCAGGAGTTGGATGTATTCTTTATTTTGGTAGAAAGAGTGTCCTCTCTGTCATATCTGTGTATTTCACCAATAAACCTGTGCAGATTTAGCAGACATCTCGCTCCAATGAGGTAATTTAATTGTCAGGCAGCTTAACTGGAACCTGCTGGAAAAATGCAGTATTGACTACAGTCAAGTTTCACCACTAACAGCTCAGCCATCTGAACTGTTAGTCCAAGGCTCCTTCTTTAGCTTCATAGTAAGATGCAGCACATCATGCAGTAAATAGTTCAGTACAGTGCCTTTTAATTTGATAATTACATATTGGGATGTCCTTAACAAATCCACAGGATCAAAAATAATAAGCCCGTCTCTGTTCTTTTGTAACCCATCATGCTTTATTAAAACAGTGAGGGAGCCGCAGAGCAGCACAAATATAAAAAAAGCAGACAGCAGCTTTAATTAATGATATTCACACTGACAGCAAACATGAGTGAGTGATGTGAGCAGAGCAGCTTTGGGTTGCATCCATCTCAAGGACATTAGGACATTTCTCAGGCGGTTCTTCCCTCTAAAGCCCTGCTGTTGGTTAAAAAGTGCATTTAAACTTCAGTATTGTTCATTCTAGCAATGATAAGTAGCTTCTACATTCAGTCCAAACCTTCCTGCCAGAATGCTCACTGACTCTCTTGGATATTACTGTATAAAACACTACAGCATACTATTCCAAATATCTGTAAGCTGTGACACATGCTACATTTTCTTAATACAAAGCTATTCAGCTGTCAAGCATATCTAAATTGGATTAGCATTACTAATTTCAATGGGGGCCTACTTAAGACTAAGGGTGCACTGTGCAGCTGCATTATGGAGGGAGACATACTTCACCAGATACTTCATATTGAAGGAAAATATTGATATGTTAATTCATACATTGAATTGTACACTGTGCAGTTCATTGTACTCTGTTGGTGAAATGTAACAATATCAGTGGGTGATGTGCATGAAAATTGTTAAATTTCCTGCAACAGAAAACATGAAGGATCTGCTTTACTATTAATGCAGGCATTTGCAGTAGGAGTGTTGCAGCTGCTGCATGTGTACAGTTTTCTGCTTTATTTGGTAATCAGCTGCAGTCAGTGCTGAGTGAATGGCATGGGTAAACAGCAAACTGCAAAGCTGGGCGCAGCATGGGCTTACTCTCAAGTGAAAGTCATGTTGTGAATGAAGTGAATGAAAATCCATGGAAGAAATAGTCAATGAAATATCTTAATTTACACTGATGTCATATTGGATGAATGCTGGAAGTAGAACTGTTTCAGAAATAATGTTACATTAAAAAAAACATTGTAATGTGAAAAAATGAATGCTGAGAAAAGACTTAGGACTTTACTGTATCTTTGTATGGGCTTAACCATTTTTTATATCATAAAATTATACCAGCCCATTCACCAGAAGAAAATGTTGGCATTGTATGTTTCTACAAACCACGAATACATTATATTTGCGTGTTAAATACATATCATATCAACGTCAAGTCCCATTCACTAACAAAAACCACAGTACTGTATAAAAGTAGTTTTATTTGGATTTCTGGAAGATCAGGGATGATGGGGAGAGGGTCGAGTTCGATGGGATGATGGGGGTCGAGGGGAAGGATGATAAGGGGGTTGTTTGCTGGGGGATGAAAAGGACCTGAAGGTTGTTCAAGGTCGTGTATGATGGGATGATGGGTCAAGGAGAGGGATGAAGGGGTATCAAGTTTGGGGATGGATGGAGTCAGATGGAGTTGTGGTGATGCTGGAGCGTTTCTGAACCCCAGAGTCGAGACTCAGGGTGGGGGACACATCTCATTGAGCTCCATGCTGCGTAATCCCCCCAGGATTCATATCCAGGACCACAGTGTTGTTAGGCAACAGTGCTAGCGGCTGAGCCACTTTGCTGCCCTGCTGAGAGGGAAGAGAGGAGAAGAACAGGGTTTGGGAGGATAGGGTCGTGAGAACTGAGATAAACGGGGGACAAAGGGTTAGACACAACTATATAGAACACGGCAGGTGATTGAATTGATGAAACACAGGTGACTGAATTAGCGAGGTACAGGTGATTTGAATAGTGGGACAGAGAAGCGTGGTCTTGTTCCTGAACCTTAATGTAATGATGTAATAACTTCATTAGTACATGAGTTGACTTTGTCATCAGCAGGTGGAGGGAATGGTGGATGGTGTGTTTCCCAGGTAAGATGCCTGTTAAGCTGCAGGCCACTGTTTGAAACTGAGTGTGGTTGGGGCATTAGTGGCTTAGTGGATAGAGCAGGCGTTCCATGTACAAGGCTGTTGCCGCAGCGGCCCGAGTTAGAGTCCAACCCGTGGCCCTTTGCTGCATGTCACTCCCTCTCTCTCTTTCTCTCTCTCTCCCCTTTTCACAATCACCTGTCCTGTAAATTAAAGGCTAAAATGCAGTGTTTCCAGCAGCTTTTTAGACACCAAACGTGGGAGTGTGATAGTGGCATGAAAAGTGGTTGTTGTTTTTTTTTTGACAGAGACATTGCTGCTTTTTCAGAGGGGTTTGTGCCCCCAACAACACTTATTTTAAGTCAGAAAAAGAGGAAAAGAGAGTTTTTGTGCCTAAATCTAACCATACATTACAGGCATTTGTAATATATTCATGGTTTACAGAAATGTGCGATTTCAGTGTTGTTTCCTGGTGATTGGGTTGCATCAACATGAAGTTGACGTATACCTCAAACTTAAGCAAAATATTGAAAGTACGCCTGTTATCTCTTTTCATATCTTTCCTGTTTGCATGCTCACCTCTCATTCTGACTCCTGTGCAGGCTGAAGAGGGAGCATTTAGGTCCTCATGATTGGCTTTCCATACCCGTGCCTGGAGGCCATGACTGGATGGTGGTGCCCGGCTTGGAGCCACAGACAACATACCAGTTCAGCATCCTGGCCCAAAACAAGCTTGGCACAGGTCCTTTCAGCGAGGTTGTCACTGTGAACACACTAGGTTAGTATACTCACTGCTACTCGACTGGGACAAAGGGATCGAATGATAAAATGGCTTTGACGGACACATACTGTAGATCGACCAGAGAGCATGTTCCTTGAAACCCTCAAAATAATCTCTATTTCTGATATTTTTTATATTAAGTGTTTTTGTTAAAGACAACATTTTTTTTCGATCACTATGCTCACTTTTTGAGGGCTTGCAAACCTTATTCAGATTTGCATTCTAACACTTTCATTTAAATAATTTGTCTCTAATCAAGGAAGAGAACTGTGAAGAACTATGAAAAGTGCTCAGCTCAATATGAATATGAAAGTGGGCCGATGCAAGATACATTTCTAGATATCATTCCAGATAAGAGAAGCGCTCCAGTGGTAGAGCAAAATTTTGGAAAGTTGTGTGCTGTAGTTGAAACTGTGTGGAAATTCAAACAACATCCTCTGTTTGAGTGCTGGTTGTGTCATGTTTCACAGACTAAAGAATTCAGGGGCATCTCGGCTGCAGAGGATCATTTTCATATTGCCTTTATGTTTACAGGTGTTTAATCAGAAACTTAAAAAAAAATAGCTGAGGGACATTCAGGGAGGAAGCAGAAGTAATTCAGGTTCAGTGAATGTATTTAGACATTGTTAAAGATGTACTGTGCAGGATTTTCCTATAAAACCATGCATAGACTCATACAGAGGTAATCCCTCTCAATCATCACTTGTGACCCACAAGTAGTGTGCGGCATTGTATTTATCTGCCTTTTTCCATTCTTCTGTCAGAAGAAGGGGAACAGAAGGAGAGACATTTGGTCAGATACTGGATTGATGACACTTATCTAGGGTGTTCACCTTTAAGCTGTGCTGAATGTATAGATCTTCTGTGCCCGGGACATTTGTGGGCATGTAAATTTGCAGTGCTCAAGTCAGATTGGGCATTATGAAAATGTGGCAACCAGGTGTTGAACTGTAAGCAGCAGGAATCCAAGGGGCACAGCAACACCAAACCAGATGAAATCCAGGTTAGCTTTTAGTGAGCATGTTTACAAACAGTAACCAAAAACCCTGCGTGGTATACCTTTAACCCTCCTACAAGCCACTGTTGGGCAATCAGTGAGTAAGTGAGTGAAGTCTGAGATAATTATTTTCTGCCTCTAATAAAAAGTCTGTGATATTGTCAGGCCTAATTATTCAAAGGAAATGTGTAATTGCACTTTTCCAATTTTTCAAGTCCAGTTATTTTCAGTGAGTTACAATGCAGGCCTTTTTTTGTTGACACAATATGAGATGATATTACAAACACTGTTTCTACATTTATAAAACCAGATCAAATAACATAGATGCTTGTTGTTAAAGGGATAGTTTGGATATTTTGAAGTGGGGCTGGATGAGGTAGATAGCCAGTGTATTACATATAGTAGATGGAGGTTGACAAGCTCCTTATTTGGAGAAGCAGATGGCACTTGTACCCTAGAAGTTTAGCAATGCATCACTGTGAATGGAGGTTAACAGCAAAATGTAAATTAGCTTCTTCAACAAAGGCCTACCTAAAAAACAATAATTAATATCAGTTTAAGTGGATGCTATATTTAGAATATTTTCACCACTTTACCTTGCCATCAGACAGTTTTCTTTGGCACTGTATTTTCTCAGCCATGTAACGTCTGTATTCCTACGCAAAAATGCCCAACTGTGCCACGCAATGGGTTATGCCACAGGTCAGCTGTTTGGGTCAGACTTTCAGCAGTTTATGGAATGGAACAACAAATATAGAATATTATAAAAAATGAGTGATAATGACAGCGACAACTACTATTGAGACAAAGGGATACCTTTTTGAACCAGAGTATACAAAGGATGAACATTTGTGGAGGGAGACTGAACAGACCAAAAGGAAAGAGGGGAAACTTCTGTGGAAACTGAAGGCCAAGAAAGAGCACAAACTAACTGTGTAAACAAACCCTCACAGACGCAGAGAGCTACTGCTGCCCTGAGTGGGACCAGGTTACAACGCAAGTTCAGGATCTTTCTGAATCAGGATACCAGAGCTTTACACTTTACTAGTTCTTTCTAGGGGTGTAAATTACAAGTTTCATCAAGATATGAAATTATATCAATTCTTTGGATAACAATAAGATATAACTTGTTAATTAAGTCTGCCATGATACGATTTTGATTTGATGCGATTTAGGGGCCTGTGATCCATATGAGACAATATTATATGTCCATTTAACAATGTCTGTTACAAAAGAAGCTGCCACCCCGTTCTTTTTTACTTTTGGCCATGAATGATAAAAACAACACATAAATAATAAGTACAGTTAAGTTCACTTTAAACTGTCTCCACTAACACACATTAAAAAAAGCACATGGGATAAGTTAGCTTTCAGGGCTTTCTGTCAGAAATGTTCATTTTAACCCAAACCATCATCTTTTTCATAAAACTTAAGGGTTATCTGGCTTAAAGCCCTAAAGGCAAACTTTTCCAAACAGCCAGAAAACATGGATTAACAACAAGATCATTTCACAAAAGTATCATATTCAGCTCAGTAATAACTGTCAAGGTTCATGGACCAAACAATTGTTTTGTGCTAGTTACCCATTATTAGCTTAAGCATGTTTACATTGCATAAAGTACCCTAGCAGCTAGTGGATTTTTTTCCTCTACTCGTAGTTTAACAAATTACTCATAACGTCATTATCTTTCTTACTCACTGTTGGTTTAAGTCACTGTATCTCCTAACAGAACAGCTTAGCTGAATTTCAGCCTGCACGCACATTTTTTTAGCCCAACATTGTTAGCCCATAGCCCAACAGAGCAGCCAATGTTACTGTAGAGGGAAGTTTGGGAGGCAGGTACAGTACAGGCCAAAAGTTTGGACACACCTTCTCATTCAATGCGTTTTCTTTATTTTCATGACTATTTACATTGTAGATTCTCACTGAAGGCATCAAAACTATGAATGAACACATGTGGAGTTATGTACTTAACAAAAAAAGGTGAAATAACTGAAAACATGTTTTATATTCTAGTTTCTTCAAAATAGCCACCCTTTGCTCTGATTACTGCTTTGCACACTCTTGGCATTCTCTCCATGAGCTTCAAGAGGTAGTCACCTGAAATGGTTTTCCAACAGTCTTGAAGGAGTTCCCAGAGGTGTTTAGCACTTGTTGGCCCCTTTGCCTTCACTCTGCGGTCCAGCTCACCCCAAACCATCTCGATTGGGTTCAGGTCCAGTGACTTTGGAGGCCATGTCATCTGCCGCAGCACTCCATCACTCTCCTTCTTGGTCAAATAGCCCTTACACAGCCTGGAGGTGTGTTTGGGGTCATTGCCCTGTTGAAAAATAAATGATCGTCCAACTAAACGCAAACCGGATGGGATGGCATGTCGCTGCAGGATGCTGTGGTAGCCATGCTGGTTCAGTGTGCCTTCAATTTTGAATAAATCCCCAACAGCGTCACCAGCAAAACACCCCCACACCATCACACCTCCTCCTCCATGCTTCACAGTGGGAACCAGGCATGTGGAATCCATCCGTTCACCTTTTCTGCATCTCACAAAGACACGGCGGTTGGAACCAAAGATCTCAAATTTGGACTCATCAGACCAAAGCACAGATTTCCACTGGTCTAATGTCCATTCCTTGTGTTTCTTGGCCCAAACAAATCTCTTCTGCTTGTTGCCTCTCCTTAGCAGTGGTTTCCTAGCAGCTATTTGACCATGAAGGCCTGATTGGCGCAGTCTCCTCTTAACAGTTGTTCTAGAGATGGGTCTGCTGCTAGAACTCTGTGTGGCATTCATCTGGTCTCTGATCTGAGCTGCTGTTAACTTGCCATTTCTGAGGCTGGTGACTCGGATGAACTTATCCTCAGAAGCAGAGGTGACTCTTGGTCTTTCTTTCCTGGGTCGGTCCTCATGTGTGCCAGTTTCGTTGTAGCGCTTGATGGTTTTTGCGACTCCACTTGGGGACACATTTAAAGTTTTTGCAATTTTCCGGACTGACTGACCTTCATTTCTTAAAGTAATGATGGCCACTCGTTTTTCTTTAGTTAGCTGATTGGTTCTTGCCATAATATGAATTTTAACAGTTGTCCAATAGGGCTGTCGGCTGTGTATTAACCTGACTTCTGCACAACACAACTGATGGTCCCAACCCCATTGATAAAGCAAGAAATTCCACTAATTAACCCTGATAAGGCACACCTGTGAAGTGGAAACCATTTCAGGTGACTACCTCTTGAAGCTCATGGAGAGAATGCCAAGAGTGTGCAAAGCAGTAATCAGAGCAAAGGGTGGCTATTTTGAAGAAACTAGAATATAAAACATGTTTTCAGTTATTTCACCTTTTTTTGTTAAGTACATAACTCCACATGTGTTCATTCATAGTTTTGATGCCTTCAGTGAGAATCTACAATGTAAATAGTCATGAAAATAAAGAAAACGCATTGAATGAGAAGGTGTGTCCAAACTTTTGGCCTGTACTGTACGTCATGTTTTATCTTGTCACAGTATTGTTTACATGTCACATGTGTTCTGTCTGCTGATCCATTTTTTCCCCATAATTGATAATATTTCCACACTACTGATTTATTCCCGGGTAAATAAGTTTATCCTCATCGTCTTTCTCTTGGTCGCTTGCCATTTGCCTGCTGCTGTTTGATGGTGACACCGACTTTCAAAATAAAGGCGTAACCTAAAGATGACGATATAAATCAATGTTTTTCCTTTGCATCAATGATACTGGATCGTTGATCACTGAATTAATATATTGATCCACAATGATGGATCTTTATGCCCCTAGATTTTTGGTGAGTGGTGTCATTTATTTATAGGTATTTAGCGTCACTTTACCTGATGGTTGGGTACAGCTGTGCTCCTCAGCAAGTGTCTCTCTGGCTTATTTGACAGTGGTTTTACATAATCCTCCTGAGAGAAATGTTCACTGCAAGTTGTGTCAGTCTTGCAGGTGGAGTGTTGATGTCTGTATTCAGTGTAACTTGCCACAGCTGTTTTAATTTCTTTGTTTGAACAGCCCAGAAAAACACAAGCATGCACCATCTTAGAAATCTTTAGAAAAGAGAAGTTTTGTTTCAGTTGGATCGCAAAACAGCACTTTCGAACCCAAACAGCTGACGTGCAACATAACACAGCTCATAGCATAGTTGGGCATTTTTGCATAGAAACACAGAGGTTAAATAGTTGAGAACATGTAGTGCCAAAGGAAAGGGCTGTCTGACAGCAAGGTAAAGCAGTGAAAATATTCCAATTATAGCATCCCCTTAGACTGACATTAAGATTTTTAGGTAAGCCTTTTTTTAAGTGGCTAAAATATGTTTCAGGTGTGCTAGTCCCATCTGTTTCTGCAAACAGGGAGCGCTGTATGTAATACAGCTACTGTGTGTAATACAGTTACTATAGATAAGTATCTTATACGGCCTCACTTCAAAATATCCGAACTATCCCATTGAAGAATGTCATCAAAGTATACTTGCCTGGTTATCAACAACAAAAAAGAGCTGCTTAGGTCATATTTATTAAGATATTACTTTCATGATATACTGTAATACTGTTATTGCATTACATTAACATTAAAATGGTGTTATATTTATTGATTGGCAATTAACATCACAACTGCTGTGCTACTTGCTCACTACCTGACTAAAATTGAGATAATTATCTTAATCATTTATGTACAAAAACACTTGCCACTCTGTTGGTATAATATTAGCAGCAAACGGACACAACCCACTCATTTTTTCCCCAAACATCAAACAGTACAAAGTGTTTCTTCTTCCACAGAACCATCTTTGACCCAAATGTGGAGACACCAGTGTGCAGAGAAAGAATCCTTTAACCAGACAGCAGCCAAGATTTATTCTTTTGCTGTTCCGCCAATTGACAGAATTAATGTTTTTTTTAACTACAACTGAATACATTTACCAGTGACAGTTGTCATTAGAAGGTGGTGAAATCGACCGTCACCAGCTCAAACTTTCATTTGCTACAGTTTGTTAAGACTTTTTTTCTGACAATGTCCTGTTATAATGTATCATAGTTAAATGTAGTGAAATACAACATACAACAAGACAATTCAGTTATATCTGTGGGCTTCAAACTTTTTTTTTTTTTTTTTTTTCAATTAAACAGATTATCAGAGCCAAAGTGTAGAAGCTTTAGCTGTGGTTGAATCATTATGTCATTCCTTACAGCATTGAGAGAAAGGACATTTGTTAAATATAAATGAAGCTGTCACAGATTATTACTTAAAGATAAGTGACATGCTGAAAATTGGGATAACTATTCACGCTTCATCACCTTCTGTGTCAGCCAAGGAATAGAAACAAAGAAGACAAAGCATTCAGCCCAGAGGCTGCTTGTTGTCTTTCTCCCCTTTAAAAACCTTTTACACCATCCATTTGTCACATATCCTGACACATCTATTAAAGCTAAATGCTTTCTATTGACGCAGAATAATAAAGTAGTAGCTAATATGTTGGATACCATGTACAGTTATTTGTTTGTAATGGACATGACCATTTGAATTAGTAAATGAGGGCAACAGCAAGGACACAAGTGGTCAGAGAAAAACAGTGTGTGAAGTGTGAGTGCAAAGTGATTTTAATGCCTATGCAAATGAGAATAAACTTAGTATACAGATCCGACCAGGAAGACGGATTGGATCGCATCATACTGGCCTTAAATTAACTGTCAGGACAGCTGTAGGTGACAATCAGCTGGCAAGATGAAATGGGATGCAAGACTTAAAGATGAAGTCATGGGAATGTTTGTCAGAGATGTTTATGTCAGAGATGCATTTGGTAGAAAAGCTTAATCACATTTAGTCACAGTCTTGTTCTGATACATGTCAGTGTCAAAGTGTAAAGGGGGGCTGAATCATTCATATCATGCTGGAGAAACTGTTCACTGAATATATAAGTGAGTCACTCACACACAAACATTCTTAAACCTGATGTGCTCTTTCAGTATTTCCTATAAGTACCCCTGAACCATTGGTGCTGCTTACCCCACCACGGTGCCTCACAGCCAATCGCACGCAGCAGGGAGTCCTGCTCACCTGGATCCCGCCTGCCAATCATACAGCACCTATCCAGCATTATGTCATGGAGTTTCGCCTGGGGGAACGATGGGAGAGTTTGGACGACAGCATTCCTGCTGGGGAGACGGAGTTGCTCGCCCGGGATCTCATTCAGGTAAAGACAAGATACAGACTGTAGACTTTAAATACACAATTATACAAGACCTACATCTGCCAGGTCCAGGCTTAAGAGATGTCTGGGATGTAATGGAGGGTTAAATAAACCTCTATAAGTGCAACTTAAAAGGCTTGTGGAAGCTTGCAACAGCAAGGTGGTAATTCTAGTTTGATTTTAAAGAGACGAAAGTCTTGGCTTTTAGAATGAGAAGGTCATATCGCCAAATTTTGACAGTAAATACAATTTTGAAAGGAATGATGACAAGCTAGCAGCAAAGACAATTTAACCACACTCTGGTCCTTCTCAGAGCCTCTCTCCTTCCCTCTCTGAAACTACGAATGAAAGTCTTAAAGTTATCGGAACAATGCAGGGTCTGGGACAGTGGCTTTTTATTTCCATAAATCAAACAAAGCCTTGGCTTCCAGAATGGGGAAGACAGACAGGATGCTCGGCCAATCACTGCATTGGGACCGAATGCAATGATTGGTCAGAATTTTCTTAGAACCATATGAGAATGGTGTAATTATGAGTTTGTATCTCTGATGGAATTCACTTACATTTTAGTGTGCCATCAGCTTATTAATAGCATTTTAACCTGAACAAAGAAAAGCCTAAAATGTCCAGAAAGGTAAGTGTCGCTTTAAGGGTAGGGGAGCTGCAAACTCAGCTGATAATTCTCTGTAGGTTCATCAGTGACCACTTTCATGAAAAGGACAATGTGATAACAATGTGCCATTGGATACCTTGTTATTATAAAAAATATCCATTGTAGCCTCTTTCAGGCAACTGCACTGTTTACCTCTCTGTATGTTGTTTTATTTCAGTTGGGGTTCTCAAATCTCCACAGCAGGAGTGAGGAGTGCAAGTTATCATGATCCATGATTTTACACTGTTTGCTAGTGAAGGTGTAAGAACAAAAAAACTGATGATTAGGTCTGCTTTGTTTCACAGTGCAGAAGACACTTAATTTAATACCTGAACAAAGCTCAACACTGAGGCTGTGTTCAGACTGCAGGCAGAATCAGTTTATTTTTCAAATTGTACTGTTAATGCTCTAAATAATCCAGATCAGACTCTGCATACATACTGTATAATAATGTGCTGCCATATCCACCTTGGTTGTCATAGTAACAATGCAGGTGTGCTCACGCTGACTAGCTTCACTTCCTGACCATCTCTGGGTTTTACATTGTGGCATTTCTTGTTCTTACTCCTGTATGTTGTGTCTACCCTGCTGAACACACACATGCTTTTACTCCTGCAGGTCTGCAGGTGGCTTGTACTGAGCATCCCAAACTGAGAGGATAGCAACTGAAACATGAAGTTACAAAATAATACACTGTGTCACTTTGAATCATGAATACAATATGCTTTAGACGGCAGTGAGTTTCACTATAGCAAAGGAAAATCAATATATCTTTACTGATTTATGAGTTCTGACACAATTCTTCTTTTTTTCACCTTTTTTTCTTCATTTCACATCTTTGCTCATGTCGGCTAATTCTCCTCCCATGACATGCTTGAGCTTCTTTCTTTAATCTAACTACCACTGTCAGCTCCATGCAGATGCTTTTATCTCTCCTCCCATTGCACAGCAAACACCCACACACACTTCTCTCCAGCTCTCTCAATACACACACGATGCATCTAGCTTGTATAACTTTTTTGCTGCACATTTCTTACTGCATTGGCTGCGGTAATTTGACCAGGAAGGATGCTCTGTTTGGCTGTCTCCACCTAAGTACTGGTATGATGTTTGGTTTCACGCTTTTCTCCACATTCAGATACTCAGTCTTTGCTGACAGTGTAGGAAACGTGTGAGATGACAACTCAGTCCACAGCATATTTGGTAGAAGTTTTTGAGTGTTACGCCAACAGAACAGTAAAGTAGGTATTGCACCCTGCTGAAGTGTCCTTGAGCAAAACACTGCATCTCTGCCAGCTCCACAACTGCTGTTCTATAGCTAACCCTACACTGTGGAGAGCACAGCCAGCACCAAGAGAATCAAACAGGTTCTAAAAGGCTTAATGTGTCTTTTCATCATGACTTAGCCATAGATGATTTATCCATCTTAAGACACATTAATCATCCATTATGAGAGTCACATAATCAATGCTTTTGCTCCCATTCAGTTTCTATTGAAATTCTTGTCCTCTTTTTCTTTTTAAATAATATTACTTGTTCCTCCTTAAACGTGTTATCTCATCACCACACAGCCTTGTGATATGATTATATCATATCAACTTGAAAGCAATTTGACAAGCCACATTGAGCTTCTATTAATTATGGTTTACATCATTCTGCTGCCTGAATAAAAAAATAATTGAGATTATTTTATATTAGTAAACTACATGTATGTCATCCAAACTTCTCTTCATTTGGTGTTTACAGATTGGAGAGTCTTTCTAAAATTTCTATGAATAAAAATTTAGGGGAAGATGTGAGATGTCACTAGTGTGGAACAAGCTCCAAAAACGCTGGATAATATTTTCCCATAATACAACTCTTTAAACCCAGCCTGACACGATTAGTGAATTCTAGCAACAAAGTAAGGAAGACACAAATGTAGACAAATACACACCAGTGAAGCAGGGAGAATAATGCCAGGTTCACACAACACAACATTTCTGTCCATTCTGACAGTCCCTATGTCACATTAGGTGATTGTGGAGTCATAAAATCGTGCCGTGACTTGGCTGACAGACATGATAGACTACACAATGGTCCACACCAATCATCCCCAGTCGTCTTTCACAATGTGTGTGATGTCATAGGGTTATTCTTGTCCTCTTCTTATTACTTTTACTATTATTTCAGTCACTGTGTCTGTTCATGTGCCAGCAGACATGTTGTTGTAGTCACCTAAAAAGTGCCACCAGATGGCAGGAGCTACATTTAAAGTACCATAGGCAAATATTCAAGTCACTGAATCCTCCACAACAAGTTCCTGCAAATGTTTCACAATAAAAGCCTATTTAGAAAATGAAGAGATTCTCTCAACCGAAGTTATAACAGGGTTTTAATTTTATACAGATACAGGAAGTGTTGAGTTTGAAATGACAGCGCAATGCATTAACTCTATCAAGGCAAACGGGAGCGGATAAAATGTAAAAATAGAAAAATACAGAGGGAAAAATAAATAACAGCTCGTTTATAATGTAGTCTGTTTCAAATGAAGCTGGTGCCCTCTGCAGTTGTGGTGAGTAAAAGCCCCATCACTATTTTTTAATTTTCTTACATTATGTCCGTCTCCATTATGAGGAAAGAACATTCTAGCTTGATGCTAATGGCAGTACTCACCAGGTCAATAAAGTGCCTCTGCTGTTTCACGCTGGCATTTTTCCCTTTTTACTCTGTGTGGTAACATCCCTACAGGAAATATCTAAAAGGCTGGGGTGTTGTTGACGTACAGTTGTCCACGGCAGCAGATCACTCTGTGTTCCTACTGGTCAAAGTGATGGCTGTGACGGGACAAGTCCCGAAAGACAAAAAGAAAATCAAACATGCTAGACTTTCTGTTGAAACGTCTTGAGGTGTCCCAGACGTGGCGTTGGTTGTCGTCTTCTGTGACACACTACATGAGTTGAAACGATGGATTGTCATGTACAACACTTATTGTCATTCACGGGCTATATGTGTAGTGTGACCCAGGCATAAGAGGAAATGTACTCAAGGCATTGGCCAGGAACAGGCTTACAGGTTGGCAACATGATGGCAGTCTGAAGAGTCAAACTAATGATTTTCAGGCATATGGACAGGTGAGAAAGTCTGAGGACATCTGTTGGATGATGGAGAATGTGAATGCAGAGGGCTTGGGAAGTGAGAATTAAGGAGGGGACAGATACCCCTTTTCCACCAAATAAGCTCTGGTTCTTGAACCAGTTCTGTTCAGGATTCCTTGAACTTTGGTGCTATCTACTGAACTAGCCCCGTTTTCCACCAGTGTTCAGTGGAAACATAATCAGGGTTGTGTCATTAATGGAAACAGAAAAATTGCAGTTCACAGTGATTGCCTGCAAGCTTTTGTTCTGTTATTATTAGGACTGTCAAAATAACAGCTTAATTTTGATAAATTAATCACAGAAAACGTAATGCATTAAACTGTGGTACCATTCTCTGCAATATCTGCAGTAAGGAATTTTTGTACCATTGGAGTACTTTAAGCCTGAAATATCACAGTAGCAGTGAACCCTGAGGTCTTGAGCTAACACAGCCTCTGATGCTAACTCCAGCATCCAGCCTCATCAAGCCAAACTAGACCAGACATTCCGACGCAAACTGAGTAAGTCTACCTGTGATCAACTAACTAACTCCCTTGCAAAATGGATTGCAAAGGAATACATACCAGTTTCTGTGATAGAGGACAGGTGGGACAACTGTGTCTAAAATCTGGCAGATTTACGACACATCTGCCAATATTCATTTGAATTGAAATTTTTACATACTTTCACAGCAAAAGTTGATGTATGCAAATAATTGTGATTAGTTCATTACAGAGCATGTAATTAACTAGATTTTTTTTCAATCCATTGACAGTCCTAGTTATAACAAATAGAGATTGTTTTTACCCAAATAACAAGCATGGACCAACTGCTAATGAGGCCACTGTATGCTCACTTGACTTCTCTGTTGTTGCCTTCTCCATCCTCTCTTTCCAACCTGTAGAATGTGACACGCCAACTGATGTCATCACGATTCGCACTTCAGATCAAGGAAAATCTGCTATATTTTTTGGGTTTTAGCTGAGAACCAACTTTTCGGGTTCTGAAACAGTTTATTTTTGGTCAAAATTTTCTGTAAAAATTAGTTACAGGAATCAGAACAGAACTAGTTCTATGTTGGTAATGAAGGTGTAAGAGAGGCAGAATAGCGGAAAAAAAGGGCAGTGGCAGATTTCGTGCCTGGTTAGAGTCCATGCCTTTTAAAGTCCACACCACTGTCATAACATAGGCTTTCTGTTAAAAGAGTCAAGTCTAATAAAAGATAACCCTGATGGCACCACTATTACCTCATTTCCACCAAATGAGCTCTGGTTCTTGAACCAGTTCCATTCAGGTACCTCAGTGCTATCTAGTGAACCAGCCCACTTTTTCACTATGTGCAGAACCATTTTAATCAAAAATTTGTCATCAACTCATCAACACAGAGGAAGGAAACAGTAGTAGCAAAATCAGAGATTACATTGATTACCTGCAGACTTCTGTTCTGTTACAAATATTTGTTTTTACCCAAATGGACAAACTGCTAATGAGACCACTGCATGCTCTTTTTTCCCCAACTATTTCTCACTTGAGTTCTCCATTGTTGCCTTCTCCATCATCTCTTTTCAACCTGCACAATATGACACGCCCACTGATGTCATCATGGTTCGCAGTTCAAGTCAAGGAAAACCTGCTCTCTTTTTTTGGTTTCCAAACCAGTTTACTTTTTGTCAAAATGCTCTAAACGGTTCAAAATTAGGTGGTACAGGAACCAGAATGGAACCTGTAACATGTTGGTTGAAAAGAGGTATATGACATCAAGAGTGTGATTTTGTCAGATTTTAGAAGGCTTCCTCCAGAGCCAGCTGTTTTCATTAGCTGTGAGTTCTGTGTGTTTTGTAAACTGATCTTTATGTGTAAAATTAATGGAGTGCCCCTTAAATAAAAAAATTGGAATCATGCCGAATTCAATTTTCATTTCATGACTTCTAGGTTCCATTGTGTCATTCATGTAGGACTGATGGTGTTTGTTTGGCTTTTAAACACTGAATGTGAACTGGTGGCTGAGGTGCACTGTTAATTTCCAAAGTCAACGTGGCTCAGCTGGCTGCTCTTTGGAGACACAAACTGAATCCTACAGCCTGACTGACTGAATCTTTCTGACATCAGACATGAGTTTAACTTCTAAAAGTAGATCTCTCTGTTCCTACTGTAGGAGGCGTGGTATGAGTTCCGTGTCATGGCCGTCATGGATGACATGATCAGCGAGCCTAGTAACGTAGTAGGAGTGTCCAGCACAGGTGAGCAATTTCATCACACTGCATTGTAATTTCACTTGTGGTCATGATTTACAAAATTTTACAAAATATAAGCATTATAATGCATGTTAAAATGAATCAAAGGCTGAGAGAAGAAGCTTGGCTCACTGCCATGAAATGGAGATTTTCTTGTCGATGCTGGGATTCAACCCAACAACCTCTGGCAGGAACCTGCATCTCTAACCTCAGGCAATCTGAACATTTCTGAACTGAGGAGGGGCTGTAGATGTATTGCACACACAGCAACTCCAACTTTACATTTTGCCCACTCAGCACTATTAAATTTAAGCTGTCTTTACATACACACTCTTTTGTACCATCCTGAAAAGTATGACATCATCGTTCTGCCTGTCTCCCATGGATTGTGTTGGGCTGCTTTGTGCTTAAAAAGGATCCATTAAAGCCTGTCTTTTCTTAGTTGCAACACTGAGTCTTTTTGAAATCTAAAATGAAACCCCTTAAAATGTGATGTCACTCCCCTGCAGAGGTCACTGAGTGCACATCATTTGGTAAGAGCAGCTGTTGGTAACATTTCTAGAGAAGGTTTGCTCAGGAAACCTTGGATCTCTGGAAGTACTCTGCTTCCCTCTACTGGTGAAGGTGGAGAGCTGTGCAATGTGGTGATCAAAGCCTCCTGCTTATTTCTCTGTTGATCGAGAATAAATATGACTGCCTTTTCTGTGCATATTGTCAATTGGCATCATGCTCAAAACATGATGTAGATACACCGTGTCCTCCCAAAGATAACAGTGGCTAATCAGTAGTTATTTCAAGCACCAAGGGACAACACTCTGCATTTTGCTGTATCATGCTTCGTTGCAGCATATAAACCACTCTAACAAGCATGAAGGCCAACTCCAACATTAATAACAGAGGGCTTTTCAAAAGGTTGGTAACTCTATCCACTTTATTCCGAGCCTCCATGATACCTTGCAGCAGGTGTAGGTGCAACTTCCGGTGCCGAACCAGGACTGGCTTTTTCCAGTGCGTAACAGTATGCTAATCCTTTTTTTTCTAGAGCGACTGGGAAATAAAACCTGTGAAACACACCACCTGTTACACCTAAGATGGAATAGCATGATGTTACCTCTGTCATCTCTGACAGCCATCTGAAAGCATTGGTAGTTTTTATGATTAATGATTTCTGACAACTCATAAACACTGCTGCTGAGTGAAACATGACACAGAATTTAGCAGCACATCTTGGTAATATCAATAATATAAAGGAGTAGCATAATGAATAACTTTAGGCATTCCTTTTATATGATATGAAATAAGTATGGTAAATCAGTAACACATCCTGAGTGGAAATGACTAAACACATAATTCAAGGTATACTGCTAAGTTTATTTTATAACAGGAAACCTACTAATGTAGGTTGAGAATGTAGTCAGACAGGGACAGGGATATCATGTAGTGACGTTGAGTGACAGACCTGTTATTCTAGATGTCACTTTCAAATTCTGCAAATTCTGATTTAATACTTATCCGCTCTCCAAACTCTTTCTGTTTTATTATGCCTAATGTCATTTCAAGCATGGCAAAAAAATAGAGTATACATAAGAGTAGCGGATGCATGAGAAGATCCTGTTGATTTAGTAAGGAATGGTGCATTTTATTTTTTTAAATGGGACAATCTGGCATTAACAGTGTGCAGTACAGGTGGCTACCTATTCCTTTTAGAAACTGTACGATAGGTAACAGGAGCAATCCCTTTTTGTTCTGGGTGCATGTTTACTGTAACACTGTTGTTAAAGCAGCAAATGTTGCTTAGTCTGGTTGTTACAGGCGTGGACAGCACAACAGGTACCGGAGCTCCGTAAGGACTTTTTTTTTTTAATGCTAATTAACCATTAGTTAAGTATCTGTTAAAACAAAGCAATATGTCCTAAATTTAAGGAGAAATACTTAAAAAAAAAAATGTTGGCAGTTAGTCACCAAGATTTGCCACTGTGACAAATCATAGACAGTCAATGGGACTAATTACTGCTGCTATCACACCAGAAGTTTTACCCATAATCATTTCTACAGTAGCGGCCTCAGGAATAAGGTGAATACCATGAGTGTAAAGAGAAAGGGTTAAGGAGTAAAAGGTTCTGCACATTGTCATCTTTATTATATTGGCTGTGTTTTCAGAATAAGAATCAGAATCAGAAATACTTAATTGATTCCCAAGGGGAAATTGTGACTCGTTACAGTGGCTCCTATGTAAAGAATAGCGAATTATAAGAAGTAAGAATAACAGTATGAAAAAAAAGTATGTGAATATAAAGCAGTAAAATAAAATACAAATGCAAATGTGCATTGGAATAGAAATAGAATATGCACTATGCTACAGGGTTTAACACTAGTACTTAAGATATTAAAATATTAATAATAAAATATTTTACAATTTTATTAAAAATAACATATATTCTACAGTAGTATTTTATAGTATGTTCTGTAGTTGAGGTATGTGGAGGTGGGGCGTTGATGTCATTGGCAGTAGGGGATGTTTTTTACCGCAATGAAGATATATCCGTGTGTGTGTGTGTGTGTGTGTGTGTGTGTGTATGTGTTAGGCAAGTGGATGGGTGATGTTGATGGATGGAGCCCAGCATCTGTGAAATGAATCAATTTCTAATGCTATTTGTCTTTCTATTGAAATGTACTTTGATAGTAGGAGATGCCACTGGGATGTTGAGAGATTGTGTCTGTTTTTCCACGTTGGTAAGTTAGTCTTTTTAGTGATTGTTGGGATGACCACTATGGGTTGTTCATACTCATGCAGTTCAGCTGGGGAAAGATCCCCTAGCAGACATACAGACAGGGGTTTAGCACCAAATTCTGGGCCCTTTGCATTAGCAGTCTTTGTGAGCCCCCCATCCTTCGTCTCTTGATCCATGTCTCTATCATGCACCTTTAAAAGTTATTTTTTACAAAATTTGTTTTCTTTCTTTCTTGTCTTCTCTGTTTTTGGAACCACAATTTCCCTTTCTTAAGGAAAGAAGTGTACATGTACATGACAGTGTACGTTGGTGCTTCAGCAGCATTCATTTGGCTCTTGCTGCATTTAGAGACCAATCTCATACTCCTTTTCCACCAATACTAGTGCATGTACAAAGCTTCTTATACATGGATAAATCTGCTAAGAATTGGCTATAGACCTCTTTCCCATTGCCAGTAGCAGGAGCCATGTACGAAGCTCTGCAGTAGACAAGTATGCCTTTCTGTTTTTTTACTGTGTGTCATGTTCAACATCACGTACAGGCCGGAAAACAGGTCAGTAAACAGTAGAAAGCAGCATGGAGGCCTGTGAAAATGTTACAATGGTTACCTCTTTAGATATATATATAAAGAAATATATCTCTCACTTATTCAGTCACTGGAACGATTGGAACGATGCTTGGGTGCTGATTGGACAGAGACAGATGGTATTTTGTGTTGGCCCATCACTGCATCTCAGTGGTTAAGGAGCTTAAATAAGTGTGTTCACTGGGATGTTGTGTTTCCATCACTGCTGATTGGAGCCAGAACAGATAAATACCCATGACTACTGCAAAGTCATTTGACCTGGGAGTGAATGCCGATTGTAACTTTTCCCATTACATAAAAAAGCCAGATGTTAGCAGGCATTAGCAGGTTTTTTGTGTAGTAGGAAAGGGACTCTATTAAACCATTTTGCACCTTTAATGTTTGAGAGGGACCTCAGAGAGTTTCCACAGTTTTTTATACAAAGTTCAGTCTTTCAACCATTCCATTCAGACAGATTTTATTTAATTTTGGCATGAATCATTTAAAAATTGCAAACAAAACCAAACTTTTCATCTGTTAATAGCCACTGATGGTTTAGAAACAGCCTTCATGTCTGTTTTTCATGTTAGGCCATGTCTATCTGCAGATATTCCAGATACGCCTGATACAAGTGAACATCCTGGTTTTCTCTTCTGACTGAGTTGCTAGCTCCTACAACCAAATCATTAGCATATCATGTCTCTTACAGACTGTTCTGACTCATCTGAATGGACAAGCATTTTGTTTACTGCTGTCCTTTGGTGTTATTTGGAATACAGTTAAGGTAGAGGATATTTATGAGAAAAAGCACTGTGGTATGGCTGAGATGGTGGTGACACTGTGTGTTTGCTCACACACTACTGTGGTTTTGTTCTTGTGTAAAGCCTCCTACAGACAGCGAGTTTTTAGCAATCAGTGCAAGCTACACTGTGCGACATGGATCTAATAAACTTACGACATCAAGTTTAATTTATGCAGACTGTATGCTGACAGCACCTACTGAATCACAGGTAATGCAATAGCTTCCCATACTGAGTGCGCAAGGATGCTGCACGGGTTGTTACTTCTCCAACTGTGAACCACAATATAGAGGGTCACATTATTAAATAACGTTTATAAGTTTTGTGTGCACTGTATACTGTGGTGTGTCTGTGTGTGTTTGCTAGCTGCTAGGTTGCTCACCTGGCAGCTGCAACTCCGCCACTATTTCCTTCCATGCTTCGTCCTTCTTTATGCCATCATGGTAAGAGCTAGAGGACACATACAGGCAAGGATTCTGCTGCCACAACTCCACAAGGTTTTCTTTTTTGCTGGAAATCCCACACATTTCTTTAAGCATGTTTTGCCTCCATGGCAAGCTGCTATCCATCTGTTTGTTTGGATTTAGCACCAGTGCGTCATTTCATGCTGCATTTCTATTGGTTGGTTAGTAGACAAGACCGCAAGACCATGACAATGGCCATCCTTGAACCTCTCTCACTAAGCAATGTAAGACCACTTATTAGAGCCACCACCAAAGATATCACCTCGTTTATTCATGCTGGTCATCTCTCATCTGGGACGGCCCAAAATCGCACAGTGTATACCATGTTCAAGGCAGGAGTGAGGAGTTTGGGTTACAGCTACTTTTCTAGGTCATGGTGTCTTTCCATTAAGTCTCCATCCATTCAAAACTGTGTTTTGCACATAGTTATTTCACTTAATGTTTGAGCTTCACTGTATAGAATGATGAATGTGCAGAGTTTGTTTTCACATTCACACACTGAAGGAGGAAAGTTTCACTGAAAATCTTAGTTTAACACTCAGACATATCAGCAGGATTTATGACATCACAGTTCCTTGGGGAGTCAGTCGTGGTCCAGTAATCAGTTGTGATGTGTTGATGAATACTTTAATTGCACATACACTGAGAATGGTACACTGGTGGAAAAAGTATGAAGATCCTTTAGTTTAATGCCCATGCAGGATTTAGGGGCGTCTGTTGGTAAAAATGGTATATAATATTCAAAACTATGTTTTGGATTGTGTATAATCACCCAAAAATGTGAGTCATTGTGTTTTTTGTTACTTTAGAATGAGTTGTTTATATTTTCCTACTAAGTGGGTCCTCTCCCACAGAGTCCACCATGTTCTTCTACTGTAGCCCAGAGGGGACAAACCAAGCACTGGCTCTAGGTTAGAGCTTTGATTCTCTGCCCGAGCCTGACAGGGCCCAATGACTTGAACCCTACAGATTGGCAGTGTTTGTTCTGCCTCCACAGCAGTGGGAGAGATGTGCATAACATGCAGTGAAGAGTGGTGATCATCATCTGTGTGCCGCATCGCCATGGATTGCCATGCACACGAGACGCACTGAGGGGCGCAAGCTGTTCTGATGAACCTGTTGCGCACAAGACAACAGACTATTGAAATAAGAAAGAAAAGAAGCAGAGGTGGTGCAAGGATACACATCAGCCCTTAGCTTGTAATCAATGTTTTAATTTTTTTTTAATCATGATATATAAAATATAGTATAATAATTTTTGGGGACGTGGACAGAAACTGTGCAGGTTCATGTATGGTCGAGCCTGATTATTTGGGCCTCATCAGAGCTCTACATGAAAGAAAGCCATTTGCATCTGCGCATTTTCGCTTAGCCCACCATAGTTCTTCATGCTTGGCACACAGAAGAAGTTTCCATTCTGCAACTTCTCTGCTAGATGCCATTAAATCCTACACACTGGACGTTTAAGTAAAAGTAAGAATACGATAGTGTAGAAATATTACTACTACTAATAATAATAATAACGAATAATTATTTTTAGCATCAAAATATAATTAAACTACCAAAAGTAAATGTACTTTATATGCAGAATGGCCTATTTCAGAATAATGTGCATGTTTCTATTACAGTATATTATAATTATTCATCTGAATCTGAAAAGTAACTCATAGCTGTAGTTACACATACATGTAGTGTTGTAAAATGTACAATATTTCCTCCTGAAACCATGTGTAGCAGAAATATAAAGCAGCATAAAATGGAAATACTTAAGTACAAGCACCTCATAATTATACTTAGGTTGAGTACTTTAGTAAATATACTTAAAAAAAAAAGTATAAAAATAATATGAAAATACTTGCATGTTCATAGATTCTGGATTGTTGGGTGTAATTTTAAGATGATTTTTTTATGCCAACAAGACAGATCTTTCATTATCACTGTATGCATTGTGTGATATCTTTTTATAAATTAGGCAAATTTGCCCTTTTTTAATAACTCTGTGATCTCATATCTGTCTGTTAGCTTTGTTTTGTTTTGTCCTCATTTGTTTTTTTTCTGAGTGTCTCACAATGTGAAAAAGGGGATCGGGGGGGATCTCAAACAATAATGTCAATGTTTATGTACCTAACATCCTAAAGAGGTAGCAACCAGTCAATATAGTGCACATGTAGCTTCATCTTTCCAGCAGGGTAATGTTGTGTATGAAACATCATTTCCCTCTGCAGCCTTCTACACTGTAAGTTCTGAAAGCAGATCATTTGGGAAACAAGTTTACTTTCTGCTAAGTCATCACAGCATATATTCCCTGCAGAAATGCCCATTTTGAAGACACATGCAGTCGTTAAGGTCAGCCCTTGCATATTTGAATCTCATTGGGTAAGGCAGGACTTTTCCTTTCAAAGGCTCATCTTCAGGAACCTTTATGTTATTGCATGAGGTGTCTCTTTTTTGTTTGGAAGGGTGGCAAAAAGCAAAGGAACGTATATGCATACCCCCCAGAAAACATCAGAACATCCTGATTTGGTTCCTCATGTAGTTAAATAGCTGCCTAATCAGAGCACAGTGTGTTCTTTTACAGTGGACTCAAATGTGCATTGTAATCCCATTGTAAATATCACCCTGTATTTCAGAGCCAGAAAATGGTGACATCAGCATGTTGGTTGACATTAGCGTTAATGTAGGGGAGACCAACGTCAGAAGTCCAGAGAGCAAAGCAAAATTTACATTTGTTTTTTTAGGCTTCTCCATTAATGTGTCATCTCCTCCACCTCTGGGTCGGCCCCGTCTGTGCTGACACACAACTGCAAACTGTTATGCCACTCTTTTTTTTACACTCTCTTTATGTTGCTGCTACACTGACTTCAGCTAGCTTTACTTCCCTGACTCTTCCCTCCTCACACCACAGACTTCTTCCCCCCTCCAGAGTTGGTGGAGGAACGTGGACTGGCACGGCCTGTGGTGGCTGGCATTGTGGCCACAATCTGTTTCCTGGCAGCAGCCGTCCTGTTCAGTACGATGGCTGCCTGCTTTGTCAACAAGCAGCGCAGGAGGAAGCTTAAGAGGAAAAGAGGTGAGGGGGTAGACCAGGTCATTGATAGCTATCTCCACAATTGCTTTTAAAATAGCTTATAAAATATTACAAATAATAAGATGAGAAGAATCTTTCCTGTTGTACAGAATATATATATATATATATATATATATATGGTTATTATTCATTAATACATTTATTATGTAAAACTAAACTGTGACACATTTGTAACACGTTACTGAACACCAAACAAATATTTGCCACATTATGAGCATGAGCTGCGGGGAAATTGGGGCCTGCTTGAAAATGACATTAATCACTGAATGTGAAAGTAGTTCATTCTGTTGACCTTTCATGCATTTACACTGCCTCTAACTGTCTCTATTTTATAACTTACAATGAACTCTTTTATTTGGGTAGCTCTAAAAGGAAATGCAGTAATGACCATACAAACATACTTAAAACATACTATAGACATAAACTGATATTAAATGGCAGTAATGGTCTTTTATGTCTTTTTCCAATCTTCCAGACCCACCTCTTTCCATAACCCACTGCAGAAAAAGCATGGAAACTCCGTAAGTGACCCCCACATGACACGCAACATTGTTTCACTGCTACACTGCACAGAACTCTTCAATGAACTCATCAGACAGTACACCAGTTATGTTTTATTTTGTACACTGGTCAGCTGATTGTTTCCTGTCATCCAAATAGAAGTGTATTCAGCAAAGTAAGGCAGTTACTTTATTTCTACAAAGTGAGATGTAAACAGTATGTTTGTAATGCGGTAAGTAAAACTACAGAATCCAATTTATATAAATTAATAACATTATTGATTTAAGTAAATTCACTTGACATAAAAAAAATGCATAATGAACAGATCTTGTGTATTAACTTATCCTGTTGATACCTTAATGACAACTTTACATTATTATCATTATAGAGTTGTGTGAGTGGGGGTGGGAGATTCTGTTTGTGACCTAACAAATGTACAATCACAACCTTGCATGTGGTACACAGCAACAGTTGTGTGTTGTGGTTGCAAGGATCAAACAGAGTAATGTATGTATTTGCCAAAGGATGATTGTATCCAAACTGCTGATTTATTCCAGTTAAAGCTGCTCAGTGGAAGTTAGAAAACTCTAAAAGTTTTTACACCCTGCCAGAAGGGGATCTCAGAGCCAAGAGCAATGTTTCTATTTTACAGTTTGTAAATTGTACAATACAATTTACAATTTCGCAGCTGCTTGCAGGAAAACAAGCTAATGAACACCTCAACCTACTGTAGTATGTATGCCATGGTACACACTTCTGCTATGCGGCTATAGGTACAACAACTGCAATCCAGTCTTGCATTGAAGAGTTATGGTCTGTTAAGTGCATCTGGCCCTGTCTTCAAAAGTGTGATAACCATTTACAAACAGTAAGTGATACCCTAAAAGGAAGTCATGAGTTTTGTTTGGGGTTATTCAAATGTGCCAAAAGAAGCAAAAAATGTATTTACCCAACAATACAAAATGGTGGAAATATTTTGTATGTGCAAATGTGCGTGGTCTATATCAGTCGAATCAACATAATTCAACAACTGCTCTGTGCAAATATTGTTTTGCTACGCCTCACAGATTGTAGTTATTAGCCAAAATGTAAAACACATAATAACTCACCACATGGTGGTGCTATTAGCATCATGTTTTAACATGTTTAGCAATTACAGATTGGGCAGCTGTCCATAAAATATAAATACTATAGCACTTGTAGTTGTTGAGATTTTAGCTGTCAAACATTATTCCCAGAGACATGCCATTCTAGAAAATCACTGAAACACATTACAGTGATGAAAAGTAGTAGAATACATCTCCTTGATGATTGATTGATTTGACATAAAAATTAAATTTCTGTGACAAAGGCAAAATAATTATAAAGAGCAAAGATTACAATGAAAATGCATTACCTGCAGAAAATGCAGTGTGAATGCCGACAGCTGAAATACATTTCAAAGCATCGCTGGAAATACAGAAATATGAAGAGAATTGCTTGAAAAATCTTGATGCCCAAATGCACTGCACTACAGAATGCTGGAGTTGAACCACTGACTTGACAAGGTGGTGTGTACATGTGCTCTAACCAAACTGCCACTGTGCAGCGCAGTATAAGGAGTAAAACTTTTAGAGTAGTTTAGAGCCACTGACCCATTGAAACAGTAAAGGCTGCAGTAGTAGTGATATCACAAAATCATCACCTCCAAAAGCCATGATTGAAAACCAGATTTGCAGTGCCCACTAGCTCACCTGGTAGAGGCCCTTATGTAAAAAGGCCTTGTCCTTGCCTCAGCAATTGTGGGTTCAATTCCAACCCATGGAAAGAAAAAAGAAAACCATGATTGTTGTGGGATGTGCTGCAATACATTAGCTCTGGCCCTTTAGGATCCTCATGAAGCTCAAGGCTACTGGACGTGGTTCCTTTTGCCCCAGGCTAACCTGTTTAACTTAAACCATGATAAGTAGGAGAAAGATCTGTGGGTAACATTGTCAGTTATTATAAAACCTCTTAAACATTTCTGAAGTTACAGTTCAAGATTTCTGTGTGGACTCTTGGCTTAGATAGCAGGGATTCCCCTTAATCTTTTGATATCACAATATCAGACTAAGTTAAAACTAATTTAAGAGGGATATGGTGAAGTAAATAGTAAAGTAAAAGTTAATTCAGTGGAGCTTCTAGATCACAAGTAAGGAAGTTACATTTCAGGGATCTTTCTCATGGCAAAGTAATGAGACAAAACTTATTCAAAACATGTATTTTTCTTTATATTCATCCAGTTTACAATCTTTCCATACAAGACGTTTGTTTCTAATTGAATCTGGGAAGGAATTATAAATTGTTCTGAGAAAAAAGTTAACATTAACGTATCTTGGAGAAAAAAAAGGTATAAATGAACATGTACTGTCTGTTAAAAAGAGAGTGATAAAAATGTCTTAATATGAAACCTATAAATTCATGGTCGCTCTTGGTAAGTTGGAATTAATATTAATTTCTCTGTGAAAAAGGCCAGATTTAAATGTGTTCCATGGTTTTAAGATGCATGTCAGTGTAAGTAATCAGTTACACCACAAGAGGTAATTATGCATTTATGTCTAAGTACGTGTTCATGCATATAAAAGTAAACAAACTCATTATGTTTGAAAAATGTGGAGGAAAATCATCTTAAAACAAATCAAACTTTGCTGCAGGTTTAATCAATAATCCAGTCAACTATGTGAAGTTTGGGACAATTAATTTTTTTGGGACAGATGCATTGGAGCTGTATCCATCTCCCACACTAATCATAGAAATAGACAGTTTTGAGGGAGGGACAGAGGGAGGTAGACATCTGTAGGCTTTGTGAATCATGCATGACATTATCAACATGGACAGACTGGAGCCCTGGCACTGGCAATCTAATGTCCATCATTATGTTACACCTGTATTTGACAGGTCAAATTTTCCACCATGAGAAAGATCTGCTCTCTTATGCCTGGTTCACACTAGTCTCGCTCACCAGACCTTTCTCAAGAAAAGAAAGGTCTGGCTGGGCCGACTCTCACTTTAAGATTGGAGAAAAAAACGCCCCGGCTGCTTGTATTTCTTTCAACCAATCACAATCGTTCTGGGCAGTGCCACAGCAACGGTGCACTTGCAAAAACATTGCCGGGGGTAAACAGGTTTTGGTGTAACACGCCCACAAAAATATCACCTACAGGACGCGAACCATGGCAGAAAAATGGCTACATCCCCCCCGCAAGATCAAACACTGCAAAAGTTAGTAAAGGACGTGTTGAAAACTGCAACCGGAGGTGGTAGGGCGGGACTTCAGCGGGTGGTTCGTTCCGCCCAATGAGAGGCTGATCTATGCAGCGAACTTCCGCCCACTCAGACTAGGTTCACACTACTCGATATCAGCCTGATTCTAGCCCCACGCAGCGACATACGGTGTCGGCATGGATCGTAAACAACAATGAGCGTCGTAAGCGACAATCCATCGTTTCATCTCGTGTAGTGTGTCATTGTAGTCTGGGACACCTCACGACGTTCAAACAGAAAGTCTAGCATGTTTGATTGTCTTTTTGTTGTTCACGACTGCTCTCGTCACAGCTGTCACTTCGACCAATAGGAACACAGAACAATCTGCTGCCGTAGACAACTGTATGAGGACAACAGCCCAGGCTGTTTGATATTTCCTCTAGGGATGTTACCACACAGAGTGAAAAATTATGGTGTGAAACAGCAGAGGCACTTTATCATCCTGCTGAGTACTGCCGTTAGCATCAAGCTAGCAAACAATGTTATTTCTTCATAATGGAGATGGACATAAAGTAAGACTAAATTAAAAAAATAGTGGCAGGGCTTTTACTTTCCCCAACTGCAGAGGCTACCAGCTTCATTTGACACAGACTACATTATAAACAGGCCATTATTTATTATTCCCTCAGTATCTTTATATTTTTTACTTTTTATCCGCTCCCGTTTGCCTTGATAAAGTTAATGCATTTCAAACTCAACACTTCCTGTGTCTCTTTCAAATTATACGCCCCTTATAACTTTGATTGAGAGAATCTCTTCATTTTCTAAATATGCTTTTATTGTGAAACATTTGCAGGAACTTGTTGTGGAGGATTCAGTGACTTGTATGTTTGCATACAGTACTTCAAATGTAGCTCCTGCCATCTGGTAACACTTTTTTTTACATTACTAGAGTGACATTTCGGCTGGTACATGAACAGACACAGTGACTGGAATAATAGTAATGATAATAAAAATAGGACAAGAATAACCCGATGACTTCACACATGTCGTGAAAGACGATCAGGGATGATTGGTGTGGACCATCGTGTAGTGTGTCATGTCTGTCAGCCAAGTCACGGCAAGATTTTATTACTCCACAATAATCCCACAATGTTGTGTGGCGTATTCCAGGCATTAAGAGGAATGAGGCCAAAATGAAAGTATATATGATCATAGAAGTCTTTTCAGGAGGACACACTCCACTGGTTGACTTACTGGGTGCTGTTTTGAAATTATTATTATCTCCACCAAGTTTTACCAACTGCTTGTGATCACAAATAACAACACTTAAACAGGTGGCTGAAAATAGTCCCCAGCAGATGCACCATTTACTCCTGTTTTGGTGACATTCGCCCATTTTTATTGTTTACTTACCTTTCTTTATTTAAAAAAAAAAAAAAATGTATCCAGAATGTATGTCTTCAGCAGGAGCCAGTGGTCTGAGTGCCACAGACAGGGCAGGAGAGCCAGAACATAATGAGAGAAAGACCAACACATAGTTGACTTTGGTCTTTCAATGGCATTTGTTGACAAGTAGAAAATATAGAGAGTTAGTCTCATCCTTTATGTGTAGGTTTTAATGACAAAAAAACTTTTACAATAGATTAAACCCCTCATGTTAAGACTTTGGCAACTCCCAGTTGCAGCATTAAAAACTCCTAGTGGATGTGTTCTGTGGAAACAATGAATAATGGGATGAAAGAAACACACAAAACATACATTTTTTATGTGGATTGTCTCCATCCATCCATCAAAGCATTTTCAGACATCCCTCTCCACAGCACCTTTTTCCAGCTCTTCCTAAGGGACCCCTGAGGCATTCACAGGTCAGATAAGATACATAATCCCTGTAGCGTGTTCTGGGTATGCCCCAGGGCCTCCTACTAGTTGGACGTGCCTGGGAAACCTCTAACGGGAGGCACTTACTGTAGGGGGCATCCTGATCCGATGCCCGAACCACCCCAACTGGCTCCTTTCCCCAAGTGAAGGAGTTCAAGTATCTTGTCTTGTTTTGTCTTGGTCTTGTTCACAAGTGAAGGTAAAATGAATTGCCAGATGTATTGGCAATTTGGTGTGGCATCACCAGTGATGCAGGTGGAAGGCAGAGCTTTCAATTTACCGGTCCATCCATGTTCCAACCCTCACCTTTGGTCATGAGCTTTGGGAAGTGACTGAAAGAATGAGATTGTGGATACAATCGTCTAAAATGAATATCCCCTGTAGGGTGGCTGGGCTCAGTGTGAGAGATAGGGTAAGGAGCTCAGACATCTGGATGGGAGCTCTCACTGGAGCTGCTGCTCCTTCACATCAAAAAGGGCTAGTTGGATTTTCTCATTTTTCTAAAAACATAAAATCTGAAACTTTTAAGATATTACGCATCATGTAAAATTTCTGCACATAGGGGCTTTAACTAAACATATATTTAATTGGTTTGACTGATCTGTATGGTCTAAATACAGATTTGCTGTGTTTAGGTAGATGCTGTCCAAAGTATATTTGTATGACAACATGCATGGGCTAATGTTTCACAATTCCAAGGCAACAAGATGCTACAGAGCATGACTACAAAGTGGTGGTACAGCTGTGCGGCCTTCATCAGCAAGTTATATCGCTTGAAGAGCGCCCCAGATGGCTGTGAAGGATGTTTCGTTTCACAAAATGAGCGTTTCCTTGTCTGTTTAAAAAAAAAAAAAAAAAAAAAGCAAGATCAATGACACCTAGAGGAATCTGACTTGCATCAGTCAACTAGTTCCCTGGACCTGACAAAGGGATTTGGATGGGATGGGATGGAATGGGATGGGATGGGATTTTGTCCATGCACATTTAGAATCAATAAATGGAAAACTGTCTCAAAGTGCAGTGGTCACATCATGACTCATTTTTCTTACCTCTCTCTTTCCTTCATGTCCCTCATGTTGGTCCATGGTAGCCTCTCTTGTCTTCAGGCTTTGTTCTCTAAATCTTCTTTCTCTCAGATCTCTCTGACATACTAATGCCTGTTTCCCTTTTCTGTTTTTTTCTACCCACCTAATAATATCAAGCTATTTTTTCTCATTTTCTGTTGCTGTTTCAAACATACCTTTCATTGACAAGCTTACTGTTAACCTCCATATTCTCCCCACTTCCTACTGTCTGATCTCCCCGCCTCTACAGGAGTCCACTTAGCCTCATTCCCAGCGTTGAACCCTACTGGGAGGGGCTGGACGCAAGCAGGTACAGGCCCCAACCTTCCAGTCCTCAGTGAGTGTGCCAACCATTGTCCCCCGTTCTTGCACACTGTAAACCTCCCATTGCACTTTGGTTCAACCCCAGCTCCTCAGACTCCTGACCTGGCAGCATGCAGCTGGCCAAATGTCCCCACAAGGCAACAACAATACTGGTCTGGGTCTTTCATTGACGAAACATGAAGGATCTTCATCGTCAGAAGAAAATTAAGTTCGGCCCTGATTTTTGGGGGGTTTTTTTTAAAGTAAAATGCAGACAAGATTCAAGCACACAGGGAAGGATGACATCAGTCTGTTTCTCTTATCTTCACACCTCAGGACAGCAGAAGTAGATACTGTATTAAGACATGATCTTCACTTTCATCATCTTTATATGTTGTATGTAGTTCACTAAGAGGATCTTAGTGCATTAAATCATAGCATTATATCTTGATTATTTAAAGGAATAATTTGAGATTTTGAGGAACACACTCTTTCTTGCTGAGAATTAATTCAGAATCAATAGCACTCTTATGCCTTTAAGTTAAATATGAAGCTAGGGCCAAGGGACAGATAGTTTAGCATGAAGACTGAAGGCAGAAGAAAACATAGTTAGTTATATAGGCCTAAATTAATTAGTAAGCTTTTAGCATCCTTGCTTCCAGTCTTAATGCTAAGCTAACCTAAACCATGGCCCTTGATTTATATACAGTTCACAGACATTGCCCGTCAACCGACTATCACTTCGATCGGTGTGGTGAGGTGCCTGCGCAGAGCTCAATACTTAAAGACAATATCCTGCAGCAACAGCCTGTTCACCCTGCTGCCATCTGGCAAGCCATACAGAAGTGTTTGTTGCCGTACCACTAGACTACAGAGCAGCATCTTTCCTCAGGCTGCAAGAGTCCTCACTCATCCTCCATACTCCACCATAAAATAGTTTTGTTTTGTTACGTTGATAAATGAACCCTGAACAACAGAGTGATATTAGTCTTCTCATCTAACTCTAGTGCTGTCAGGCTCTGAGATCCTGTTAGTCAACCACATACAGTATAATGATCATTCACTGTATGATTAATTTGTTGAAACATCAGTGAGACCAGGGCGGATCAGAAATGAAAGTAAAGATTAGTGTTTAATCGTGGTAAGTGACATCATGCACTGCATTGGACATGTCCTTGCTATTTTAAATGTAAGGCACATATACAGTTGCTTTTGTCTGAAAATAATATCTAAATCTTGAGGGGCTTCTCTCCAGAGCAACAAAATCATTCTTGAAATGTCATTCAACCACATTTCTACACTGTACTGTAAAGAAATAGTTCACTGTAAAGGAATAGTTTAACATTTTGAAAAATGCACTTATTCTCTTGGAGACTAACGCTACAGCGTGCAGCTGGTTAGCTTAGCTTAGCTTGGCACAAAAAGCCCAGATACACCAAACTGACATCAAAGAACTAGTGGCGACAAAAGCGGACTGTTGCATCACACAGCACAATGTCTGCGTCTCGGTCATGAAGTTGCACCTGCACACGCCGCAAAGACAGCCAACCAGCATGTACATTCTGCGCCTGCATGAGAGAAAATAACTCTCAATTTCAGCAGGCAGCGGTGTCTGTATTTGTCATTAAAATTAAGAAACAAAGGACTGACAGGACAGAGTCAAGACACCAGTTAGTACATTAAAAACACAACTTGATGCTGAAAGAACAAAGGATATTTACCATGGGCTAGCAAACGATAACACAAACTGATGAACTGTCTTAAGAAAAAACATTTCTGCTAAAGAGCTCAATGGCTAAGAAAATAATCTTACCTATTATGACAAGTTTGTTTCGATCTCACGCTCTCTTGACTTCAGTCATTTGTTTGCTTTCCTCAGTTCTGTTTCTCTTCTCTTGCTCTAAGCTGAATAGCCAATCAGAGTTATTTCATCCACTGAGGGGCTCCAATGTCTCCGACGCTGACATGCTAAATCAGCCAACCAAAATCAGATAAGGGCTGACCAGGGCCAACAGTGCGAGATGCACCACTAAGACTAGGGCAACAGATGCTCACCGATGGCCCAACATTGACCAGTGTCCGACTGTTGGCTTGGTGTGTCAGGGCCCAAAGACTGGAAAAAGGGGGCAGCTGGCCTGGCTTTTTTCAAAGTTAACACAATCTTAATACACTTAAGTTTTTTTATGGATTGAAGAACAAGATAATGTTTAGAGGTTCTGGAAGGCTGATATTGCCCCAATTGGACAGAGTTAGCCTGGCTGTTTTGGCATGTGTCCAGTCTATATGCTAAGCTATGCTTAGTAGCTACTTGCTTTAGCTTTATGTTTATCATACAGATATGAGAGTGATATCAGTCTTTTCATTTATCTCTCAGCAATAAAGCCAATTTGTTTATTTCTCAAAATGTCAAACTATTCCTTTCTAACAACATTGTTGTTTTCTGCATTGTTCACAACACTCTGCTTATGCATTGTGGCCATTTCTTTGGTTTGAGCTGTATGTGACTATGTCCTTGCTCACTCCTTTAATCACAGTTTCACCCCCAGGTGACCTGAAACACTGTCTTTTTGACATATCTGAATTGATTGATTGACTTTTCTTCTGCCCATTAATCTGTCTTGTTCTGTTAAATAAAAGTATTTTCAGTAGTCAGACTACATTTTTAGCTTGTAAAGATTACATCAGTGCCTGCCAGCTGCTGCAAGACAAAATGTGCAAACTTATAAAAAACATTATCCATACTTGTTTTTAATGTGATTGTGTGATGTAGTAATCACTGAATCTTCATTCAGTGGCTGTTTAATGAGGCTGTGATAGCTGTATTTTCTTAATTTTCTTTGTATCACCGTGCAGACAGTTTTAAGAGCATCGGCACTATTTCTTCTGTAATGTGTTTTGAGCACATGAAAGTAAAATTTTGATTAGACAGCTGACAGACTGCATTTTTTTTTTTTTTTTAAATTTTGGCCACTGTTCCTTTAGGTCATAGACCCAAATTTTTAAGGAAACAGGGACATAATATATTTTTCTGGACAACTTTACAACATAGTTTTAAAGATTTAAACAATTAAAGTAGGCAGAAAGCTTAAAAGTCAAGTGGCAACCTGCGGGGAAGCCAGACAGAAGTGCCAAAAACTGCAGTTCATTTATTGGCCACTTGAGGATGGCTCTAGAAGTGAGTCAATCCCCATAGACCCCCATGTTAAAATGCACAACTTTACAGCAGACAGAAACGTGTTTACAGCCTGGTACAAAAAAACAGTTTTAGTCCCTAAAGCTAATTTACCCATTCATGACAACTGTACAGGGGTTAATTTTACATTTTACATTTTATTAAGGCTTAAAGTTACAGTGACAGGGGACAAGGCATTTCTACAGTCTATGAGTCAGATCCACCCCTCACTCCTTCACAGCTCCACCTTCTCATCCAAATATGGTCACTTCTGGCTCCAAAAATCCAAGAAATGGCAATGGCCGAAATGCCGAATTTGAGGCTTCAAAACGGGAGTCCACAAACCTATGGCTGACGTCACAGTGGCTCTATCCATTATTTTTATACATCCTGTGTTCAAAACAAGCCCAGTTTTACCATGATGTCTAAACTATTTATGTGGTTTTTAATGAAAATATTATTGTAACAATTAGGAATGGTGTCCAAATCTACAAATGTTACAGAACATTAATGATTAAATGGACTGATGGTTGTTACATTGTATGAGCGGTCTTTTATGTGAACACAGAAGAAGCAGCACAGCATTAATGCAAGCACATGGGTTGTGATGTATGTGTTTCTGTTTGATTATATAAATATTATTACCTTAGGTTATGACAAGTGATTTGATATTTCAGTATTATTTGTCTATGTAGCTATTTAAAGCAGATGTGCTTTTCACACAAGCCTCAGTGATTTCTATGAGGATTGGCTTTATGTTTCATGTCACGCTAAATAAACAAATTGTGGCTTGAAAACAAATCATGGTATTCATTTACTCCTTCCTATAAGAAGACATGCTATGGTCATTAACAAAAATATCTCCCTAAATGGGAACAGGGTTTCACATCATATGTACTGGTCTTATTCTCAAATTCATTTTATATACTGTAGTTCTCTGTCATCGCCGGAACTTGGGCCAACTCAGCTAGCTTTCATGATTAGAATGACCTTTGACCTGGTTTTGACAGATTTTGACATACAGTCAGTATCACCTCACGTTGTGATTGGTAATATTCTCACTCTTCTGTAGGTGTGTTGGATCAAAGCTTTTCCTTCCACACTTGTCAGTTACACCTGTCTGCCATAACAGAGCGTTACATTGCTGTTGATGACAACTGCCTCAAACCTATTGCTACATTGTTACTCAAATTGAGTGCAAAGGCCAGCTCTTCCCTCTTTTGACATCGTCATGGATATTTACTTTTTGGCCCTGAAGGGGTCCAGCAAGCAGTTTATCCCAAGCTTGACTCCCAGGCCTAGACTCTAGGTGGCGTGTATTGTTATATGTTCTGGGTCCTAGAGCATCAAGTAGTGCATGTGGACTATCATTTTTATAGGCAAGGAAAAACTGAGTATCACTCGCTTTCAACTTTTATTTTAGGGTATTAATATCCATATGTAGTACCTATGTCATTGTTTTACATTGTCACAAGTTTAGGGGAACTATGTAAAAAAAGGCTGCAAGTCTTACACTGACCAGTATGTATGTGAGGCTCATTTATACTCCATTTACATATGAAAATAGATACGTCCATTCCAAATGTTGTTGTAAACATCACTGCCCTCATATTTCCATGCTTCCTTTATTGTGAGATGGATACAGCCAATGGATGGCACTAGAGGGCAGAGTCAGCAGTCTCAGACAACAACAAAAAAGGCATCAGCAAAACAGATTGTAATATTGTATCTTAACCAAAAGGCAACATGGTAGACGGTGGTGGTCTGTGTGGCCTTTATATACATTGCAAGATGTGGACTGAGAAGTCTTTTCACTATAATATTGATTTTTTTTTCTGTAAGCCATTATTTAGATTTTTTTCTCCTATGGTTGTATCTCACTTTAACTACACTATACTGCCTCCACGATCTTCAGTGATGCTGCTCCATTTCGTCTGTATTCGTAAGCTTTCAGAAAACGTGCACAGATAGGGATGAAATTAATGCAAAGTTCAGATAGAAGGCTCTGTCTGTCTCTGTATGTAACGCTGAGCATAAATTAGCCACAGGAGGTCCTAAAAACCTATTTTCTCTATCAGCTTCTTACTGTAAGCGATGGATTCCTACATTAAAAGTTTTGGTTATTTCACTCAGATAATATAATTATAATAATTTATTTATTTTTTCTGTGCTCCTTTAACTACCTTGATATAGGCGGGGCTTGTTTTAGAAAATATGATGTCACATACTTCCTTGCACCAATCAGGATTTGATAACTTTTGAATCAGAATGTGATGACTGTGGGTGTTTTGTTCACTTTCAGTCAAATCCAATTAGACCACTCCCACACCAATGAGGGACTATTTGTGTTCTGTTCTCAAAGAATAATACTTAAAGATTCACATTTTTTAACCTTGATTTTGCTTTGTTAAAGCCCCAGACACACCAAACTAAGTTCAGAGAACTAGCAGTGTCAAAGGCCCCTGCTGAGTTGCACGACATTCCGTGTCTCAGCCAAAAAGTTGTACGTACAGTCTGCGCTTACGTGAGAGGAAATAATTCTCTACACCAGCAGACGGCTGTTATCTGTAATTGCCATTCAAAAAGGGAAACCGCAAGATCGTCTTGAAGATTGTTAGCCAGTTAGCACATTGACAACACAATCCAATGTTGAAAGAACAGAGTATATTTAGCATGCGACAGTGAATAAAAACACAAACATTAGGAAACATTTCTGCTAAAAAGCTCAATGGCTAAAGAAAAATAATCTTACCTTATGGAACAACTTTGTTACGGTCTCACTCCCTCTTTATTTTAGGTCTTAGTTTACTCATTTCTGTTTCTCTCCTTGTGCACTGAGCTGAACTGGCAATCCAACATCAGCAATGCCGACTCCAACTCCGATTCAACATGCTGAATCAACTAAAGAAAAAAGCAGACAACGGGCAAAGGTGCAGGACACACTGCACTGGCTAGGGCAACAGGCGGTCACTGATGGCTAACCATCTGCTAAGTGTGTCAGGGCCTTAAGTCATATATTTAATGTTTGACACTGCAGATACCCAGAGTGAAAAGCTCTGTGTGAGTGCCAACGAACCAGTTTGTTGTTCTCATTGTCTCTTTTGTTATGTAATTGCATGAAATGAATATATGTCTATGGAGAAATGAAATGAGATTTACACTGGTCCATTTTGTGTACCATTTACTGTGTGATATCCCCTCCTTGTGTGCACCTCCCTCACTACTTGACAGAAAATCCCACAACAATTCTCTTGTGTCACCAAACCTCTGCATATTCACTTTGTTAAACTTCTCTTTTCAAGCGAAGTATGTGTCCAGGTTATGTTACCACTTTGATGGTTTAATGGTGAGGCATAGAGGCACTATCCCTCATGCTTAGCTCTGCCAGCATGTAAAAGACTGGGGTTTAGATGGTGCAGCAGCAAATACACATCAACTCCTGGCTGTTAGGCAAAGGTCATGACTTTTAGTAGTAAGGGGAAAGCAGAGATTGCTGATAAAAGAGTCATTACTCTTCTCAAGTTCCCATTGGTAATTCCATGTTCAAGGCATTGGAGGTTTGTGATATCTATATCAACTGAATATGACACTGCAAATGGAATGCAATGAGAACCCAGGTTATTTAGTTATGACATTTCTTTATTTTTCATTGTGCAAATTTAAAATTAGCAGATGTGTAAGATGTGTTGTCATTTTTGTTTTATTGCAGCTGGATTTGTTTTCAGCACAACCAGAGAAGCTTTGCTTTGCACAGAGTGCTGGCTTCTATAATTTTTGAGTCTTTACTCCCTCTCTATTCTCTTTGTAGGTCATCTTCAGGAAAGGTGAGCCCAGAGAGTGTTCGTTCAAAGGCATCCCCATCAGAATCATCTGAAGATAGTCATGATCAGCGGGGAAAGAAACCACCTCCAAGCCCAGGAAAGAGGGAGGAGTTGTCTTTATACAAGAAGACCAAAAGAGCAATAACAAGCAAGAAATACAGCATCTCCAAGCATGAAGCTGAAGCAACAACACCCATTGAACTCATCAGCCGAGGCCCAGATGGACGATTTGTCATAGACCCCAATGATGCAGAAATGTCTGTCAAGCCCCGGCGAATTGAGGGCTTTCCCTTTGTGGAAGAATCAGACCTCTATCCTGAATTCCGGCAGTCAGATGAAGAGAATGATGATCCCAGGCCTTTGCCACCAGTAATGGCCCCCCTTCGCACTCACCAGATTTCCCCCATCTCCAGTCAGGAATCCTACCTGCAACCTCCAGCCTACAGCCCTCGTTTCCAGAGGCCCTTCGAAGGTATGACCATCATGGAGAGCAGTCGGCTCCAGGCCACAGGGCAGATCCGGGGTTCTCTCCACCACAGGGCTTTCTATGGCTATCTAGGGCCCCCTGGGGATCATGATCCCCCACCTCCTTTTTACATGCCTGATACTAGCCCACTCAGCTCTGTCATGTCCTCCCCTCCATACCTTGCTGAAGGTCCTTTTGGTCACCCCATGATTCCTGAAGAAATGGGGGAGGGTGATTTCCCACAATATGCTGTCCCTGGCTTCCCACTTCCTTTGACACTCACCTCTTCCTCTCACTCTCCTGAGATTTGGCAGGGACTGGATTTCACCTTTGCAAGTCTGGAGGGGCCCCCCTTCATTTTTCCGCCGCATCATCCTTTGCACCTTCGCCATGACTCCCCCTATCCCCCTCCACCTCATGTACTTCCCCTGAGTGCTTTCCAGCCCTCCTCCCTTCCAATGCCTACCTACCCAGCTGTCCTGCCACTGGAGGCCCCAAAGAGCCACTCAAGCAAGTCTCCCAGCAAGGCCAAGCCTCGTGGCTCCCCAGCCAAGCATTTAGCTATGCAAGAGGCACATTTTGGGCAGCTAAGACACACAAGCCACAGTATGGGTGTGCCGGTTTTGCCTTACACCGATCCAATGGCTCATATTGTCCCTAGCACATTCAGTAGCCTGGACACACGATGGTTTGAAACCACCCCTCGTTTCAGTCCCAGACAGGCTCGTAGGATGGATTCTGGCATGCATCAGGTGGTTCTCCAGCCCTCCCGACTCTCACCCCTCACCCAAAGTCCCCTTAGTTCTCATGAGGGCTCCCCAGAGATTGTAGTACGTCCCCGGCCACGTCCCAGCATTGTCCAACCTCACATACCCCCAGAGATGTCTGAGATTACCCTCCTCCCTCCTTCCACAGCCAGCTTCTCAAGGAGATCTTCCCCCTCTTCCTCACCTGCCCAAGGCCAGAGTAGCAGGAGAGCAAGTCCAAGCTACCGTTCCCACATGGCCTTTGCCACCTCTGCAACCAGCTACCCAGCTTCCCAGTCCCCATCACCCCCCATGGAAAGCAGCAACATATTTGGGCAGATGCCATCTCAGAGGAGGACTGAGGAGGAGATCCTTCCATCTGAGCCCTCTCCACCCCAGTTGTCAGCTTCAGGGTAGGTGCATTAGGCATGCAGAGAGGGATACCATTTGAGTCATCTGCCACAACCCATAATGCTTTGATGTGTGAAGTTGCTCTGACATTTTGGTCACGGAAGTGCTGTCTAGTATCCATCTTTTTTTTTTTTTTAAATCATCTCTGTGGCAAATTAGTTTTATAGTTTAATTTATGCTTCTTTATTTGTTTACACTTGAAAACTATATGGTTGAGGGAAAACCATTTTGTTCTGATGATTCATTTGATGAGCTCTGGAAGTTTAGCTTCAATTTGGTCAATGCTGCTTTTCATGTCAGACATCAAGTTAGAGGTATTCACCCATTGAATCTGTGAAGCATTGTTCCAAAATTATTTCCCTGAAAAATATATTGCAGTGAAACCAAACAGTAAAAATTGTGAAACAAATTATTTCTTGAATTGATGAGAAAATGCATTTGCTTCACAGATTACATTTCAGACCTTTTGGGGCTACAGTCCATCCAGATGAAAAGTACTTTTGCGATTGCATTGTGTAATTTGTCTGGCACAAGCCCCTAAAAGCCTGGGAATTCGCAGACATCACCACAGGATCCCTGTTTTTCCATCTGTATCATGCGTTACCCTGCTTTCACCTAACAGGAGGAATCCCATAATATTCATCCAGTTGATTCCCCAGACAAAACAAACACCCATTGTTATGTCTAGCTCCAAGCCTTTGAAGATGCCTTAATCATGCAGAGGGATGCTTTAAGAAGAGTTCATCTTGGCAGGCCCTGCGGCCCATCCTCGGCCTTAGTAACCTGACTGCATGACCAATTCTCCCTTACCTCTCAGATTTCTTCCTACCCTACTTCCCCTTACCTTTCTGTAACCCTCCTCTCCCCAACCCCTTTGAATTATCCCCAGGACACCCCCAGGTCTGACTACCAAGGAAAGGTTGTTGGGCAAAGTGTGTCACAGGGCCTGTCCGCTTCTCATGTACTGCAATGTCTCCATCATTATGAATTAGGGGCAGTGTGGTGGTTCTTGATGGCTCCTGGAGTCTTACCTGCTTTGTTTTTGATTGATCTCAGCTATCTGGGCAGCGTTGTTGTGACCAGGTCCTCTACACCGCAATAGGTAAGGGTTGGATCCATGTCTGAAAGGGGGGGGTTAGCAGGTGGGACTTTTTTGATCACCTCGTCCTTTAAAGGGGAATACAAGACTTTGAGTCTTTGTTTGATTTGTTCCTTCCTTCAGTCAATACGTGTAGTTCTTTTCAGTTCTTTCCTTTTTCCTTTTTCTTAAAGTGGCTATGCATTTTAAGTTCTGCAGTCTTCAGTACATTATGCATTCTGATATGCATATGCCATCTGTTAGCTGATAGATTAGGCCAGAGATGTATCACCAACATGATTTCATGCTTGAGTGGTTTGCTAACTGACCACATCCACATGCAAAACTCTTAGTATAAATACCTCACCCCAGATAATTCTACCTTAGGTCTACACAAAGGCAAGACAATAGTTCTCTTATCAGCATTATATCGATTTAAATATTTATTCAAGTATTTATTGGTTATTTGGTTTACTATTCTTCAGATTAGTTCAGCAAACTGCATTCATAATTTCAGTATAGTATTTGATATAAAAGCCAAAGAACTCATCTGTGCATGGCCAAATTGGACTATACTCCAATTAGATGGTTACAAGCTTTTCTTTTCTACACCTTTGATCTAGAAATTAAATCACACTTAAGTTGTGTCCTATATGCCATGGGTTTGAATTCAACTAAAAGTTAAATGATTGTCAATATAGACACAAGCCCCTAAAAAGGTCTCCCATAATTTGATAGTTTTGACAGTGTGCTGTAGGTTGATGGTACTTTGTACAAGCTCAGCCCACTACTGACTTCTCTATTGATTTACCCAATGAGGCTTTGCCTCTGCACCCTGGAGACAGACCAATGCACTCTACACCCAGTTAGGTATGCCATAGTTGAGTGTGAAGAATAATGTTTGCCTCAGTTAATCTAGAATCAATGCAAAATAAAGAAGTCTTCAGCAAACATGACTGTCACAATCCAACTCATTGCAAGATATCATCATGGATAAGACCTGCTCTTTTTGCTCCACTGCCATCTCGGTTCAGGACATCAAGTACGAGGCCTGGGTTATACGTCCCCATGTTTTACTACACCAAGAAAGAACAGAATGCATTGCTAACTGTGTATCTCTTAGCAATGGCTTTTGATACCAATTGCATTGTCAAGGCCTGGCATTTAAAAGAATAATTGCAAATGTTGAGAATACAGTCAGTCCATCCTTCCATCATCTTCCCTGTAGCCCAGTGGTAAGCTGTCTCTCCCATTCGGCCATTTTCCTCAGAGAGGAATGAATTGCTGCTCAGTCCTGTTGGATTTGTTATATGCTAATGCTGCTAAGGGCGCAGCTCTAGCCTAGCCTTCTTGGCAGGCCTCCTCACCTGTCTCAGCCACTACAAGACTGAACTGATTGCCAAGGAGATTGTTAAGGATTACAATGAGGCCAGTGCATTCTCGGGATGTCTCTGGCCTTTATTATGAAGTGTGAGAGAACTGGGTGCACATCTTTGAATAGATCAGGCAACATCCAGCAAGATGTGAAACTGATATCTTGCTGCTTCATGTAATCTGCCCCCCTCCCCCCTCTCAGACTAAAGATGAGTCTAGTGGGGATTTAGAGGACCAGTTTCATCCGCCCCCTTGGCCCTTATAGAGGCCAGCAAAGAATAATTCAAATAATAAAGCATGCTGTAACACTAATTACTATAAAACTTCAATTAGTAGCCCAGGGGTTGGGTTATTTGCTTAAATCACTGAACTCAACAGGGATATATTTGGGGCAGGCATGGGACAGGTCTTTAATTCCTTTCACAAAAACTGTTGCTCAGCAAAAATGGGGACTACAATTACATTATTTGTTTAAACTAGTATGAACACAACTTGTATAAAAATTAGGCTTCAAATAACATATCAGTTATGAATCATTCAGTTTATCTAGCTCAGAGAGACAGCACTTTAGAGAGAGTTACAACCCGGCACCTGAGGATTATGTCACCCAGCACACAAACACAACACCACTCTGTCCTGTTAAAACAATATTCACAACTTGGATTATTTTTGATGATAATGCCTTTTGAGTCTTTTGATCAGTGGTCCCTTACGGACTAATGTAATATGAATAACTAATTAAGGAATGGACACATATTCTGACACTATGAAAGCTTCAGAGGTACAGAGTCACCACTCTCTTGTTTGTCTCTCTTGTCGTCTCTCTGGTTTGTTATGCTGGTAAATCTGAATGAATTACTATATTCTTTGGTGCTTATGACTTCAGTAAAATGAACTGAACAATTGAATTGTGGAGAATCCAACCAAGCTAACAATGTGTAGCATCTCCATATTGACAAGGCTTTAAACATTTATTTTTGTATGCATGATCTAAGCAGTTAACATTAGTGAGTAGACAACCTGATTTTGTACATACGAAGAACTTATATAAAAAAGAAATGCTTGGCAACCAGATCAGGCGTCTAATTGAGATAGGTGTTTATTTGTCAAAATGTTTAGCCTCTCCGGACTTGTAAAAAGGACCGGGCATTTAATTGGGACTAGGCTTTTTATTGAAGTTTTATGGTACTTCCTTTATTTAAAAAAAGAATAAATAATAGCAAAGTCCATAACATGGTCACATACATAGTTATAGAACTAGAGTTACATCCAGGGATTGTTGAGTTTTCATTATAAAAAACCAATATGATCATCTCACCAGGTATGGTCACCACTTTATGTTGGTGTCTTGTATTTTTCTGTACTATATATATTAGGGGTGTAACGATTCATTTTTACAACGATTCAATTCATATCATTTTCCATGGTTCCGATTCGATTCAAGAACGATATTTGGCTCATCTAGAACGATACGATTCGATTCGATTCAAGGGCTAGAAATCGATTCAGTAACTTTTTTTGTTTTGCCAAAAACTGAACCAGTGTGACTGTGAAATACATACCTGAATACTGTGGACAGTGCAGTTCTTAAAAGAGATTCAGGGATTAATTAATTTTGGATATAAATAAGTAAACACAACGATTAATGGCAAAAACATTCACCTTTTATTAAATACTATAATTATCACAAGTTCAGAACCTGCTGATCAAAAAGTGTGATCAACATTCCTCCAGGCTGAATTACAGCTGAACAGTAGGTTTCCCTGCTACTTCTCTTGTGATTTTCAATCAGTATAAGAGGAGTACAATAATACACAAAAATAAAGTGCAGTCTGTTAGGTTGAATGGACAGTAGGTTTCCCTGCTACTTCTGTCATTTTACTCAGTATAAAAGGAATACAATAATATACAAAAATAAAGTGCAACCTTACCTATCAGGTTGAATGGACAGTAGTTTTCCCTGCTTCTTCTCTGTCATTTTACTCAGTCAGTACACATTCGACAGACAGCCACCGACTTGTCCAGAACACCTCCTTTTTTGCAGAAACCAAAGTGTTTCCACACACTCAACTTCAAATTCGGCTTGAAAATCTCCAGCTCGTCCGCCTCCTCTTTGCTGTTAGCCATGCTTCATTTTGTTTTGAGTCGGCACTACCGGCACATGCCGATGATGTCACACTCAGGGAGAGTGAAGCGAATCGAGCAACTTTACGATTAGAAGTGATAAAAAATACATGTATATAACGTCGTGCTTAAATACAACGCACAAATGCTTAGTAATCGATATAATCGATTTTTGACATTGTAAATCGATTTCACAGCGATATCGTCATCAGTGAGGGACAACTTGCCAAGGCTCTATCGCTGCAGTTAGAATGTAGGAAAATAAATCGATGCATCGATGTAATCGATGAATCTTTACACTCCTAATATATATTAATACAAGGTGTGGCTTACTGTGTTTTTATTAAAAGGTGGTCTATGTTGACGTTCTCATAGACATTCTTTATTGTCAGATGATCACTTCCTAAAACACTCTTAGCATTCTCCTCAAGCGTGACACATTCTGCCATTTCTATTTTACAGATGCTTGTATTGTATGACACCAATTGAAAATATTTTGGACCCCAATATCCAGTAAATATTTTGTAAGATTGGCGTTATGACGTCAACTTAAGCTGTGTGTCCACTGGAAGCCATCATTCACGGCTTTTTTTATTTTGTTTTGTTTTGTTTTGCATTAACAATGAAGCAGAAATGCTGTTGCATGTTCCTGGCAGTGATGAAAGCTTAGCATGTGTAAAGTTCTCAGTGCACCAGTTTAAACAAGTTAAAACATATTCCAGCTTTTATCAAAAATGCGTCAGATTCTAAGCAGGTTTTGAACAGCAACAGAGCAATAGCAGGAGCCATGACCTGCACGTCGCACAAGCATCTCTTTAGCCCCAGTAACTAAAAGCAGATTCCTGGTGGACACATGGCCTTAATCCCTTGCATTAAGCATCTGTATAGAGCACTACTTTAACCATCCGCTGTAAGTATACAATTGCACTTGTAAGTTTGGACTGCAGAACAGTTCTCACTGCCATGTGAAGCAAGTGTCCTACCAAAACAGCTTACGCACTTCTTTTTATCATAAGGAACAAATAGATTGTCAAGGGCTTGCAGAGGGGGAACACACAGGGGGCTTGAGGACCCTCTTATGTTTGAGTGATCTGCCCAATGAAGTGCTTTTGAATGTATTCCCCTTTAAAGTCGTGTTCCATGTGCAAACTGCCATGCATGCCATCGCTAAATATTGCTCCTCCGTATCAAAAAAAGATACAATTATATGGATAAATTCTTGTTACATTTGTTGTCCTAGTGCTTCGCTTTTCTTTGGCTTATTTTTCATTATGTGACTGTTCCCGAGTAGTCATTTTCCCCTCCCGCCATCTCTCCCCCTGTCAGCATGGTGAAGCCCATTGTAGACAGTATCCATGTCTATGAATACATATTGATGATGCTTTGTTGCTCAGCTGTGATTCTCCCCCTCTACTAACGACCTTCGGTTTCTCTCTGCAGCCACGGTGGGAAGATGGCCTCTCTGTAATGCTAATTATTTTCTGTGCCTTGAGAGAACCGAGTGTGTGTTTGTGGCAGAAATCTGTGGGCTGTGGCCATAAGTGCCTCCATGAATGGGAGGGAGGTCTGTAGATGCAATCATGAGCAGCTGACAAATATACACTACACACCAAGGAAACATTTGCATCTGTTATTTTCAGAGTGGGATAGCTTCATTTTTAAAAAGTATGATACAGTCTGCAAATGTATCATCAATTGAGAAGCCTTGCTTATATTTGGTTCAAAGTATTCTTTTCTTCTATTTTGGGAGAATTTTCCTCTGAAACCAACAGTGCAAGTCTTTTTAAACATATCCTCTCAAAAATGTTATTGTTCTAACCTGCACCATGAGGTAAACAGATGGTTTCAGGAGTCGTGTAATACTTTGCTTTCCTTTGGATAAAGATTGTTTGGATCAATTTGAGCAAAATATCTCAGATGTCCCTAAAGGGTAATTAAATTTTAAGGTGCACAATTGAATATACCATCTGGATTTATGAACTAAATTAGTAAAACTTTATTATTACTAACCTGAACGTAACTGACAGTAAATCCGTATGATGCACACGGTTTTGGTAAGAGTAGAATTCATGAGATTGTTCTTCAAACTTTTGGAGAAAAAAAAAAACAACAACTTTTGCTGGATTTCAGAGTACAGCTCTTTAGGTGTCTCACATTGATCCTTTGGTAATGTGCTGCACCTCTTGCTTAGCACGAGCAGTGCTGTTTTGAGATTGTGTGGGTTTCTGGTTCTGCTGCACTCCGTAGTGCAGAAACACAGTCCACTGAGTATGTTTGGCCTGGAGTTACCCGTTTTCCCCTCTCTCTGCTCTTTATCCAGAAAACGTCGAGGTGCGCCGAGTGCCCTTTCGGGGTCTGAGAGGATTGATGCACTGAGATACCAACGTATTAAAAAGGCCAAGAAGATGATGATGAACAACAATAACTCCAAGACCAGAAAGAAAGCAGGTGTGAACCTTGTTCTTCTGTTCTCACTTTTTACACATTGTTTATTTATTTATTTTTTTTTTTTTTACACTTGTTTCATTATGAACACTGGTACCAGGCTTTTTGCTTCTCAAAGATGTAAATTTTTTATTGCTGTACAAAGGATGCATCACGTTTATTTGGGTTGTAGTAATACCTCTACTGGCAGAGTGAGAAAGCAGCACATGACAAAAACTGTGGAACGGATTTGCACACAACACTTGCAGAAAGGTTGGAAGTGAAAAGCCTTTTTCAGTCATTTGCCAAAGAAGGGTATAGCAGTTAGTCCACATTTAAATAATGTGATGTGATGTGATGTTTATCCTGTGATTCCAAATTGGTTTGTGAAACCAAGTACTACCAGTACTTTATTTAACTTAATTACACCGGTACTGTAACTCTACGGTAACAGTCTTTTATTGACTTTTATTACAACAGTACTTCATTTCATCTTGAAAAACAAAACCAAGGCAACTCTTCTCTGGTGCAAAAGTTAAAAGGCCTTTATTAAATGGCTAGTTTATGATGAACATTAAAGTTCACTTGATTCAGTTGACTTTAATGTTCATCATGAACTAGCCATTTAATAAAGGCCTTTTAACTTTTGCACCAGAGAAGAGTTGCCTTGGATTTTGTTTTTTCAAGATGTACTGCACTTCCTGACCAAAGAGCACCTTCCTGGATACCATGATACTGCAACCCACATGAGCGCTTTATCTGCTGTTGTCTTCAAGTACTTCATTTCACTTTATTAAAACCTTTTATAACATTTATTCAATTTTATTATATAGTACTTTATTTGATTTGATTTTAACAGTACTTAATTTTATTTTATTATAATAGGACTTTTTTTTAACTTTATCATAATAGTACTTTAATTTTATTATAACAGTACGTTAACACTTTATTTGACTTTATTATAACTGTAATTTATTTAATTTGATTATAACATACTTTATTTAATTTTATTTTAACAGTACTTAAAGTTTTGTAGCTACTTTTATTCAACTTTATTGTAATTGTAGTTTGTTAAGTAGTTTAGTATTTCAGTAGTGTAGTGTAGTTTCGAGGAAATTTCAAAATAGAGATGTACATATATTGCGTATCACGATATAGCCAAAACACCAGCTACTTTGTATCATGTAGGCTACATCTGTGTGTTTCCATTTATTTTGCGACCAGTAAACAAAAAAGCTTATTCAGTACGTTGCGTCGTCTTCTGTTGTCATATGAGTGTACCTGGAAATTTACAGTATTGAGGCTTCTTTCTGTGTCTTTGTCATTTTCTGACCATTCATAATTTAACTTGATTGTTCGTGGTAACATGTTTGATTTTGTGGTGCAAATTTTTTTACAATGACCCTTAATGTTGGCTAATTAATGATTAACATAATTAATGGCTCAGGACACCTGTAAAGCGGGATGATACATGCATAGTTAAAAGTCCCCAGTGCTATTATACTGTATATCAGAACTCATGGACAGCCTCCTGTCCAATCATGCTTGGTTGTAACTAACTATTGTATAATTCAATTTATTGTTGTCATACTCTATATACAGCAGCATACAGTGAACAAAATGTCATTATTCACGAATCCAGGTGCAGTAAAGAACATAATCACAACCAGCATTAATACAAAAAGTAGCATTAATACAATACCATTGAAAGTGACTGCTGCTGCTAGTTACCTAGTGCACCTAGGAATGTACTCCTCACCCCACCTCACTCCCCACTGCTTTGACACTCCAAAGGTAGTAGTGTAGTACCCCTTTTCGATGGTTATGGCCTGGCTTGGTTTGGGCCATCAGCCCAGCATAGCAGGGATTTGCATTTCTATTACAACAGAGCTACCTTCTTGAAGGTGTCTTAAACTGATGATGTCTTGTCTTGACTAATGGCTTTAATAAGGGGCTGATCCATGGCTGAAGTCCCCTGTTATTTTTGCTGCATATGTTTATCTACAGCAGCAAGTTTACCTGTTGGAGGTGAGCTGTTTGCAGAGGTGCAGTTAGAGCCTGTTGTCTGCAGCTTTTCTAACATCTAACTGTGGCTGTTTCTGATTTCACTTTTGTCCCTGCCATATGATTAGACTGCCAATATTGAGAAGAAGCTGCTAACAAAGTTCCACAAATTCAGTAATAACGCATTTCATTTCCTATAGGTTCTTCACAATAAAATTCTCTTAGTTTTTTGTTATGTATAAACTTTTATTGTGAAGCAGCTAAATAAGGAAATGTTGAGTTTTTTAGCAGCAACTTCATACAACTTCTAACAAGGTGGATAGCAAACATGAAACAATAAAATAAATCAGATATCTAAAGTAAAAACAGGACGCAGGAGAAACTGAACCACAGAGATTCAGTTAGAAGCTACAAAAGGTGGCCTTGTTTTTCTGACCTACTCCAGAGAACATCCATCTTCAGCATGGCTTGAAATGGCAAGGCATGTCTAAACTGACAATGCGAACACAAACTGGTGCAGCATGGCTTTACTTGGCGCGGCCAAGAGTGACAATGGAAGAAGGGTATAGGTCCGTCTCTGCAAAATATGACAGTTACTGTGGCATGAGGTGAGAGGCAAATAGCATTTATCTGCACACACTGAAATCACTGTGATGACAGACCTAGTTAAAAATCTGCAAAACTTCCTTTTAACAGCTATAGCAACTTGAATTCAGCTCGTGGGAATTGCTTTAAATTTAGCAGAGACGTCCGTTTGGACTCAATAATTAATTGATGATATTTTAATGGTCAAAGGGTCACTGTAACCTCGTTCATCTCATTCTCGTGAATGTGTTATCTCATGAACACCTTGAGGGAATTTCATAAAATTTTATTAAGCATCCCATGAAGGATGAGCGGACTTCAATTTTGTGTTCAAAGGTCAAGGTCAGTGTGACCTCACAAAATATGTTTTTGGCCATAACTCAAGAATCCATGTGATAATTATGACAAAACTTCACACAAATGTCTAATTGGAAAAATAATGAAGTGATGACATTTTATATACAAAAGGTCAAAAGTCAACTTAACTGTGACATTATAATGTTCTGAATAAAACACTTTTCTGGCCATTATTCAATGTCATATCTCAGGAACAGATGGGAAAACATTTGGTCAGACACTGACTTGGTGACAGTAATTTCGGGTGTCCTCCTGGAAACTGCTGATTGTGTAGATCTTCTGTGCTGCCAGGTTGAAGATGTATGCGAAGCATTCATGTTTTAAAATATGTAGCTTCTTTGCAGCAACATTCATATCCTATTTGAAGCATAGTCAACTGTCATGGCTACATGGACAGACAAGGATGTAAACTGCAACTGCAACTTTACTGGTTCAAGGAGACATACAACCCGAAGGCAGTAATTGTAGTTTTCTTTTTCTTTCTACTCTCTTCTTCTTTGTGTGGCTTTGGGCTTACGGTTATGATTTTATTTTATGAGAGTGCTTGTATGGACAGGAATGTTTTGAGAATGAAGGAGAAATTAAGTAAATTAACTGCATTTTCAAAAATATCTGTGTCCACATGGACTAAGCCATAGATACATAAAGGAGGTGGAGGGGCATCAAAACAAAACGTCCTGCCTCCAAGAAGAGGGATGAGAGGGGGTAGGGTTCCTCAGTGTTTTTTTTACAAGGGTAGTGTTCAAAGCCACTGATGAATTCAAGCTGTGCCAACTCACAGGGCACCCAGCTATAAGATGCCTCTCTGAGCCAGCACCTGACTTTCTGCTTCTGCTGCTGGCGGCCAGCCATGGGGCCTTGACATCTTGCAGCCCACTTTCATAATGGGGACATGAGTATGACTAAAGTGGGTTGGAAATAGAGCCCGAATGATATTTGGACTTTTGGGGCCGATGCCAATACCCATATTAGGAGTAAAAAAAATTCCAATACCGATGTATCGGCCAATATTAGTATATATATATTTATACTAGAAACAAAGATTTGTAATGCAGTTTAACAAACTTTGAGACAGCAAAGATGCTTGATTTTTAATATGGGGTAGTGTGAGATTTACTGTACTTGAATATTTCAAGTATTGTCAGGAACTGTAGAGCAATGTTTTTCTTTATTGCACCTCAAGTTTCAGATTTGAATTAATTTCAAGGTAGAAATGTGGGACTTTTACTTTGGAATACTTCTAAAGTTATACAGTAAAAATTATGAATTCTTGTGTTTGGCTAGATGTCCTCGGCTAAAATGTATCAGTCAGTGTCAGGGACTATCTATTCAATTTTGTTTTCCCAGTAACCCAAAAGACTAATGGTAAATGGACTGTACTTGTATTGTGCTTTTTCTAGTCTTCCGACCACTTAAAGCACTTTTTTTACACTACATGTCACACTCACCCATTTACACACTGGTGGCTGAGGCTACCAGCAGCCATGGGGAGCAATTTAGGGTTCAGTGTCTTGCTTAAGAATATTTCAAAATGAGGTCTGAGGAGCAAGGGATTGAACTGCCAATCTTCTGATTGGAGAACGACCCGCTCTACCTTCTCAGCCACAGCCACTTCAATCAAAGGATGGAGACATTTCCCTCACAGTTTAGTGGTATTTACTTTATAATTTATAAGGGACACCAGTTATATTGGAGTTTTGAAAAGTGAAAAGAAGGAGTCATTGTTTATTAACTTTCGAGCAATGAATTTCACAAAGTAGTTTGCAGCTAACCCTGAAGACACCACTCTGCTCCACCATCTCATCTGCTGTGCAGAGTCTTGTAGCAATAAGACCGCCCTCATATCCCATCATGCCTGTCCAGTGCTGGACTAATGTCTAGTGAGTAGTTTGTTGAGTGTTCTGTTTTATGCTCCAGAATGCAAATTGATGACTTTAGTGTAGTGTTAGTTTAGTTTTTAGTGTTTATAATGTGTCTCTTCAGAACATGGTGGTTTATATTGGTAATTGTCGTTTATGTGCATGAGTGAGGTCTTTCATTTCTTGAGTGAAGCTGTATTTTCCCTTTAAAGGGGAGCAGTTAAAGATACTTTGAAAACCATCTGCTTATATCCTTTATCTAATATCTTGTGGTTAACACAGCCAGCTGGACTAATTGAAGAGACACAGACCTTTTATTCTTACATGAACTGTGTAATTTATAATGCAAATATTCTATTTGTGCATAATAGAGGTTAGAAATGCCAAAATTTCAGAATGATAATCAACATGATTAATGATAAATCATGATAATCATGTTCGCCAATATTGGCCACTAGTATTGGCAGTCCAATATGACGGTCAGGCTCCAGTTGGAAAGATGTTAGACCCTTAAAAACAGAAAGCAGGGAGAAACAGCTAACCTGGCCAACATGTTCTTTTCACATACTGTATCTTCTCGTTTGTTTAATCCGTACACAAACAGAAATGTAAAAAGGTCTTGGTAATGGTTTTACAGGGATTTATTGCTAGAACTTTCATGGTTGGGACAGTGACTTCCTGGAGCTTTGTTGTCACCATGATGTTGCCAGGAGTTCAGGTGGCAGTGACCTGCCTTTCATCTCTCCTCCGACAGGTGTCTCCACCTCTCAGACCCAGCAGGCCTACACCTCTCAGGTACTCCAGCCCGAAGAAGCTCTCTACCTCCGCAAGAAGAAGAAACGGCCCATCCTCCATGACCCATATACTCGCTTTTCTGCTCTGCTGTACCGCCGCCCACCCCGTGAGGATCAGAAGGCTATTTTGGCCAGCATGGACAGCATAGACCTAGACCATGCAACCCTCCTCTAAAAGCCCTTGAGGACAAGGTCACAACCATGCAATACACCCTCATTCCAAAATAACACAAGCTACATACCAGATGGGAAAAAAACAAAGATGTTTGCAATTTAATGTCTATAAAGGGGAATAGCACTAAATTTCAGCATTCAGATTTGATACATTCTGTAGCTACGTCCTTCAGTCAGTTCAGTCCGCATTAGTAAGCATTCTGCCATGTTCAATCTGTGGTGACCTCTATGTACCTGGAAGAATCAGATCAAGAACCTACATAAAGTACAGATTATATGGTATATTGGAATGACATCACAGATTGCAGTTCTAGTTCCAAGGCAAGTTTTGATTATTTTTTTTACTAGTGATTGGGATGCCCAAATGCACATGGATAATCTGTGTATGCTTAAATCAAGTAGTATTCCCTTTGAAAATGTGTTTAGACCTTCAGTGGTTCAAATTAAAACAATAGCTGCCACAATTTTCCAAAGTTTTACTCCAGTGCAAAAAGATGAATTCAAAAAGAGGCAATACATGATTACCAGCTTCAATTTATCCCAATTTATCAAAAAAATTCCAGTTTTCACACTCCAATGTTACCATTTTTAATTTGAAAGGCTTTTACAGACTTAGATCATGTTTCTTGTGCTGAGCCAATCCCCCCATTAAAGCCCTGCGGGTCTCTGTTTACAGCACTTTCCACCAGATCCTCTCCGCCAGCAACGTCTCTTATCTGCTGAGAAACTCGCCTCACAAATATGGGTGTTCTCACTTCCTACCAAGTATACCTCAGAGCACAGGACACGAGACCATACAACTACCAGGATCAGCCAGCAGAACAAACTAGCCTTTTCCGCCTCTTTAGCCATTATTGTGTTCCACTAGCTTTTCTTATAATGATTTTTCTAGTTTTCCTTTCTTATATGAACTTCTTCTAGTCTGTTACGCATCCATACATTAAGATAATTCATTTATTTATCTTTCAGAATGATAATTCTGTCACATTCTACTCATCCTCTCTGCTCTGTCGGGAATGATCGGGACTGACAGAAACAGAAAACACAGCCCTGAACCACTTTACTTGGCCTACTGAAAGAATTCTATAGATGTTCACTATATCTGATTTCTTATTGAACAGCAGCAGCAGTGAATCACGCAGGGGTTTAATGTACATTTGCATTTCACACACTTATGACAAACCATGAAAAGGCACAATGAAAAGTGGCAATTCAATTACTTTTGCTTATTCTTCATAAAGTCATTTAATTGCTCCAATAAACTGCTCTGCCTTTGGCTTTTCATATCTCATAACAGTTTGCACTGGAGCAAAATCTTGTCCATTTCCTACAATTTGTGTCTGTTTTTTTACATCTCCTCCAAATCTTCTACTTTAGATAGTGTAGAGGGTTTCAAATCCTGTTCAGAAAGAACTATAGTTATGCCAAAAACAAATTCAATTTAAAAAAAAAATAACAACTATACATAGCGGAGGATAAGATTTTGTGCCATAGTATGTGATAGGGTTTTTATATATATATATATATATATATATATATATATATATATATATATACACCTATTAGAGGGCATAAAAACAATGGTTTTGTTTGGCCTTAATGAAGCTTCTGGTTGGTTGCTTGCTTGTGCTCACTTGTGTCTAATTTTTATTTCTTTTTTTGTGTGTGTGTGTGTGTGTGTGTGTGTGTGTGTGTGTGCGTGTACAAGTACCCGCCTCTTTGTATTTTGTCTCTTAATGTGCTCATCATTTGAATTGAAAATGCAGAGGGTACAGTCATCCCTTATGAGGCATTAAGGGTAACACAAAGTGAGCCAAACGTTTTTCTGGTATACTTCACTGGTAAGCAGTTTTGTTTACATGTTCCTCTGTTTTACTTTGAAAGATTCCAGTGATAGAGATGATGAAATTTGTCTAACTGACATGGAAATGTGGACACAAAAGGGGCTAAAATGATTTTTACTGGATAAGTAAAGGAAGTGCCATAACAGTAGAAACTCAGTTATATCACACATTACACATGCTGCAGCTCAGTCATATTTTAGATTCAACACAGGATGGGTGTGTACTGTAACAGTTTTGTTGATGTTTTTGTTTTCTTTCTTTCTTCAGTTTTGGTCAAAAGGTGCTCAATTTCTTCAGAGGCTGTTTTCACTTAGATGTTACTGTAACATATCTGGGGCTCCTGATACAAAATGAGAGCAGTGTCATCGTTCTGATGAAGTGTGTTCAGAGTGGCATTGCTCATGGGTATGTTCAATGGTTTTTATGTATGTATTTATTTGTGTAATTATTTATTGTGATTTTGAACAGATTCTGATACAGCTCCAACTCCAACAGAGTCTTCTAAAATCAACCATGTTTTAAGTGACTACATTTGGTCATTTGATTAAGATATTTCCACAATAAATGCTTGCAAAATGAGGCATGTTCGCTTTCAGCCGTATTAAAAAAAGGGTTAAAAAATCTGCTCAGACACTTCCTCTGCTCATATTTGATTTTTACAGTGCTGGAGGAGTGAAGGGTCTGAACGGTTGTGATATGATCTATTTATAAAACACGGAATACTTCAAGCAATTATCATACATGAATAGAAGGGCAAAATTAAAGAGAAAAAAAAATGTCCTGACTTACATCTATATTCGGCATACTGGAATAAAGTTAATAAATGCATCATACAGATGCATCGGGGTTGTGTTAGAAGTTCATTCATTCATTCATTCATTCATCTTCTATAACTGCTTATCCTGTTGGGGGTCACGGGGGGCGGGGGGCTGGAGCCTATCCCAGCTGACATTGGGCAAAAGGGTATGGTCTATCATAGACAACCATTCATGCTCACATTCACACCTACGGCCAATTTATAGTCACCAGCTAACCTAACCTGCATGTCTTTCATTGTGGGAGAAAGCCAGGGTACCCAGAGAAAACCCATGCAGACAAAGGCCAAACATGCAAACTCTGCACGTAAGGGCTCCTCCACCTCGGGTGTTCAAACCCCCCACCCCGGGTTTGAAGCAGGAACCTTGCTGTAAGGCGACAACGCTAACCACTGCACCACCATGCTGCCCTGTTAGAAGTTCAAATTTTAGTAAATAAGCTAATGCCTTTATGGTGGACATATTATGTTCCCAAGGTTGGAGCTTCTGCTAGCTAAAAGGTATCATGTCAACATAATGCACTTATTGTGGAAATAACTTTGAAATATGATTCATAAAAGGTTAACATCTGCAATTAAAGCAAAACCACAATCTCTGCTTCCAAAGCTTACAAAGTCAGCATGAATCATTTCAGTGAGAATGAAGTGGCATGAAAATGCATGCAGAACACCCAGACCATTGATCATTGATCGTTGGTCACTGACAACCAACTGCAACATTATATTAATGACGCTGCTGCCCATCTCTGTGAAGATGGTGGTGTTTGAAGGACTGTGCTGACAATAATTTGGCTAGCCTAGAGGAACTAGCACGTGACACCAACAATGTTTTTACATGTTTTGTGAGGCACTAACTGATGTAATGACATATCAGGCCATCCCACCATAGGTGCTTGAGCAGTGGTGTCAAACAGGCTTTCACTGCAGCCTAAAGGTGCTAAGCAAACCATGAAGTAATGCTGTACAGCACTAACGAGTGGTCCTTCCATATAAATAATTACTGATGCTGCTTCCATTTTCACAACTGTGTAATTGCTGTAATGTTTTGGTTGTTCAATAGAAGGAAAGTGAAAAGGCTGCACTGCTGCCTGAGTTTGAAAGAATGGATGGTTAGAAGGCGCTTGTTGGAGTGATGGTTGGATTCAAAATCACACTGAAAGAGAAGCAAGGGCCTCTTTTTCCATAAAGCCTCTATTATGGCATACTGACAGTGATATTTAAAAATTGCAGACACTCTGATGCATAATGTTCTCCAATTCAAATATATAATTGTACCTTGTTGCTTTTGAATACCATTGTTTTTATGTCATTTATAGAAAGGTTCTTGTCAGATATGAGTCCTATAGTTTCCTTTCAAAGGAACATTTTTGGTTCATTGATTGTTTCACTTCACACCTTCTGATGTTGCTGAGGATCCTCTTAGAAGAGCTCTGGAGGGAATTCACTGAATGAATGAAGGCACTCTGTTTGTTTTGTTCAAAGATTTTGGCTTTGTACTTTCCAGACTTGCATGATATGGGGGACAGAGGCCACTGCATGTTAACACTGTATGAAAAGACAAGGTAAACACATAAAGGGACAGTGATATTGCCATCAATGAATAATTAATTCCCCAGTTAGGAATATAATTAAATTTACATTCGCAAAATATTGCAAGTAGGTCAGTTTTGGAATCTGACATTCCCAACTACTAACAGAGCATTTCTAATAAAGTCTTATACCCTTTTTCCATACTCATGTGCTGGCCTGGCCTGGTTTGACTCGGCACGTCAGCCCAGCGCAGCAGGGATCTCCATTACAATGGGGCTACCAGCTTGATGGTGTGTCCTTAACTAATGATGGCATGTCTTGAGTGGTGACATTGGAAAGCATCAGGCTGATCTGCAGCTAAAAAGTCTTGTTATTTTGCTGCAAACGTTTTTCCATCACACAGCATGCCAAGTAAAAGAAGTTTAACTGTTGGAGGTGAGCTGTCTGCAGAGGGGCAGTAAAGAGCCTGTTATCTGCAGCTCTTCATCAAACATCCCCCCTGCAGTATTAATAGACTTGTTTTTATTGAAGAAAACCCAGGAACAAAGTTCTGCTAATTCGGTGATAAACATATTTCATTTCCTATAGATTTTTAACAGCAAAAGTCCCCAGTTATTTTGTTACATAACAGCTTTTATTGTGAAGCAGCAAAATAAGGAAATACTGGGTTTTCATCAGCAGTGACTCAACGAGACAGCTATACGGCTGAAAGCGAACATTTATTCATAATTTTTCATTCATTTCCTGTAACGGCTTATCCTGGTACAGCGTCACAGGTATACTGGAGCCTATCCCAGCTGTCATGGGTCAAGAGGCGGGTTACACCCAGGACAGGTCACCAGACTGGGGACACAGGGCTGACACATAGAAACAGACGACCATTCGCACACACATTCATACCTATGGCCAGAGTAACCAATTTTAGAGTAACCAATTACCCTGACCTGCAGGAGGGAGGAAGCCGGAAAACCTGGAGAAAACCCACAGTCACACGCAGACAGCAAACATACTCCAAACAGAAGGGCCCCAGCTGGCCAATGGATTGGAACCTGGAACCCGGGAAACAGTAAAATAAAGCAGATATCTAAAGTAAAACAGGACACGGGAGAGAAACTAAACTTCAAACCACAGAGATTCAGTTAGAAGCTACAAAAAGACACAGGGAAAAACATATTTCTTTCTGGTCTCCTGCACAGACAGACAAACAGACATGAGTTCAGTCTCGCAACACACATGCTTGTTTCAGGGGGAGAAGGGGGGTCATTGAGGGTTGGCTGCGGTCAGCGAAATGTCACCACTACCCGCCTGGAGTTGGGCAGGCACGCTTTTTGCCTTACTCTGTAGAAGGTCCATCTCTGGTGCAGCTCAGCGTGGCTCTGCAAGTCTTAACTAGTAATGGAAAGACAAATCAGGAGGGCATGGTTTGACTCAGCAAGGCCAAAAGTGATAATGGAAAAAGGGTATGACAAAGCAGTCACCATATTCTACCATGATAGAGGGTTTTGGGATAGAAACATTAGATCGGTAAAGTAGGCGTTGAAAAGTCCTGCAACTTACTTTAAAGAGTTTGAATCAAGAGTTTAAAACAAAACTAAATGTGTTAACAAAAATGATGTAATGTACATACTGTACTGTACAAACATATCGTCCCAATATACACACCTATCATATTGTTTCCGTTGAGAAATTAATTTTATAATTAATCGCATATATTGTATCTGCGAAATCATAACTGATGCAGTCTGCCAACTTAACACAGAACACATTGTTCCACGTTGTAATTACCCCACATTTAAAAGAAACCAAAACACTGACACATGTGGAAGAAGACCTAAAATATACATAAGATTCTTTATTGAAATTTGTAGATATAATAAGTCTATATATTGTAAAATGTAAACATAAGAAATTGCATATTTTATTAAAATTGGTCAATGATATGCATGCAGTTACAGAAATTAATCCAAAATATATACCCTTTTTTAATTTCAATATGGAAATTGTTGTTATGTAGAGTGAGTTTGAGAGTGTCCCTCTGAGCACAGTGGACGTCCAAGTCAGTGGAAATAAGCAGCACCTCCAAATGCTGTAGGGAAACCACGTCCAAAATGATAAACTAACTGAACTGAAACACTGAAATGTACATTGTTGTGTACACAGTGATGGTTCAGTTGTATGATTTTATTTTTATATGTTTCAGTTGAATGTAGAGAGAATGAATAACAAAACTTGATTACACCAACTTAAATTCAAAGTCCCAGGACGGCTCTTCAAACCAGTGGGGGTGGGAAATTGTAGCTTTGTGTGACTGTGCAGTTATTTCATCACCAAGGGCTTTAATGAGACTTACGTGAAGCGAGGACAGCGTGAGCTTGATGGGTGAGACATCTTAAAATGGCTGAGGGTGAGGTCAGATCTGCCTCAACAAAGAAGTACTGTATACCTCTCAATGTGCCACTAAGAAATGTGTCCATGTACATAGTGTATAGAGAAAGATATTGTTTGCATGGTATAAACATTTGAATGCTACTGACAAAAACGGGGAATGGCTACCAGAGCAGACATCCTGTAGTTGTTTCATGTGAGAAAAGCTAAACAAGAGTGATCTGTTTAGTCCTGAATATTGGTGCCCTGGCAAAAACGAATACAGTGAAACCACCTACTGTACTGGCAGACACAATCCCAATGTTTCAAACGTTCAGGTTTGACCCTTAAGGCAGTTTTGCCACACTAGCGTTGACATGCAATAAAAGCACATGCCATGCGGTTAGATAAATTAAGGGGATCTGAAGCTATTACAACACCCAGAATAGTTTCTAGATGATTTGGTAATAAGGGCAGATAGAATTGCTCTTTACTACTTCTGTGATGTCTAACAACTGATCATTTTTTATAGTACACATTAGGTGAATGTGTATGTGTATGTATGAACAAATTGTAGTCTGGAGTGAAAAGAAACAAGTCTGTTTTGATGCTCTAGCTGTCAAATTGCGGTCTGACTTGTGTTAAGTACAGTACCCAGATGTAAATTTCTTTGTGAAGAACACTCACTCAGAATTATCACTCTGATTCATAATATATATCATTTTGAGATGACAGGATGATTTGCAGTTGATGGTACTGTACAAGACTCTGAAATAGCTTACAATTAGTAATGTTTGTGGTGTCTAAAGAGAAAAAAACATCACGCATTTTTTAATCACACATAAAAAGAGAAATTATTAAGAAAATCTCAGTACTGTATCACTCTTGACTCCTGAGCTGAGGAGAACTAGACATTCTGCTCTGACATTACATATTGTAAGACATTAAGAGAGACTTATCATCATATTGTTGGGTATATTCACATTTTTGACGTGTTGAGCAGGCTTTTATTCCATACACTAAGAGTGAAGAATCTCTGGTGCTAACACATGCCGCACAGTGAAAAGTTTTTGTTGCCACCACATTATATCCATACTTAGTTGCTCTTGAAATGCACTTCTCTGCCCTCTGACCTCACTGCATCCAATACTAAAAACTGCCATATTATTTTCCTAATTTCTTTAAAAAAAAAAATAAAAAATTGAGCACATTTTTAGGCAAATTTGAGCCCAAATGAGCAGTTGCAGCCTGTTTTCACTCCCAACTCCTCAAACATTGCCACTTTGTCAATGATTTTGGTGTCGGATACAGATGTACAGACACAGCTTTTGTGGTGGTATGATGCACACCAGGTGGTGGCTGTTTATGTGACCGCTGGAAACTACTACATTATAAAGAGCAAGAAAGTCCCTATTGGGATTGGTGACACAAGCACCTAGGAGCTCACTGTTTGTTTCCTGAGTGAAACCAAAAGTCGATGGAGTTATTTTAATAACACTGTAGTGTGCTAGTATGTGTAGCATGCAATGCTAGTAACATGTGTCACATGACTTGTCATGTTGCGTGACATTATGTTAGTATAACCATACTTATTTTAAACCCAACCATGATGTTTTTTCCTAAACCTAACCATGTGCTTTTGTTGTTTTACCTATGTAAAAAGTTTATTTTGAAAAGACTGTATGCATGTATTGCACAGAAACTGTACATTTCCTGAGAACAGTGATGTATTCTGAAAAGAAAAAAATGCATGTAACAATTGTCAATTGAGCTGCCGTCAGTGAATGACAAAAGGGAAAAAAAAAAGGACGGTGGAAGGCTCCCTAGCATGTCATATTCTGACGTTTTGGGTCCACTGACAAAGAAGCTTTGTTTGACGAGTTGGGATGAGAACAGGTTGGAATTGTACATGTGTTGTGATAAAGGGTTTATTCATATCACTGAGATCGGAAAGATTTCTGTAAATAAATAGACATTGCCATTTTGTCTCATGGTCAGAACTGGCACTACTACACACACTACTCGCAATATAATCACAGTGCAATTTGCCACAGTGATATAGTGCAATGTAATACACCACAAAATATTACTCTGATGATTCAAATGACATAAAAGCTCACAGGCCAGTAAAATCTTACAATGAAATAAATGATATGATCAGATTTTCAGAGACTCTTCTATCATCTCTCACTGACAGGAAGGATGCACTGAGGCAGAGACCTTAATCTAAATTTGACATATTGAAATCCAGTCTTTGTGAAATGCAGAACCTTGCAGATACTTGCCATCAGTGTGTCGATACAGCAACATGAAGGAGTATTGAGATATAATGTATCAACTTTTGTCCAAACTTGAGTGTACAAAAAGGCATTACACATTTAAGATTGAAAAAAAAAAAGTTTTGCTACACCGTGTAAATAATATCTCAAATAAGCTTACCTTGTCATATATATTTTTTGTAGAAGAAAATATGATGCACATCAACTATATTGAAGACTGAGTGGGAACTGAGTAGTGTAGGGTCTGCTTCAGTGACACATTATAACATGATGTAACAGACCAATGTCTATATGTGAGTGATGGAAATCTTCTAAATGCTAGAAATTAGTTTAAGAATTTAATATTATAGAGCCAGGAAATATATATAGAAAAGAAAATATATATAAAAATAGATATAAATATATTGTCATGGAACCAAAATGGTTATTTGAGTATCTATATTTGGGGACAGTACTTGTTTTCAAGAATGTATAAGTCTATATTCTATTATTTTTATATCCATTTGTTGCTCTTTACTTTAGCAATGCAGAGAGTAGAGAAATATGTCTGAGGTTTTCTGTTGTGTACAAAACAAAAGAGAATGGTGCACCAAAATGGCTGTCACTGTACTGTATATCTCACTGTCTATTACACAGAGATGTATGGAAGCATGTTGATGCCACGCCAGGAAAGCAAACAAACAACAACAAAAAACTTACTTATGTACTTTTCTTGTTAAAAAAAGGTAACTACTTATTTATCTTGTTATCACATGAAACATTTCTTGGTATAGCAAGATATTTTTTTTCATGTTTATATAAGATATTTTCATGTTATGACAAGAAACTTTTCATAGAACAAAATGATAACAAGAAATGATAAAAGTACATAAAATCATCTTGTTATAACAAGATAAATATATTATTTTAACAAGAAAAGTTTTCTGTTAAGAGAAAAGTTTCTTGTTGTAACATAAAAATATCTTGTAAAAACAAGAAAAATATCTTGTTATAACAAAAACAAATCTTGTCAAAATGTAAAAAAAAATCTTGTTATAACAAGAAACTTTTCATGTTATTACCTGATACTTTTTTTTCATGGCATCAGTGAGCTTCCGTGCAGACTCTCAGAGAAGGACACAGCAAACTAGATATTATAGCAACGTCCATTTGGTGTGAATAGCAAATGTAATTGTTGAATTATTTGTGCGCCATCATTTTACCACATTTGTCCTTTTGGGGGACAGGGATTTAGCTCCTTGCTACATTATTATTATTTGTTTTTGTCAGTCACCAGACTGGCTTCTGCAGTCACACATTCATTTTTTAAAAAACATGTTTTGGCATGAAAGAATGGCGAGAATCTTTTTTCCCTAATATGGTGCTCCCTTGCAATCTGTATCACAGCAGAGCACATAAATATAAATGTATAATCATCAAATTCACAAACTGTGCAGATAGAACTGTTTCACAGCGTATATTTACAGTATGTATGTAACAGACACAGTGCTTCATGATGCTGCTTTGAACTGACATAAGGGGATCCAAATGTTTGTTTTTGGTTTGTTTTTGGTTTTAAACAGAAGCATGTGCAAATTAATGCGAACATTCTGTTGCCTTTCGCTCAAAGGTGGAGGTTGAGCATCGCAGCAGCTGCTAAAAGTTACTCCAGAAATTGATGACATTCAGTGCTGTACATTGCCAAAAAAATACAAAACATGTCATATACATTCTGACAACTGGTGCTATTTAAAAACATCTGTGGTGCTTTTTTTAAGTTAGATATTTCCTTGCTTCAGACAAAATGTAGCTACACAATCCTGTACTGTACTGTACCGTAGGTTGCTGTTTGGCCAGTACGTCATCATTTGACCTGGGTCAGCTGTGTGTATAGATGGTTTACTTTGACTGCTGTTGTTTCAGGGAATACACAGATCAGATAGTACTAACATTTTGAGTGGCAAATTTTAAAGCAAGGAAATTAAAAAAAGACATTCATCTGAATACACGTCATGATGATTTTGTTGGGATTGAGTTTACAGTTTGTTTTTTTTAGTTAATTTTGGTCTGAACTTCACAGTGCTTCAAAGTCTAATGTATTGGTGGTTGCAAATAGTATCCACACATTGTGTTTGGTGCTGAGTGAACAGATATGCTCACCATGACTTTTGATACGGTATTCATCTTAGACATTTAGATCCCTCTCGAGTCTTTCTATCAAGTCAAGTAAACATGCTAACCCCCCTGCAGGTGCCCTTTGATTAAACAGTAAAAGCAACATCAACCTGGTGACAGGTGGGAGTGACATTAAGACTTCCACTCACTCTCAGATCAATAGGACCGAGCTATGCTAAAACCCACCACTAGATTGAGGGTGTTGCTTTTCAGGGGCCTGTAGTGTTACTATGTTTTAAGACCAGAGGAAACACTGTACGGAAGCATATTGATGCCACGCCAGAGACAGAAAAAAAAAAACAAAGATCAGTATGAGACAATAACATGAAAACGTTATTGTTATAACAAAATAACAATGTTATAACCTGATAAAGATTTTTTTTCTTTCCTGGCCTGACAGTTTTACACTTCCGTAGTACTGAAATATTGTCTTATAAAAATGCTTATTAAAACTAGTAAAAAAAAAAAAAAAAAAAAAAAGGTTTGCTGCATAACTCAACTTTTTGGAGCCTCTAAACATGAAAATGTCATGGTTATGTACAAGTTACACTGATTAGCTTTTTTGTTTTTTGTTTTTTGTTTTTTTTCTCATCACAAAATGCAATACAAGTGGAAGAAGAACAAACCGAAATTTTCTCCTCCTTATTGTTCAGTCTTCCTGAGATGTGTAAAACTGGTTTAAGTTACAGACTTCATTTTTATTGTAAGTTTTGTTATCATGACCTGGAAAACAACAACAACAACAACAACAACAACAACAATGTGAGTGTGTTCACAGTTAGTTACAGGCGTAGACAACTCAGTACCTCAAAATGTCTCTTCACAGAAATCTTAAGTACAGATATTCAGTTTTTTATGTTCATCATCTCTGACAAGTCAGTGCTCATGATGCTTTTTTATATTTGTTGGCACAAACACTAACAAGAATGTATGGCTATTGTAATTCCTGCTCACTCCCACTCTTCCTAAAATTGAAGCTTTTAAAGCAAACTGTCAGTTTTTTGTATTTCAGATGTCTTGGTATGCTTGTTGTAGTTGTATATTCATAATGGTGTATATTACATCAGTTTTTATTTATTAAAATGTTTAAATTTTCTAAGATGACTTTTCATGTTTTTGAGCAATGTGGTTGTCATTATTTGATGCACTTTAAATTTGAAGGTGACGAGTTATTTCTCTGCACTGCGTTAAACTAGTCTGGTAAGACCATCCTGATCAGGGACGTCGCAACCAGACAGGCAAACTAGGCAATTGCCTAGGGCCCCAAGCTGGAAGGGGGCCCCCAGAGACGGTTGACATTGGTCCATATCAATGACAATATGATGGAACCCCTATAGACACTGCAACAACGACAACACGTTGGAATCCCCCCTAATGGGGCCCCCTACTAGCTGCTGCTTGCAAGTGACTAAGTAGGGTGACCAGACGGGACTGCACAGCATTTCTGTCTCTTTTCACGCCTCACGCAAATTGAGACCATGTCCCGCATGATTGGTTGCCACCTGCGCTAGCATTGTTGGAGTACCATAGTAGTATGGTACCTGGCGGTACCACTACTGTGGGATAAGTTCAAAGTCCAATCGCAAGAGGGTGAGTGTCCATGCACCGTCCAATAATGGTACGCGCTGGCCACCTGGCACTCAATATGCTGCTGTAGTGGTTTGTATCCAGTGACATTTCAGGTATTAGCTGAGCTATTGAGTATCTTTAAGCAGTGAAAGTTATTATTTATTTCTTTTTACTTGTAGGTTAGATTTGTTTATATATGCTACAGTGATTTGTTTTCCACAGAGCTCTACAGTGTGAGCATTTTACTCACATTTGCAACTAAAAATAGTTTTGCGCAAGCAAAACAAATCATTCAGGAGCACGCTGTGTGAATACAGATTTCAACCAGCAGCAGAAACGAAAGGCGAATCCTGCCGGTTGTGGGTTGAACGGGGGTCACAGACGCTGTATTCCTATCAAATACGGCACAAAATAAGGGCTTACCGGACGGTTTGGCTCTCTGTATCAGTCTGAACTCTGTACTGCCCCAAACACTTTAAGTGGGTAGGAGTACTCACCTTGATAGACAAACTCCTTCAGAGTAACAAAACAGGGGAACATCTTCTTCATCACCAATGGAGCCAGTTGATAACTCAAGCTTTTGCCATATCCAGTTGGAAGAACGGGGAAAATGTTTTTTCCTCTCAGAAACTCCGTGAGTGCAAACTCTTGTTGTGTAGTTGTTGTTATTGACTCTATTTCTACAATAATTTCACTTATTGCTGTGTTTACTCTACTAATTTAGAGTTAGTGCTTGTTACTGTTCTGCAAGCTGCAGCCTGCATTTTACATCATCAACTACAACGCAGACCGTGATCGGCTATTTACGTTGTCAACTACGGTGAAGATCCCTGATTGGCTCCAATTGTATTTAAAATTTGTGGAAAGTGTTTGGGGCAGCACCAAGTCCAGACTGATACAGAGAGTGAAACAGAATCTTGAGCTCATATCATCAGGACAGTCTTACCAGGCTAGTGTCAAAGGCCATATCAGCATTTTTGCAAGTACATTCTCCACTGTTAAAGGCAGCTATTGATCTCCATTTGTTTTATTTATGTACATTTAAAAAAATCAGACTTCCTTGTAGGAATAATGCAGTTATGACAAAGTCTGAAGTATCAAGTGATTGGTTATTATACAGAAATGAATGGAAATCAATGGATGCGGAGGGGGGTAGGAAAAACTACAATAAATAAAATACAAATATCAGAAACACAACATCAAGATCTGCAAAGCTGTTGTGTGATGAATGTGATTTACATAAAGATAAATGTGAGAAAGCTTGTAATCAACTTAAATGGTCCTTTAAGGCGATGTCTATCAACACATAGGCAAATGAAAAATTAGGTGAAAATAAAAGTTAGCTACTAGTACTGATATGGTTACATGAATTGACTGAGTTTTAGCGCCATCATCAGGCCAAAATCTAAGTTTGTCCAACTCCTTAGTTGATGACCAAATATCTCATTGTGAGCATGTTAGCATGCTGACAATAGCATTTAGCTCACAGCACAGCTGCCCATGACTACAACATCTCAGAGCTGTTAGCACCACTGTGAACCCTTGTTTTTATCTTGTTTGTGGAGGTATTGTAATGGTGGCATCAAAAGTCAAAGTTTAGCTGGTAACTGTAAAGAAGAAAGGCATATGCTTCATCACAAAATTGTTAATTGTTGAGAAGTTTATATGGATACAGCAAGCAACCTCCGAGGCTGAAAAATAAAGCCAACAGGGAAGTGACAAAAACTGCAGGTCTCATGAGGCCACATGAGGCTGGCTCCAGGAGCCAGTCAGTCCTCGTTAGGGTTGCAATGGTATGAGATTTTCACGGTACAATAAGAATCAATCCGCTTTTACATCTGGAACCTCCCATCCACAACTGGCCCTAGTTGAGGACTTGGCTCAGATTCCGGAGTTACTCTCTTATCTTGAAGCTTCCTTAAAAAAAATCTGATCCCGTTTGATTCGGCTGTGGGAACCTCTTGCGACCGCATGCCTTTGCTGACGTCGACCCCAGCAGGATTCGAACCCTAGACCTTCTGCTTGGAAGATGAGTGTTCTAACCACTATAAGCATCTCAGAAAATGTGGTTGTTTCACTGTATCATGGTATTACAGAATTTATGTTATTATCAGTCAGAATAACCCTTAAAGCCACAGTGTGTAGGAATTTCTCCCATCTAACGCTGAAATCATATATTGCATTCAAACTGACTCTAACGGCCAGCACCAGAATACATCCGCCAGCAAGGGACATACAGCCTCGCCTTTGGCGTTTTTGTTGAGAGCCAGGCCAGTGCTGCGTGACTGAGAAGCATAGCTGTTAGCCGCTGTTAGCGGCACTGTTAGCTGTTAGCGCTGTATGTGTAAAAAGTCTCCTTCTAGAAAAGAACTTCTAGACAGGCGAGCAGCTGAGGAAGGGAGCGGAGTGAAGATTGTCCCTCACTGCAGGGAGAGGAGAGAGGGCTTCCCTGGACGTCAGGCCTCTTTACCAGGTCCCTCTCCTCCACACTTTGGCTTATTTTCACCCAGCCCAGTACTGGTACCTTGGAGAATGGTCCCTCGCTGCGGGGAGAGGGGAGAGGGCTTCCCCGGAGGTCGGCCTCTTTATCCGGTCCCTCTCCTCCACACTTAGACTTATTTTCATTGTGCCGATGGTAGCTTGGAAAACCGCCCCTAACTGTGTCACATGGGCAGAAGGGAAGGCGGCCGGAGCTCAGCCGTTCCCCTTCTCCACACTTTGACTTATTTTATCCTACTTGGTTCTATTTCTCCCTCTCTGGGAGCCTGGGCTCACCGCGCAGCAGCCCACCGCATCCATCCATCCATCCACCCCTCTCTCCCCCATGGCCCCGCACATATACCCCCGAGGCTCGGCTCTCTTTCACCGCGCAGCAGCCCTCCACATCCCTCCCTCGCCGCCCTGCACATATACTCCCGAGCCTCGGCACCTCTCCTTGACCAACTAACCTAAATACTACAAACAATTCGACAAATTACTAGCTATTCTCTCTGCTCTACTACTCTCTCTGCTCTGATCCAACCTACTCGCTATCAGTTTGATAACTGCGGACAGAATGGTTTTATAGTAAGGGGAGGAGTAAAGGGAGGAGGGCAGGTTTAGCGTGGACGGTTAGCGACATCATTCGCCCCAAAAAAGAATCATTCGCCTCCAATGTAATGTAATGTAAATTCAAATGTAGTAACCAGGTTTCAAGCTGTAGAGGGCACTCCATAGCACATTTTTAAAATAAAATGTAGATTTTCAACAGTTTGCACTAAACTGTCAAGATTTTGAGCAGGATCAGTCAGTAACACTACTATACAACCAGAAACAATGATTATCAGCTGAAAAAAATGGTTTTAGGGTTTAGTTACTCTTTAAATATCATATCATACCTTGAAACCGGTATATTGCTGCAACCCTAGTCCCTATAGACCTAGCCTGGTACACAAAACAGTTTTGGTCTCTATAGCTAATTTCAACATTGAAGACAACTGTGCAGGGGATGACATTTTATATAACTCACCCATTTACATTTTGTTAAGGCAGAAAATTATGCATAACAAAGGGTGGGCCACTTTGAGTGAAAGGCTATCTGAAAAAAGTGTCCTCAGCTTACTTATAATATTTAAAAAGGGAATCCACAAATTCGATGGGTGATGTCACGGTGGTCATATCCATTATTTTATACAGTCTACAGTATTCAGTGTATAGGCTACTATAATTTTTGGTCACACAGTTACTATAAAAACAGCATATAGGAAATTCCAAAATATACTAGGCTTGCCATCTTTCACTAAGGTGGTCCTACTTGTATATTGAGCAGCTGTGGCCTTTTGGAATAACAACCTGGTCTCACTCCAAAGTCGTTGAAAACCGGCAATTGGTCAGTGACCTCCAGCGTCATACACCAATGAAAAAAGCTGACCTTTCACGTCGGCATGATACACGGCCGGTTGCTATTATTGTTTACTGGTGCCCGGTGGTGTCAACCAAGGCACCCAAGGTACGCTGCACGTCATATCTTGACATGGGAAGTCCATGACCAAATGTCGATATGTGATGAAGTCGGAGTGAGAATGTGTTGAGACTAACATCTCTTTAAAACAGATTACTGATGGCATTACATGCAGAAAAGACAGAAAAAGTTCTTCATCAAGAAGGGGTGGAATTTTACAGAAGACGAGAAGGGAATTCATTTGAGACATTTCCCTTTAGTCCCATATGTCCACAGTTATCTACTGTGAGCATGTGACTGAAACCCTGCCAGCTTTATCATTCTGTGGCTGAATGTAATCTGTCTGTAGTTTAGGAATCAGTAGCACATCACCTCAGTTCAAATCAGTTTGGCTAGAAGTACAGTCAGTGGTGTAGATAGAGCAATGTTATATCAGGTGTAGATGAAACAGCTTGCATGTTACAGGTATGGTAAGCTACAGCAACAGTACAGTACAACAGTATAAAATGCTGCATACTGAGGCTGACAGCTGTAGTCAGCTTTCCAAGTGGATGGAGAGGGTGGGTAACTTTAAGTATTACATTGCACCATATATCACGTGAGCTACTTCATCACTAAAATAGTTTTCAGCAAGCCAATCAAGACAGGGTTGAGTATATTGAGATGCTCTGAAGTGGAGATGTCATGTGGAATACATTTTTAGAAAGAATTTGTCAGTTTATCATTTGCTTTAGATGGGTTGAGATAAGACAATGAGGTAGAGGGCTACACCAGAGCACTAACACTATGTCATACCATGATTTAGGTATGTAAGGTTTTGAAGTTGGAGAACACTTACAAACATGAACTCAGCAGCACTGAGGTGCAAAGCATGATGGAGAAATGAGATTTTCTCTCAGAGCTCTGATTTTTACTTGTTATCACAAACACATCACTCCAAGTTCTAAAAGTCTCACCGAACACAACCTCAGCCCCACTGTCTCACTTTCTCAAGCACTTCCCCACCTGGCATATATGCCTATTGACTTTACCAGCACCATTACACAGTGAAGAGCCCATCAACAATTCTCCAGTTACTTTACTATTATTTACATTGTAAGCTTACCAATACTTTTATATACAAAATACCAAATAAAATGCCAGACAAATAAAATGCATAATAAACATAAGAAACATCAAACAAAAGCCAGACTTAAACCAAAGACCCCTCTACCCACTCCCCTCCCTCTTCCCTGACTATTTGGTTCAGCCTAACAAGGTAATTAATATCTGCTGGATTTCTGTGGCTGCCTTCACACGTGCATACGCCATGAAAACACGTCCCCCTGAAGTTGACCTCAAAGAGAGTGATTAGTAGTGGTTTCAAAATAAAGCTACAGCATAACAAAAATGAACTTCCTGTAACTGTGTGTAACCTTACAGTCAATGTGCATATGTTTGTCCCCCATTAAAGTATTTAAGGAATTATTTTTGTTTGTTTTGTTTTGTTTGAACATTTGTACATATATTCAGTCGTTCTTTTTAACATCTTTACTTTTTCCACCATAAAAACCAAAAAATATCTGCTGTGAAAAAAAGGTTGATATACTGAATGGTCTATACTAGGGCTTCGGACCTGGCTTGATGTTCTGACTCACAGACATGACTTACTGGGGCACTGCAATGGACTGCAGCTATTGTTGTTGTTATTCATTACAGCTGAGCTTTACTACAAGCCAAGATGGCAGAAAATTGAATATTTTCCTAAATAAACTCCAGCGCCTAAAGAGTTCAGAGATCATTTGGTCAGCTTAGTTCAAACCCATATTGGGTAATTTACCAATATAATATAATAACTACATTGTAGCCTTTTGGGACTTTTCCATCATGATATCATGATATAGCTAGTGTTCATGGTCTTAACGTCCATTTTCAATAGACATTTTAAATAAAATTCAGTCAGGACCACTTTGGTTAAAGAAAACTTTATTACTATTGCAGTATTATATTTGGCAGTATGGCTCTGTTCTAGTGCCTCTCCTCAGGCCTATGCAGATAGACGGACACACCGGACGCGGAACCGAAGCGCAGCGCCCAGCAGCGGAGGCAGTTTCCAGTCGGCGCCCTATCTTACTGTCCACTAAAGCCTGATTTATGGTCCTGCGACGTACCTACAACGTACCTACGTCGTTGCCGTGATGCCGTCGTGAAACCTTCGAACTTCTCCGTCACTCCATTTCGTCGCGGTGCAATTCACCGCCAGAGCAGTAGGAGGTTGCGTTCCTTTCCTGAATGGCTATCGTCGTCTCTAGTTGATTCTTTGTTTAGTATCCGGTCACAGAGAAATGAACGCGGAGCACGGACAGACGGCTCCGTCCGTATCCGTATCCGTATTGAACGTTGAGCATAAATGGGCCTTAATACTGCAACATCTACATCGCAACAGAAGATGTTTAAAGATGGCGGGGATGGCGCAATCTGGAAATACGGAACCGGAAATGCATTGCTACCAAGTAAACCAATCACAGCCCTCTCTGTCTGCACTGGGTCTGCGTCGTCTCGACGTGTAGTTACATTTTTGGGGAGGTGCACGTCAGGCTACGCCAGGGGCTACGGCGAGCCTTCTGCGTAGCCACGTACCCTACGACATAGCGACATCGTTGATTTAACACAGGACCATAAATCAGGCTTACGTCAGTGGTATCTAAACAGTGCGCGAGAGAGATGAACACACACACACACACACACACACTCACACCCACTAACACACACACACACACACACACACACACACACACACACAAGAAAGAGAGAGAGAGAGAGAGAGAGAGTGGGCCGGCTAGAGGGGGTGGGGGTTGGGGCACACACACGCAAACAGAGAGAGATACCCATGATGGCAAAACAGCCCCAAATGTGACGGAGACAACAGCTGGGAGCAGGAGCGCTTGTCGACCAGTGTGGAGAAATACGCATCTGATGTGAACGGGCTCGCGCGAGAATTTCGGTGCACTGTGCTTCGCAGCACTTCGTTGGCAGTATGGCCCTGGCTTCTGTCAAGCCGGATAGAGCAGATCGTACCAAACAGGAAGTCGGACACAGAAAAGACGGGAGAATCCGGCCAATTTTCAAAATAAAATAAATTTAAAAAACAGAAGCCTGTTTAATTATGATGTTGCTTGTCCGTCTATAAATATTTGTTCAGTTTTTTCAGTTTCACATTTTTTAAATACCCTAATCACTTCATTACAATTTTAATTTTGTGTCACCAAGCCTACAGACATAACTACATAATTAAAATGGTCAGAACAATATGCCCTTATTCATTCAGCGTTTATCCAACACGCTCAAGACATGGACATGCAATGGCAAATTGTCTTTAACTTATTATGTAATTAAAAAAACGATGAAAATATGGACTTACCCATGTTTAAAATGACATGTTGAAGTGAAAAACAAGTAGGCCTACTGACGGGAACAGACAAGTGGAGTCGATGTTTAACCGGCGCGGAGAGCGCAGGAGAAATGCGCTGCCTGTGTGGACAGTCACGCCAGGGCCACACTGCCAACGAAGTGCTGCGAAGCGCAGCGCACCAAAATTCTCATGTGAGCCAGAGCATTTCCGTTCACACGTTCGGATTCTCCACGCCAGTCGACAAGCGCTTCTGCTCCCAGCTGTCTGCTCCGTCACATTTGGGGCTGTTTTTCCATCATGGGTAAGTAAATAACCTCATAAAATTATACGCCATGTTTTCCTAACAACTGTACATGTATGTCCACTTCTTAGTAATGAGTATTTGTATATAAACACACACACATATATACATCGCATTTGTCAAACGGGGTGTTTTATTTTGAAATTTGTTTTATTCTGAAAATTGACCGGATGCTGTTGTTGTTCCTTTGTTTGACTTCCTGCCCGGCTTGACACATTTGCTCATGGCTCGCACAGAAAATGGACCAGACACCGGTTTACAAGCCGGTGTGGATGACACAATCGGTTAACATGGGCGCCGAAAGGAAACTGTCTTCGCTTCGAGACGCTTCGAGGCTATTCGCAGCGCTTCCGTGGGCAGTGTGGCCCTGGCACCTGCGAGTACACTCGCAGGACTTCTGCGGCACTAACGCGTCCGGTGTGGCCCTGGCGTAAGGTGGAGAGAGCAAACCTCCCTGCCCTTCCATGTGTCTACATTAAAAGCCTGAGGCAGAGAGAGCAGCAGCAAAGACCCCCCCTGGGACAGAACAGAGCAAGCATCAATGACAAACAGAAATGACATTGATAAGTCAGACACAATATGAAAAGGAGGAGCTGGGGTGGAGGCGGGTGGAGGCCAAATCAGCTTAAATGGGCTGCCCTGAATGACATTTGCCAATTGCTTGCATAGAAAAGAACAGATCAGCTGATGCAGCTGGGGTGTGAGCTGAGCTCACACGAGAAAGAAAAAAAACCCCAGAGGTACCATTGCACTGAAAATCAAGACAGGTTTTTTTTTCAAGCACAAAAAAGCATCAAACTAAAACAAACAAACAAAAAAGAAACAATGGGATAAATAAAAGAGGACCACAAAAAACAAAAGCTAAGACACACTGAAAGAGCAAGGACCTACATATAGGCCTAGATGCATGATGCATGCAGTTTATGAACTTTACTATTCAGTTTAGACATGTATTTTAGCGAGTTAGTGCAGTTGGGAAAATATGAAGACAGTGGAGAAGAGAATACATTCTTTCTACTTACAAGTAAAAATATGTTTATTCAAAATAAATGTTAAGATTAACAGGAAAAATGTAGATTGTTGACAACAACAATAGGTTCGTTGGAGATGAGCCAGGCCTGCTCAGATTCGATCACCAGCGATCGGCGCACAATGCATGCTGGTTAGTTTTGTGTCCGACTTCATCCCGACTTGCTCTGACGTATTACAAAAGTGGACGGCGATAAAACCGCGAGAGCGAGGCGCCGCAGTTTTTTTGAGCCAGGCGCTGCAGTTGCTCTCCACCGACTGCACCGCCTGGCTCTCACCTGATCTAACAGCTCATTGGTTCAGATGTCAATATGACGTTTTAGATAAACTATTCATTTTTGTTGAATTTTAGAGATTAAGATTGTATTTGTCTGATCTGAAGGTTTATTCTGTGAACACAAAATATGTTGTGTGACTGATGGTGAAGTTTAGTCATCAGAGACTAAATACATTCATCATAAACTATACAGAGTGTACTGTATATTAACACTGGATTTTTTTAATTTATTGAAGTATTTAGCAACACAGAGACTTGTGGTCAGTGAGATTTCAGGATTCTTAAAATAACATGTGTACAGCTGTGAAGCCCTGACTGTATCTGACTGAGCCTTAATGAAAGCTGTTGTCTTGTATAAAATATGAACCTTATAGTCAAACACAGTTTATTCAACCCCTGTAGTTGAGGGGACAGGTCAAACTGATATGATGCTGATTTACAGGAGAATTCATGTCAAATGGAGGATAAACCATGAACATAAACTACAGATCACCTGTAAAGCATTTTAATAAATTAATCTATCAAAACAAAAACAACTGGAGACTGAAAACAAACTGATATATGGGTCTGATCACTTTTTTAATGAATTGACATCATTCCAGACAGGATGTAAGTGTGTCTGTGACTTCCTGTACGGACTGAAGGCTGCTGGAAACTGTCGGGAAACTGTCCGACTTCACTGCGCCTTTTTGTCACCGCCCCCCGCTGCGGCCGCCTGCTCTCGTCTACTTTCCAGGCGAGGCGCAGTTCATCTCGAACGAGCCTCCTGCCGACCAGCGGCTCCGGCTCTCGCGAGATCAGCGATTGCTTAGCAACATACGTCAACAATTCTATTAACACCAGCTACAGAAGACTCACGAATAATAGACCTTTCGGTTCATAAAATGGAGGTAAGTGCTCTTTCCAAGGGTTTCCTCACGGACGGTTTACAAGGCAACTTAATGTTGATGTTTACCGAGCAAAAATTAGATTTAGAGATAGGGTGTTTTCGAACACGTTAAAAAAACGTATGCAAATAAAGCAAGACCAGCTAAGATATCCAGGTAACAAAGTCTTTTCACGCCGGATAAAGTGCAGCATTTTACGCAAAATACGCGTAGTTTGGTCAATCTGACGGCCATTAGACCCCGTGGAAATTTACACTAGTAGCGTGCTGCTATTTATCTGTAATAACTTGAACCCCCATAAGTTACATCACGCACAAGGTCAAAAGCTAACGAGTTAAGATAGCTGTTAAGGGGCTGTGACTGTCACATACGTGTCTGTTACTTACAGTATCTGGGGAATCTCCTGTTACATCAGAACAGAACAAGCAGCCAGGTCCAGCCTGTTAGGATCACTCTCACTCCCAGCCTTCACACATTTTTGCTCTGCTATCTTTCCAGGAGACAGGACCAGTAAGTGAGGACATGTTTGAGTCATTGGAAGAGTTCCACATGGTCCTCAATGAGCTGGTTGGGGACAAGAGTATGGACAAAGTCCGGGTGGAGTACGAGAAGCTGATCCGTGCACTGAAGAAGTCCAGAGAGAATGAGAAGAGACTTATGTCCAAATGCAGGGAGCTGAATGCAGAGGTTGTGTCCACCTCCAGTAAAGTCGCAGCTGCCCTGAAACTGTCCCAGGAAGATGAGACAACTATCACTTCACTAAAGAGGGTATATTACCAGAACATGAGAGGCTACAGTATACTGTTAGGCTATAGTATTACATTTGGGATTGTGTAAGGTAAAGGGCCAGAAATGCAAATTGATGGGGTATGTGGTGTTTGATTAAGAAAGTAATATTTAATTATGGAATTTGGGTGTGGTTTCATCATTTACCCCCTATTTTGCTAAATCATCCCTGAAGGAGCTGGACAAAGCTTGGAAAATGGTTGATGCTGCTCATCAGAAAGAGAAGAGGGACCAAGAGAGCATCAAGAATTTAAAAGAAGAAGTTGCCAACCTAATGAAAATGGCTGAACAGCAAACTGGCTTCTCTATGGACCAAGTGCAGAAGTGAGCCATGTGTCCTCCCTGTGCTCTGAATACTTAGATGAGTGAATACTGTAGGTGAAGTGGATGGAACTAATTGATCTCTTTTTCAGTGATCTACTAAAAACAAATGAAGAATTGACTAAGGAGAGGGATCTCCTGCTGGCAACTGTGGAGGGTCTGAGAGAAAAACTCAGCAAGGCCACCGCAACCCAGCAGGATATAGAGGCCCAACGAGACAGAGCCTCAGAGAATATTTCTCAGGTAAATAAGTGGCATATATTCATAGACAGGAGGCTGACTTGTCATGTACTTGTGATTATGTTACCTTTTCAAATCTTTTGTGGAGACACATGGAGTTTCTGTAACTCTGGACAAAAAATAAATAAATCTTTTAAGGCTTTCAGTCACTGGAAAATTGCCCTAATTGCAACATATTTGCAACAGCAAAGCAGAAGTTGAAAAGTAGATTTGTAACTTATACTTAAATTACTTTTGCTTTGCAATATGTTTTCCACATCAGTGAGTCTGCAGATTTATGTAGGAGAAATACAAATTGCTTTGCCAAATCTTGCTTTGGTACCAACTTGTTGCTGCTATGTGCATCTAAATCCAGCTCCAGCAGGAGCTCCAGGTACAACAGAATGAGATTTCACGGGAGATGAGGTTGAAGGAGAAGCTGGATAAGGAGGTGAAGCAGTTGCATGCTGACATTGAGGCCAAGATGGGGGAAATAAAGGCTCTGAATCTGCAGGGCCAAAGAGCCAAAGAGGAGCAGCAGAGGCTGGAGCAGCAGGTCAAAGAGCTAAAGGTGAGCAATTGAGTGGGATGTGTACTCTATAGGGTGTCCTGTTAAAAACCAACTGCTAAAATATTTATCATCTCAGTTGAAATAATATATAGCCTATAGTTGGGTTGATATCTGGTGACTGTGTAAGCCATAGCAAATGATTCCCATATATATATATATATATATATATATATATATATATGTTAATTAAAAGATAAGTGTCTAAGATTTAGGGGGGTGAGTAGCATCTAGCAGTGAGGATTGCAGACTACAACCAGCTGAAACTTCTCCTGCTTTGATTTTCCTCAGTGTTCTTTGTTCAGGAGGCGTTTACAGGGAACTAAATTATCCACAGAGGTCTCTTCCTCCTCTTCCTCTCTGCTAGCTATGGTGGCCACATCTAGAGTCTATCTGGAGTTTGGTTTGTCCCTTCTGGACTACTGTAGAAACATGGCGGTACAACATGATGGACTCCAAGGATGAGGACCTGCTCCCTATGTAGATATAAACAGCTTATTTTAAGGTAACAAAAAACACAATGATTCTTATTTTCAGGTCATTATATACTAAGGAAAACATACTTGGTATATCATATTCCATTTCTGCCAGTATATCCCCCTAAATCCTACACACTGGATCTTTAAAGTCAAAGTCTAGGTTAGTCAGCCATTATATGAACCAACATAGCAAAATCTATTAAGTAAAACCAGGTCCACAATGGTTGTATGAAACCAATATGCACTGAAAAAAGCATGCTTTCAACTGTCAGTGCATCTTTCGTTGTTCAAGGTGGTTAATCGTAACATTGTCAAACCAATATCCATGAAACTGTATGGTTGATAACACTGCAGTGTGTAATAAACATAACCTTCCTTCACTGACTGCGACAGATCTTGAATGAGCGATCCACTAAGGAGCTGGAGCAGATGCAAGGGAAGAACAATAAGCTGCTGCAGGAGTGTGAGCAGCTCTCATCAGTCAAAGAACATCTGTCTTTGGAAAATCAGCAGAACACAAATGAGCTTAAGGTACACACTGGTGCTCTACACATGTACACAGAGATAAACCTCTGCCTCACTGCAGGTGAGACTTACGCAGTTACTCCTCAATGATCTTTTAATATTTCAATCAGGAGAGACTCGTTTTGAGAGAAAAGAATATTTATTTACATGTGCACTTAAGTATGAAAATTGTGAAAAGTCTTTGGTAATTAGACCCCATTGGGATGTCATCTATTCCAGGAGGGTGGTAAAGATTTAGTAGATTAGGGATGCCCCCCTAAGGAGTCTAGATGCTGGTGGTGGAGATGAGATGAGATGAGAGGGAGCTGAGGATCTGGATGTGAAGAGGAATGGGCTTTTGATGAGCTCGTCCTGGGCTCTGGATAAGGTGACTGGAGGTGGATGGGGTGGGGGAGGCCGCGATGATTCCGCCTAAAATGATGGCTGACAGGAGCAGAGAGGAGAACAGTGGTGTTAAAAACGGCTGGGGATAATAATTCAGATAATGACATATTTCTCTAAATCCTGCCGATCTCCACTGGGCAGCTTTCATTGAAGAGGCCCCGCCTTCACTTCCAGCAAATCGTGCGCAAAGAATTGTGGGTACGTTATACCTGCTAAGGATACACACATGCATCCATAGTTGACAGCAGTTGAAATGAGATAAAATGAAAGAAACAGGTCTACTCTGTTTTCAATTGTATTCTACACCCAGAGCAAAAAAAAAAAAAAGTTGACACTGTGTAACAAGTAAATAAAAACAGAATGCAATGATATGCATATTCTTTTAACCTATACTCAATTGAATACAATCCCAAGAAAAGATATTAATGTTGAATCTGATAAACTTTATTTTTGTTTTTTGTTTGTTTGTTTTTGTAAGATATCACTCATTCTAAGTTTGCCTGCAACACATTCCAAAACAAAATGGGACAGCAGCATGTTTACCACCATGTGACATCACCCTTTCTTTTATCAACACTCAAAATTTTTTCATCGTAATATTCCCTCTCAACATTCTCAAGCGGGCCCCCCTAAATCTTTAAGATTTAAAGATGGTCTGTATGAAAGAACTGGCCAAAATCCCATCTGAACACTGTGAGAAATCAGTTTCTCCATACAGAAAGTGTCTGAAAGTAGGCATAAAGAAAGACATGTTCCCGTGTCATTCCACTTTGTTGCACATTTTTTATGGATTGAAATGTTATGATTTCTTTATCTGTGCAGTTTTATTGAGTTCACTGTGAATAGTTGCATTGTAAAGATGCTTAATGAAAACATTTGTGACATGCTGAATATTTATTTTCCCTATTGTGTGTTAAAAATGATTTGCAAATTTTTGCATTCTGATTTTTAATTACAATTTACACAGCGCCCCCCTTTTTTGGATTCAGGATCACTCTTGGAAACAGTTGTGTGAGGACTGTGGAAAGAGTGAAAGACCAAATTTGACTTATAGCCCTTAGTGAACGGTAGCATCTGTTCTCCAAAACCCTTTCTTCTGCTTGCTGCTTGTGTGTAATGCTTCACACAACTCCTCCCCTCCCACCTGTTAGATGAGAGAAGAGGAGGTGAATCAGATGCGACAGGAGATCGCCAAACAAACAAAGATGAGAGAAGCCATCCAGAAGAAGTTCCACCAGATAGAGGATCAGAAAGCTGATGTGGACGTGCAGAGGGAGACACTGAAAGCTCAGATTGCCGGTCTGGAGAAAGGTACTGGAGCTTGCTATGTTTTATCATGGACACACACATACACTTACAGTAGATGAACCATCACCGTCTCTATGTCCCTCAGTGCTGTCCTGTCTTGGTCCCTGTGAGCTCATCAGTCTCAGCCTCAAATTAGCTCTGATGTCTGATATGAGATGATGAAACAAAAACATTCATCCTAAGTAATAAGAGTCCAATATGAGCATATGAATATTTGTGCCTTCACAATATACACACAGATTTGTCCACACACAAAAACAATCTGGCATGTCTGAGGAAACAAAGGAACCAACCAGTGCATTCATATGTAGGTATGCATGCATGTGCAGTGGAAATGCAAGTGGAAAGGGACAACAATAACAAAAAAGGATATCAATTTATCAGTGTAACACAAATTAGTATTTCAACAGTATCAGTGTTATAATTTGAATTTCAGTGGAAACAGTGCAAATGGAGCTGAAACTGCAATTTGCTGAACATGTGCTAACACTAACATCCAGTTCTCTGTATCAGTTGTTCCCAACCCCCACTAGGGGTCCCCAGAGCTGTATGGAGGAGTGGTGGCCTTCTTGATTCAAGGTGTAAGAACCCTTTTTAAAGCCGCTACAAGGAACTTTTAACTGATATGCAAAAGTCTCTCGTTTCTGCTGATGTCTGTGCGTGACCTACAACAGCAAATGAGACCATCGGTGTGAAGATAAGCTATTTCTATATAGTGTATATCCATACCTTTAGGAAACTGTCTCTGGGTCCGCCCCAGGTCGCTTCCAGGACGAAGCGATTTACAGCACTCAGACGGCACACGTCATCTTACCTAGCTGCTTACATTTAGTGACTCTTATAAATAGTCGCTATTCCTCCTCCTCGACCCGACATCTGCAGGGAGCAATCATCGGGTAAATGTTCTGTGAAAGCACTGGACTCACCAACAGTCAGCCACGTCTCAGTCACACAGAGAAAATCCAATCCTCGGGAAGTCAGGAAATCCTTCAGGATAAACGTTTTGTTGGCTAGCGATCTAGCATTTACCAGCCCAATCCTGGCAGGAGCCGGCGGGTCCACGGCGTTAGCTGTCCGGGGAGCCACACACAGAGGCCACAGGTTGTGCAGATTCACCCCGCGCCAGCGGGGACGAGGAGAGCAGGGGCCGCAGGGCTGGAACACCTCATCCCGGCCGACGACAGGTACCAGCCAGGCGTCGACAGGATCCAGCGAGTGCTGAGAAATAAAGAGGCGAGGCACCGCTCCATACTCAGTCCAAGAAGCCGTGGAAGTGCTTGCCAAACAGGCCTTGAGCTTTACCAGCCGACCGCTGCGTTTACCCTGGCGGCGGTGGCGCTTACGCCGGAGAGGTGGAGCTGGGGCATGGCAGAGGTGAGCTGGGATCCCCGATAGGAGCGGGAGCAAAGTTTTCCCGTCTTGTTGTTTCATTCATTCCCAAAACAAACACGTCTTTAAGCGTCTTTACGACAATACGCGCTAGAGCTCATGGGAAATGTAGGCTTCATTCCGGCAAAACACTACCGCTTTTGTCCACAGGGTCGCCAAAATCAACTCAAAATCAAAGTTCCTTGGAGGGGCTTTAAAAAATAGAAACAACAACAACAACAACAGCAACTTCTAAAAATATCAGAGTTAAGCTTGTGCACGGTAAATGAAAAAGCCATCATCAATGGAGCTCTAATACTACGATCCACCATGGTAACAGGTCAGTAAAGGGCAGAACCTCCATTTTAATCCGGTGGATGTAGCGATAATAATGCATGAATATGCAGACTGCACACATTTATCTAACAAAAATAAATACATAAATAAAGAGTCTGAGTCAGAACAGGGAACAATGTCAATAAAATAATATAATAAAGTTTTATTCAGTGTTATCCATTAGTTCATCATTAGGACATAGCTTACATTACATTTTAAATATATTTGTACAGCTTTAATCTGACAGGGACAAAACACAGAGGCCAGCAACTGAACATGAAAAATAGAATTGAAGATTTAAAATATATAAATATGTATATCAAAGACAGAGACATGACAATGATAATCTGGTCCAGTGATAATGTGTTTGGTGATTTGCACTGGAAAAGGCATGGAGGTTAAAATACAGTAGATTTTAAATTTTAGACATCTGTTTAGATTTTTAGCTCAACAGTGTTCAGTGGCTTTATTTCAGCTGCTTTAACAAATGTTTTAACTTTAAATTCAGCTGCTGAAATTCTGTTAAAACCTGTTCAGACTATATGCAGCCTATTTAAAATACTCAGTTTGACTCTGCAGCTGCACCATGACCCTGCTCATCATAAATATTAACCATAATGTCTTGTATTTTTTTTTTAAATCACTTCATATGCAACACATATTTCAGTAATGCTCTAACAAACTGACAACTGTCTTGTGTTAAGAGTCATTACCAAAAAAAAGGAAACCTCTCAAAATCACTGTTGAAAGAAATTACCACATAAAAACAGTAACTTTAGATCATCCTGACTAACAAACTAATATCCAACCCGGATTTAGATTCTGACAGTAAATATCTGCTTATTAATGCACTTCAATCCACCCTTTGAAATGAGCTGATTCAATGAGGAAATGAAACAGCCTGTTTGGCTGTGTCAAAGGGAGAAGACAGAGAGAAACACAGGCTTTGTTGAAGAAAACCAGACAGTGAGTTGGTCAGATTCACAGAGTCAGTAACCACAGTAACTGACCCAGAGTTTAAGTTACCTCGCTTTAAGAAACTGAAAACCCAGAGTTTCCCTTATCCAGGGGCGTAGGTTTGATTTGAGCTTTGGTAGGGACCCCTGAAAAAATTTTCACCACTAATTTGCATGCATACTGTTTTGAGCTACAGATCAGATGATCTTGATGACTGTTTCTTTAATCACCTTCCTGAACTGATGCATTTGGCCTACAGATGATATAGTCAGACTCATATATGAGTCAGACTCTAATCTCACCTGTAACCCTGATGCATCTCCAGACTCCTGCCTCTCCTGATCTTTCCTTTCTGCTGCTTTGGCAAAAAATGCCATTTTTTTTTCTTTTTGGTGGCATTTTGGAAAATGTCAAAAGAGCTCCAGCTCCACTTGTGGTATGAAAAACAACTTATTGTTGTTTTTCATACTGCAAGTGGAGCTCTTTTGACATTTTCCAGTGTTTCCTCACTTTTCATGCACCTTGTGAATCGGTGAAGTTGTGCCAGAAACCACTTTCTACTTGGTGGCATTTTGCCCTCCACTCACCACCTATCATAAAAGGGAAATGATTGACAATATCAAACTACTTGCAGACAGAAACACTCTTTTCTGTGTAGCCTACAGCCTATCCTGTGTAGCCTATGTAATATGAACATAATTACGCTGGACTAGTTATTCTGCAGTCACAGACATCAGTTGAATTGCATAAACAAACCAGACGTCTACCAGACGCAATTCAGTGGGCAAGTGAACCTAATCATTGCTTAAACCTTACCTAGGAGTTTGCAACAGTTATTTCTAACGTTACATACCAAAACTGATTTATTACTAGCTAAAGGCAACTGTTATGACAACATGACAGCACCTTAGCTCTGCCTCAGCAAACGTTACAAGACCTATTAGCTAATAGCTAGCTACAGTAGCTAGTGCTAGCTCTCTGACTAGCTGCACCACCGGCTTGCAATGTTACAGTTTACATAGACATTTAGGACGCAAACTAAACTATTAGCATTGATACAACTCTGTACAGAAAAACAATAGTCGTTCAACATTTTATTCCCTAATTTCAATAACTTCAATCTTACTTGCTGCCTAATCAAAATCCTTGCTGTACGCCTGCCGGGAGCCATTCAGCACCGCGTGCAGTCGGACTAATGGGATGTCAGACCAATGACATGGACCCTGTTGAACACAGCTGTCAATCAGGCCAGTGAATAAGCTCCAGTTTTCACCCAGCCTTATTTTTGGTAGGGACAATTCGTGTTTACGTGGCTTTGGTATGGATATGTCCATAGCGTCTATACCTAAAACTACACCTATGCCCTTATCTCAGGGTTAACTAACTCTGAGTTTTCACTAAACCTGCTTTCTGAAACAGGGCCCAATTGTTCTGTTCTGTTACAGTTGTGCATTCAGTATAATATAAAATATCAACAAATGTTGCCCCTTAATTAGGGGTCGTCAGTTTGCTGAGTGATAGAAAAGGGGTCCCGGAAAAATGGTTGGGAACCACTGCTTGAAATACTTAAATTCAAGCTGACATTGATATGATGGGCTAAAATGCACTATTACATAAGTAGAGGTCACAGGGTTGAAGGGTACAGTCAGGGACCTGGCGGCGAGGTTCAACATCTCTCTGTGGTAATTAAGAGAAAAACAAGGACTAAGCATTTCTAACCACAGTCCAGATATGTGTGTGTGTACGCACTGACAAAGTGATGTGTCCTCCATATTTTTACATTGTCAATCTCTTATCTTAGATCTGTCTTTTTCTTATCTTGTTTTTGAAGCGCCTCACACCCTCTTATAGTCTCTGATATTTCTTGACATTTTCTTGTTGTACTTTAAAATCTTGTATGTACTTTGTTCTATTCTATTTTCTGCCCTGCAATCACTTTCATTCAGATATGAAAACAGTCTTCTTCTATCTGTTGTAACATTTTATTTAGTCTTCACTAAAGTAAGGTCCACTAAATTACCAAAAATGGCAGTGTAATGGTGGCACACTCATGAAAGAGAACAAGTTAATATGCATCCAACACTATTGGCTTTGACCATCAGTTCAAACTGGACCCATCTTTCTCCCTCCACAGATCTTGAATCTTCCCAAAAGCAGGTTGAAACCGACAGGAAAGCCATCGAAGAGCTTATCCGAGAGAGAGACATCCTAAATAAGGTATGTGTTGTAGTCTGTGTATGTGTATGTGTTCTTGCAAACAGAGGTAGTTGTGTGATGTACTCTGGCCCATAAAGTATACCCCTCAGCCCCCGTGAGGCGGTGGGGCCCTGCAATCCAAACGGGCCCTGCCCCCATCTTTCAACAACTATAATGATAAGTATGAAAACAAACTTTTTACTCATTTTAAAAATACAATGACAGAGGATACACATCATGATCTTACGCATTTCCAGAGACCAATAACTGTCAAATAAATCAAATATTTAAAAGAAATCTTTGCTGTTCAAAAGTTTTCTTTGCTGTGATTGACATCACTCAGTGAGATTTAGAAGGTAACAGTGAGGTTGACAAGGATGAAACATGCCCACCTGATTGTAAAGACAGTGATTGTGTTGAAATGGGACGTATCCTCACTATGAAAGATGATAAAATTCGCCTGCTCTGTGCTTCAGGGAAGCGGCCCACTCTGGTTACATGTCTGCATTATGGTTCAGGATATACTACATACTGTATACTGACATTTCATGTCATAAAAATGTTCATGATGGACAGTGGAGAACAGCAGTATCTATTGTGGCAGTGTCCCTTTGGGCATTTGTCCTGTTTTCTGTTTTTTTCTCATTAGTTACTCATGTTCCTGCACTGTAAAAATGTTGCTATAAGTTAGCAGTACAGCACAGCAAAGTCTCAGATTTTTTAAAAATTACAATTACACATCATTATTTAATATTTAACATGTATGCATAAAAAGTCAGGGGGTGACCAGAATAACTATGATTCATCCTGAGGGGATCATGAATGTCTGAACCACACATCATCACAATCCATTCTACAGTTGGCGAGACATTTCAGTCTGGACCAGAGCAAGTATCCAAAGCCAGAAAAAGGCTCCAACATCCAAGCTGACTTGTCCCAAGAGTGCTGAGCTACTAAAAGAGAAACACACAGTCACTGCAACCTATTAACACGAACATTAGCAAGATGAAAAGACCACTGAAAATGGTTCATATGGTTTAAAATTCAAATAATATTTTAGCAATATCAAAGACCAGTGCTAGATAACATCAATAACCTTTATGTAACTTAGCTTAATGTTATAGACAGACAGACAGATTAACCTCTTGAGATTACTGTAAAATTTCAGCTAGTAGCACGGGCTATTATTTGCTTAAATCACTGAACTCAACAAGCCAGGCTTGTTTTTTTAAACCAGTATAAATATTACTTGTATAAAAATTAGGCTTTGAATAACGTCTCAATTATGTGTTATGTTATGGAACTTGTTTTGCGGCACCTGGCATACCGATACAACACCACTTTACACCACAATATTCATAACTTGGATTCATTTTTATGAAAAACACTTTGGATTGTTTTGGTCGGTGGACCCTTACTGACTAAAAAAATATAAATAACTTAGCGAGTGATTGAGGAATGGACACATATTCTGACTTTATGACAGCATCAGAGGTACGGACTCACCACTTGTTTTTCATCATGCCAATAAATCTGTCGCAGCCCTGGGTAGAGGGTGGATGGGAGTTGGGAGACCTGGGTTTATTTTTGTTGTTTTTTTAATTATTACTGAGCATCCTTACAACCATACTTGTTTGGTATGAATTCCTTTCTGTGGCAAACATGTAATGTAGATGCTCTGTATGGAAATTACTGGCGACATTTCTGTTCGTATGTCTCCCCACCTCCTATGGGGTAAAACAACAAAAATCAATAAAAAGTTGGTCATAAAAAAAAAAGAAAATGTAGTGCTTGGCAATCATACCAGGCTTCTAATTGAGACAGGCCTTTATTTGTCAAAATGTGTAGCCATACCAGGCAAGTAAAAGAGACTGGGCATTTATTTGGGACTAGGTGACAAGGTTTCACACAAGGAGTAGACCCAAACGCACGACTCAAGGACACAAGGGCTTTTCAAAAACAGAGTCCTCAATGAAGACGGCAGGTAAAGGTGAAACAGATACCAAAAAGGGCAAGGCAGAGTCAAAGTCCAAAAACAGCAAAAGTCAAAACAACTGGGAACCTGACACTAGAAAACAAAAGGCTGGAACGCTAGTAGAACTACTGAGACGAACTGGCACTGAGAGGAGGGGGCACAGAGACTCATGGTGCATTCCAGGCAACCCGTAACTCGTGTTTTCACAACCTGTAACCCGTGAAAGTGCACTGGAACGGCAGTCAAACCCATAACTTCCCATCCGTGAACTCGTACCAGATCGATGTACTCCCAGTTACGCTTTCTGACGTCAGCCCTCTAAACCAATGACCTTACTCCTCTAAATAACAATGGCAGCCCTATGGATGCGGTGTTGATGCAGGTGATACATGGTGAGAAATAGACATAAAATAACCCTAATGTTAACGCATTATTGGCAGCCGCTCTAACAGCTGGTTTCCAGTGCAAGAATAATCAATACAAAATACGTTTCCAAACACACAGATAACATAAAATAAAAAGTATAATAGCATCTGTGACCTTGTGCGCTGTTTTCCTCCTCCGTTTCGCTCAAATGAGCAAGGAGCAGGCGCCTTTGGCGATAGAAATATTGGGAAAGCACAAACATACGGTTCGCCATGTTCAGTGTTAAACAGGAAGTAACTGGCAGTTTGCCGTAACTTTCCTGGAACGCTACAAAGTCGTAACTCGTGACTTGAAGTCGTGACTTACGAGTTCAAAAGCCTGCCTGGAACGCACCATAAATACATGAGGAGAGGGAATACAATGAGAAACAGGTGCAGCACATTAGGGCGGGGCAGGTAATCACACCGGAGGGAAACTTGACAGGAAGTAATCTGAAACGAGAGGAGAGTGGACAAAATAAAACTGGAAATGCAGAACTGAAATGAGAAAACAAAACTTGACAAGACATGACACTAGGCTTTTAATGAAGTTTTACAGTATATTTTCATTTTTTTTTTCTCGCTAATAATAAAAAGGTAATTCATGTCTGGGTTAAGAAGTGACTACTTTTGAGAATGTCTCAGTATTAGATAAAATGTTAACAGAAATAATAGTCTTACAGTTTTTGTTGAACTAGATTGACATAATGCCTGACTACTTCATTTCTTTTTCTTTTTACCGCTGCTTCTTCACCAAAACGGCTAAAAACCTTGAAATCAAATCTCCCTTGCCATGGACCTTTTTCACAGCAGACATTTTGACTTGTCATAGCAGGAAAAGCACGGTGAAACTGATAACATTAACGATGGCTCAGTTCCATTAAGGTTCCCTGTAAGTCATTCCAGTGAGCCAGCTTGGATGATACCAGGGCCTCAATGCAGCTGTCATTAATCTTACTGAATACACTTGTGCACACATGTCAAAATGTCTGCTGTGAAATAAAGGTCTGCTTCTTGTGGGGAAGCATACCACTGTAAACAGATTTACAGTAAAGAAGAATTACAGTAGTAGCTGAGTGTTTTCCCACAATACTTTGCTATTTACAGTAATCAATCAATCAAGCAATCAATCAATCAATCAATCAATTTTATTTATAAAGCCCAATATCACAAATCACAATTTGCCTCACAGGGCTTTACAGCATATGACATCCCTCTGTCCTTATGACCCTCGCAGCGGAACAGTAACACACTGTATGCACCGTTGACAATATCTTACTGCACAATTACAGTCGAATACTGTTCAGATCACAAGAATCAGTGACAGTGTGTATTTGTGTGTGTGATTCTTTTCAACAGAACATGATCAAAGCATCACTGTCAACTGAGAAACAGCAGAACCTTGTGAAGCTCCTCGAGCAGGACAAGAAGACCTTGGAACACGAGATCAGTGGCTACCGCCAGGAGGCCCTGAAGCAGCGCAAGATCATCCAACAGCTGGAGAAAGAACGTGACCGCTACATAAACGAGACCAGCAGCCTCATGCAGAAGGCAGGTCCTGCAGTAGAGTGAGCTTGTTGCATGTCATTATTTGGATTAATTTTAATATCAAAAGAGGGTTTCAAGATATTAATCATCACAATGTTGGGAAACCTGCCATCAACTTCTGTCTTCTTGTCTGAGGGTAACTTTTTTCCATTTCACAGGTGCAACAAAAAATGAGTGACGTTGAAGTAAGAGAGAGGGAGATATTTGATTGGAAGAAGAAGGTGACTGAGGCAGAGTGCAAGCTCAAACAGCAAGAGAACCTGCTGGAGTGTGTTGTGTCTGAGAGAAACCTCTACAGCAAAAACCTCATTGAGGCTCAGGTACAAATGCACAGCTGATCGCAGGAGGTAGAGACAGCTGTGATTAGTGCAGAGCATTTACCATCTTCAGTTTATTATTTAATTATCCAGTGAAGGAGTCAGAGTGTCATCTGTAGGCAATCACGCCTGCATTACACCAGGGTGCCAGGAAATAGAAAAGTTTTGACTGTGTATTAAAAAAAGATATTGCACTAAGGATCCGGAATGAGCATAATGTTTTTTCATTCATATCTGTAGGACAGGGCCCTCATTTACAAAATGAACATACAACAGAAAAATGGGCATACCGTCAGTTCCACACAAATCTCAGCCGTTATCAATGTGACTGTGAGCTGAGGACACAATTAAATCTCACATCAGGTCCCAGCTCGTGTATGCAAGTTTGGGTCAGAGTGGACTGGCGGTGCAGCAGAATAAATCTGGCTGAGTTGGAGAATTGTTATTAGACTGTATTCTGACTGGCATCTAAGTATTTGCAGCCATATATCAATCAAATGTATAGCATATGACAAAATATTCTAATTATAATAATATAGAAGAATAATAGAAGCCTACACTGATGTGCGCTCAGTTTGTAGTTCCCTGGCTCTGTGGAACTGGCTCCAGGCTGATCAAGGCTGAATACCACTGGTGCCGACTCTAATTTATCTGAATTTTTTTCTTAAACACTGACAAACCAAAGCGTGTTCATCTCAGTTATCATTAAACCATGATTAAAAAGAAATTATAAACTATGCAATAGTGTCATTATTTAAATACTGATATCCTAGGTGGTTAAATATTTACCAGTGTCTGGCTCAGAGAGACATGTGGTGCGTCTGTCTCCTCAGCCACCTGTTAGGCCCAACATGGAAGTAGACCAGATATGCGTGGCCACATGCTCCTTTGTCTGGCTCAGTTTTAAGCTTTTATAAAAATAATTTAACAATATCAATATTATAAAATATATAGACAAATATTATTAATATATGTAGGCTGTGGGTTGGTACATCATGGACGTATAAGTTTAATATATTTCAACCTCAGCTAAACTGGACCTGGGATGTCAGTGTTTCCATTTCTAGCTCAGAGAAGTTTCTCTTTTTGGCCATATTACATCTCTCCGTGTTGTTCACTCTAAGGGTGCGGCCTCTAAACTTAGAATATATTGGAGTGGGATATTTAAATGATGATGTTTTTTTAGAGCTGTCACAGCCTGATTGTTCCTACGCTGTGATAGGTAACTTGTCTGTAGGCTATGTATGTATGTGAATATTACAGCTGTTTACACTATACTACCCAAGACGAATTTCCCCTGTGGGACAATAAAGTTTATCTTATCTTATCTTTATCTTAGATTGATGAATGAGGGCCCCTGTGTTTGTATTCTGTATTTGCCAGTGAAAAAATGGCAGAGGCTAAATATGCCCACGTTACTAGTGCTCTCCTTGGCTGACCAGACAGGCAACTTTATTACAATTTCTCTGAACTTTTTGATCACTGGTTGCAGTCATTTATTCTATATGTGTATAATATATACTCATTTTTTGCCTTCCTTCTTTTCCCTTCTTCCACTGTCTGTCTCTCTGCCTTAGGAAGAGATTGTAGAGATGAAGAGGAAGATGAAAACCATGAACAACCAGGTCACCCGACTGAGAGATGAGATCACTGGGAAGGAGCTTGCCCTTGCCAAAGATCAGCAGGAACACAAACGTTTAGAGAAGGATAACGAGGCTCTCAAGGTGCTTCATAGTGGGAGGCCAGGTGTAAACTTTGAGTGGATCATGCATTTGGAAGTGTGTGTGTGTGTGTGTGTGTCTGTGTGTGTGTGTGTGTGTAAGTAAGTAAGTATGATTTCTTTTTTGTCTATTTTAATTGTGTTTATTGTTGTTATTTCTTACTTAGTTGTGCTGTAGCCTACAGACAAACTAATAGGGTTCAGTTATGAACGACATGAATCAAAGATTTGTGGCTGTGTTTCAGTTGTTAAAAATAAATGTATCCTCATAATCAGATCAAATCCATATTTCACATACAGTGACTGTTGGCAGGAAAACGCAATCTGCTATGTGCAGTGTAATGCGTCTCACTCAAAAACAGTCTAGGCACTCATTTTTATTGGCTTCTGAAACACGCTGCGGCACATCTGCTGAAATTCAAAGATTGCCTAGAGTGGCTGCCATCAACCCGGGCGGCCGCCTGACAGAGATCTATTGACTCATTTACAACCATTGCGAACGCACAAGAAGAGGGCTTGAAATGTGCGTACGCCACTTTCTACATATGAATTGGGATTTATAAAGAAAAACTGGAGGAGGAAATGTGTGTAAATTTAGGGAAACTGACCTATGCGTACATACATTTTGGAGACAGGGGAAATAGGCGACACATATGATGAGGTGGTGAATTGAAGCCTGATTGTGGAAATTAGATGTGAGAGAAATCATTGTACATGTAATAATCTCACACATTTTAATTTACCTAATATCCAAGTTTCTTATAGAGCCACGTCATAAACATTGAAATGCAGCAGTGTTATTGGTGTTTGTGCCACCGAGCCAGAACTTTTCCATAAGCGCCTTTTGATTGCAAAAGTTATGTCACCTTAAATCTCAAATCAAGTCCCGCTCAATATTTCATCAGTGCTGTCTCATCACATTCCCCATCACTGAGTGCAGAGGAGAGGAGAGGGACTGTACGTTGCTAACACTTGTGGTCAGCTGTGGAGAGCACCGTGCGCAGCTGGATGATGTCAGGCTGTGGCAGGTGACAGGATTCAGGAAAGTTTGGCTTTCCTTTACCCCATAATAAGCGTGAATATACTGAGTCATTTTCACCTCAACCACGTTAAGACTTACTGATGAAATAATCTTTTCAGTTGTAGGAATCCAAGATAACATCATTTCATCAACAGCATGAAATAGTTGCAGTACACTGTGCCAATAGTTGTCAATAATCTCTTCTAATACTGTTAAAATATCACCAAGTAACCAATTTTACTGTCACACAGTGCACAGAGCGCACCAGAGACACTGCTGTACTCTGCTTCATATGGATTGTGTAAATTAGGAAATACGTCAAGGTGAAATTCTTTTTTTTGCATCCACTTAAAAAAGAAACCTCAGGTAGTGTTCTGTTTGAATAACTCACTGTATTAAAAGCAGCAGCAACATGTTCCTACTTGCTCCCTTTTCTTTAGTTTGTGACCCCACTGCCCACCTGTTTGGTGGCGATGTGCTTTCTAACCTCCAGCTCAACAGCAAGCACCTCGATTTTTGAGACAAGAATACTAATTTTCTTGGTTTTGCCATGATGTACTGTAAGGAACCATTGATCAGCTGCTCATGTCTATGCATCAGCATTAATAATGAGGTGCTTTCCACTGACCACTTATTGTTGAATGTGGGCGTGTAGAGGTGGGATATGAGGCACATTCACACGCAGACAATTCCAAGTTCATTTGGGATTTATAAAAGGAAATTTCGTACTGGCAGTTTTATAAATCAGTTTATAAATTTCCTCATTTGTCCGTATGCAAACATTTCGTGTGGATTCTCTGCAGTTTTATAAATGAGGCCCCTGCACTCTACTAAGTGAACTTCTTAAGTGCAAGTTGTGATTTCCTAGCCCCTGTAGTAACCTTTACACTTGGTCAAAAGCCTCTGCCAAATGAATACATGTTTATGTATATGTTTGTTTATACATGTTTATTTGCCCCAAAGACAATTAATTTCATTTGTTGAAAGTTGTCTTGGTAAGTAACTTAACAATGTGAACCTCTGACCCAATTCTAAGCAAAAGACAGCCATTAAACATGACAAGTTTTCACTTTTTTTTAGGGCTGTCTTCACTTTGTATTGGTAGGACCATTTGTGCCTAATTTGTGTGCACCTATCTCTGTGTCTTGCTGCAGGGGGAGCTGCAGTCGATTAAACTCCAGCTTGAGGATACAAAGCAGCATGTTGACAGTCAGAAAGCAGAACAGCAAAAACTGCAGAAGATTATATCTGACGCTGATGCTGAGCAGATCCAACAGAAGAAACAGCTGGAACAGGTAAAGAAAAAGAAAGAGGTAGACTACAAGAAGAAGAGAGACAGAGACTTGTGTCTGATCATTTGTCGGCAAAACTTCTTTCAAGGTGATCAGAGAGCGAGACAGCCTGGGCAAACAGCTGCTACACCGCAACGATGAGCGAGCACTGCTGTATGAGAAGATCAGGATCCAGCAATCAATCCTGAGCAAGGGGGACTTCCACTTCAACCAGAGGATGGATGACATCCGCCTGCTCAAGCTGGAGATCAAGAGGCTGCAGCGCAAGAAGAGCATCCTGGACAAGACCGTACCCAACACAGAGGACCTGAGGTAAGAGAGAGAGAAGTAGTAGGATAGAGAGAAAATGAAGTGGGGGTGTTTGAACAAAGACAATCAGCGAAGAAATTGCTCGTAGAAAAGAATTAGCAGTAGAGAAGATGGACAGGATGGAGAAAGAATGAGGTGACCCACAGAGTGCAGTGTTTAGTGTAGAAGTGTACGATTCAAAGACGGATAGAGCAAGCTTGAATTAGATCAGAGTCAGAGGTAGGGATGACTTCCTTTAAACTTCTAGCTAAAGCAATAGTAAGCTGTTTTCTTTTAAAGGTCCAGTGTGTAGGATTTAGGGGGAATATAATATAATATAATATAATATGATATGACATGATATGATATGATATGATATAATATAATATAATAAGTATGTTCTCTTTAGTGTATAATCACCTGAAAATAGGACTTGTGCTGTTTATATCTAAATAGGGAGTGGGTTCTCATCTATGGAGTTCACCATGTTGCACCACCATGTTTCTACAGTAGCCCAGAACAGACATATCAAACACTGGCTCTAGCCTGGCTCTAGTCAGCTGCCACAGATAGTGGCCCCTCCACAAAGAGTAGTGTCAGAAAAACTGTTTATTTTAATGTGAAACTGCTTTATTCAGTGTTTTTACCAGTTCAAATCACCAGTTCTGTTTGTTTTTGAGAAGACCCTTGCAGATAACTCAGTTCACTGTAAAAACCTCCTAAACGTCTGGATCTTAAGTTATCAGAGAAAAAAGTTGAGCATTAGCAGGTGCTGGGCTAGCGGGCTGTCTCCAACATGCCAAACAGCATTGGAGAAACACTGATTTGTAATGTGAAAGTGCTTTATTCAGTGTTTTTATTGGTTTAAATCACCTGGTCTGTTTGTTTTAGAGAGGATGAGGCCTCTGCGTATAGTTAGGCTCCTGGTAAAAAACCTCCTCAATAATAAACACTGAAGGCATTCTTTTTTTTTTAAGATATTTTTTTGGGGCATTTTTAGCTTTTATTTGACAGGACAGACAAGCGTGAAAGAGGGAGAGAGACTGGGAGTGACATGCAGCAAAGGGCCACAGGCTGGAGTCGAGCCCGGGCCGCTGCGGCAACAGCCTTGTACATGGGGTGCCTGCTCTACCACTAAGCCACTGATGCCCCACACAGAAGGCATTCTGACCAGGAAAAAGTTTCAGCTGGTTATAATTTGAAGACCTCACTGCTGGACGCCACTAAATCCCCTCAAGTCCCCACAGACTGCGAGATTTTAGCAATCTTATAAGTTTAGTGCAACTACACTGTGAGACATAGATCAAATAAACTTGAGTACGCCATCAAGTTTGATGTATGCAGACAGTGCGATGAAAGAGGCTACTGAATTACAGGCTACAATGTACAGTGCAATAGCTTCCCATACTGAGTGCGCAAGGATGCTGCATTGGTTATTACTTCTCCAACTGTGAAGCACAACAAAGAGGGTCACATTATTAAATAACTGTGGTGTCTGTGTGTTTGCTAGCTGCTAGGTTGCTCACCTGGCAGCTGCAACTCTGTCGCTATTTCCCTCCATGCTTCGTCCTTCTTTATGCAATCATGGTAAGAGCTGGAGGACACATCATACAGGCAAGGATTCTGCTGCCACAGTTTTTCCTTTTTGCTGGAATCCCACACATTTCTTTTAGCTTGTTTTGTCTCTATGGCAAGCTGCTATCCATCTGTCTGTTTGGGTTTAGGGCCAGTGCTTCATTTCATACTGTGTTTTCACTGGTTGGTTAGTAGACGTTGGTCATAACAGAAGTCACACAGTGAGATGGTCATTCCAAATTTCTGACTCTATCAGAGTTTTATCCCATGTTGTCTTTGATTGCAAGACTTTGACAATAGCCATCCTTGAACCTCTCACTGTGTGATGTCTGACCACCATTTTAGAGCCACGACCAGAGATATCACTACGTTTCTTTCACATTGGTCATTTTTTGTTTGGGACAGCCCCAAATTAGTGTATACCGGGTTGTACGCACCAGACCTTTAAAACTCAGCATTTTTATAGTAAAGCTTTCAATGTTGCCTTTAAGACTCCAGTCAACCTGTAGTAACTTTTACCTTCATTTTATTATTTCAATAAAATGTATGGTTTTGCATTAAGATTGTAACCTAACCAGCCTAAGGGTAAGAGGCAGATTGTCCATGCTCATACTTGCTTATATCTTTGTTTTTCTACATTTGACTAAAATATCCTTCTAGTGAACTACTGGGAAAATTAAGTGTGTCAGCTGTTAAGATAGTGTTGCATTTGAAAACTGTGTGAAATACTAGTGAGTTGTTGTGTCGCAGGCGAGAGCTTTTCCAACTGCAGAGGGAGCTGCTTCGAGAGAGGACGAGGAACAGCGTTCTGGAGGAACAGCTGAAGCCCATAAATATTCACCGATGGAGGCGACTGGAGGTGGAGTACTTCTTTATTAGTGTCTGTGTACCTTGAAGCTATCACAACCAGGACTTGTTTTTGTTTTTGTCTGCCCCTCAGTGACATGAACATTTCCATTCCTAGCTTATCCAAAAGATGATTCACACACTTCAAGCTGAGTAAATTTCATTATTCAAAGAGGAAAAGATCAGACCATTAACATTCTGTAAATGGCTCTTTCCTGCAGGGCAGTGACCCCGACAAATATGAACTCATCCTGAAGGTTCAGTCCTTACAAAAACGCCTGATCGCTAAGACGCAAGAGCTTGAGGAACATGAACTCCTATTACAGGTAAATAGTCTCTCCTTAGTGTGTACATACAAGTAGGCTACACATTCTCACTGTACACATCTCTTTGTATAAATTAGTGTTATCATTGTGAGGGAGTGATGGGAAGGAGCTGGTTTGTAAATTACTACCTCTGTCACTGGTTTGTGTCACTTTACATGTATTTTAATGGGAAAGTCATTAATGTGTGGCAGCTAACTGTTTAGATGCCAACACTTTACGATGAGGTAGCTAATTTTTGACCTTCATATATGTATCTTATGAAACAATATAAGAATAACAATAACAGTTTATCATAATGAATTGATTTTAGTGTTTAGCTGAAATGATCTCTGTTTTAAACATAATGGACTTTGACTTTGAAAGTTCATTCAGATGATTTTATTCCTTTATTCCTTTGATAGCTGTTGCAGTAGTTTTTACAACATTTTCATAACTATATTGTCACAATAATGAAGTTGATCTAAGCTTTTATTTACCTAGTGATAAACATTGTTTAATATTTGATCCCATTTTTCTCACGAGGGCTTAACCCTTTAAAAACAGACATCCCGCAGACAGCTACGGGAGATCTTTGTTTGCATGATCCTTTTTAAATAGATCTAAAATAAGAACAATAATGGCTAAAACATTCATTCTTTTTACAGCAGAAAGCTAAAGCTTCCGTCTTCCCAATCATCAGGTCATTACCTTGTTACCTTACGTAGTGGCAGTGAAAACGTAGTATTTTGCTGTAGTTCTGCTTAAATTTCCCTGTAATGGCTGCAGGAGATTGTTGTTTGCATAACCCTGTTTATACTGATCTAAAATTAAAACCATAATAGCGAGACAGTTCATCCTTTTTGCAGCAGACAGCTAAGGCTTCTGACTTCCATGTCATCATGTTGTTTGGTTGTAATCATGTCATTGCGCCGCATTGCTTGTTTTGGAATGCGAAACGCCTTTTCACTCTGCTCATAAAAATGAGCATATCTCAGTAACTAAATGACGTACATAGTTCTAGTCACTTATGGATTTCTAAAATATTTTGTTTATGTTTCAATTTTAAAATCTGATGAAAAAACATGTCTGAGTTTTGTATTATTTCTTTAATGACAATGTCAATACTTTTCAACTATCGCAGTTTATTGACTTATAAAACCTTTTAGCTCAGGTTGTACAGATTTGTAGGAATATGAGGAATTTGAAGATACTCCAAGAAATGATATCACAATAAGTGGTTAAAGCAGGGCTATTCAATTACAAATTCAAGTGGGCAGGATTTTAAAACCTGAAAATGTCAATGGGCCACATTTTCAGCAGCGAGCAACCTGTCCACTTTTTTTTTGCGTGTTCATATGAATATATATATATATATATATATATATACATATATATATAAGAGATAAACTGATACATTGATCCAACTTACAACATCATTCTAGATAGATAGATAGACCATTTGATCTTACACTCTTACGTGAACCCGGCCTTTTTTTTTTTTTTTTTCTTTTTTTTTTAAAAACAATCTTATATCCATGATGAGGCTGTCTGTCTGTTTGTCTGTCTGTCTGTACACACACGCACATGCACACACACACACACACACACACACACACACAATAGGAGTTATAGGGCTCTAGTTTCCCGGCGCGGCGCAGGGTGGCGAACCCCGCGCAGAGCTAGTTTCGAGCAGCGCAACCCGAGGCACGCTCAGTTTGGTAGTTTGACAGACCGAGGTGCGCTGAGATGGGTGTGGTGGCACAGCAGGGGGAGGTGTCGACTGATCCAGCTTGGCGCAGTGACTGTTTCGTGCCAAAAGGCTTCGCCGAAGGTGCGCTAAAAGCTCGCCAGCTGAAACCAGGTCTACTGTCAGCGCAGGCGGAGCGCAGCCGGTGTAAGCCAAAGTTTGGCTGACAGGCGGACAGTGCACACACATCACCAAAACCTCACAGGCAGGTTTCCAGAATATCAGACACATTAATAATGCAATAAATACCCAAAAACACTATTCAATGCAACTATCTGCAATCAGCACATAAATGTATCTCTATATCGACTGTCCCGTCACATCTGATGTCAGATCAAAGGGGACTGGCACCGTTTGGCACATTTGGCACACGTAATGGAAACCCAACCTGATTTGATTAACACAGCTGCAAATTAATGAGTTCATATCCCTCTCAGCCAACCACAAACAGCCACAGCATCAGATAGGGAGTATATATTCAGCATCTGTCATCTTAGAAAAGTCAAAAGAAAAGAAACAGAGTGAAACTGCGAGAGAGAAAGAGAGAGAGCGCGTGCGCGCACGAGAGAAACGCAACATTGATTTACAATTGTGGTGACCTCCTCCCAGGCTACCTTTGCATCATCAGCCCATGGAGGTCTGCTCGCAGTTCCGTATATTCCGACACTGCGAGCTTGGACCTCCCGGACCAAAACCTCAGTTTCCTCCTGGGAGAAGTTTGGCTGTCTGACGCTACTGCTCTCTTCTGCCATGGCGAATTGAGTAAACTCTCATTACACCTTTGCACGCCTTCTCTCCTCCCTCTTTCCAACTTGCACAGGTAGGAGGGACGGAGGTGGGAAAGAGGAGTAGCTGCGCCAGCATGCACGGTGTGCCAAACTTGCAAAATCCGCCTGGCCACACCCAGTTGGCAAAGCGCAAGTGCGCTGCACCCCCGCCTCGCCCGGTCTGCGAAACTAGAGCCCATGATGTTAATGGGCATCGAGTCAGTTAGCTAGTCAGTAGCACCTTGGCTTTAATATTAACACATGCACATGACACAACAGCTAGCTTCTCTCATTCCAATTCAAACAGAGGACAGTGGTACTGACCACCTGTAACATCCTCAGCTAACTCCTACCTAACAACATAAACAGTGACCTACGATTAAATGCAGCAAAAATGAGGACTGGTAATGATAATAATGTGTTGGTATTGAGTGGTAGAAGTTAGGAAATGTGCCACATATCCTGGTTTCAGCCAGGTATTTACACAACTACTGCATATCACCCACTCTGGAAGGCAGCGCATTGCTCTGTGCAGATAGAGCGCTCAGAGCCCGGATCGGGAAAAGGTGGGAGGGATGGGGTGGGGGGGCTGTATTTTTGTTGTTAAAATATTATGTTTCAACCAAATACTGTATGGTTTTGACACTTTTCTAGCTTGTTAAAAAAGGACATACAGTAAAAAATAAATAAATAAATAAAAATATCTCAAATTTTAGGGGTGCTGGGATTCAATTTAGGGGTGCTTCAGCACCCCCAAAAATGGGCTAGAAACGCCTATGGTATCAGGCTCTAATATACACACAATACTTGTTAGTTGATACATTCATTGTTGGTTTTGGTCTTTTCATTGGATTTGTTTACTATAGAAAAACATATGACAGTGGTTGACAGTTGGTTGACAGTTGTCATGAAAGTGAAAAATATTGAGTCAAAGATGTATGGTCTGTGCTGCTTAGATCTCATATTTATATTGTAGCTAAAAAAATGACAGATGCTGTAATTGTGCCCTTTAAAGCCACTATGTGTAGGATTTGATAGGGTTTCACTTTGCCATGATTTGGTGGTAGTATCAGACAGTACAGATGTCCCCCTCTACATATCTCACCTGATGACACTGGCTAAGAATAGCATAATTCTAACTAATTCTCCCTCTCCCACATCTGTTGAAATTTTCCTTCCTTCTGTTTCCCCACCAAGGAAAAGGAGAAGCTGTATGTTGAGCTGAAGCACATTCTGGCCCGGCAGCCAGGTCCAGAGGCAGCTGAGCAGCTCCAGCAGTGCCAGTGGACCATCAGAGAGAAAACCAAAAAGCTCAAGGTCATCCCACACATCCTTCTCTTGCTAAGCATATATCTCTTTAGTTTTCGTTTTCTTGTTTCATTTTTTTGTTTTGTATCCTTCTCCTTTGTTTTCTTATTTTTGTATTTGACCTCAACTGGTGTTTCCATTTCTTTCTCTGTCACTCACAATCATCTGTGTTGTGACAGTTCATCCATTCAGTGGCACATTTTTTCAAAGTCCAGTCACTGTTTACTTATACATCTCCATATTTAAAGGGATAATTTGCCAATATTCAACTAGCTTTTTATCATGATGATGTAGGTAGCATGTGTAAACAAATAAACTGTGTTAAACTTCCCTTAATCCTGCCTGTACCCAGATCTCCCTGCTCATTTGCCGTTTTAGCTGGCTCTCAGGTTGTTGCTCGAACTACTGATTATGCTTTTTCATTTTTGTATGCCTGCCATCCCCACGTACACAGAACATAGACAGATTGAGAGAGAGCCACCTGTCTCTCTCTCTCTCTTTCTCAAACTCATTTTAAACACAGGTCAAACGGCAAGACTAGGCAGAGCTGATCAAATATCAACCAAGATTTTGTTACTGTGTTGCCTATTTCTTGCCTAAAATGTTTTCAGAAACATATTTTAACTCGCTGTTTAATGTAATTTGAGATTACATTTTGCATTACATCACCCACCAGTGGGAGTGTTTATTGGTCCAGTGCATTGCAGTGCATTCCAGTAGTTGTAAGTTTTAAACCTCTTGAGCAAAGCAATGCCACGTTCCTTTTCCTCTGTTTTCTCTGATCATGAACACATACATACACACACCTACACAACTGTGTAGCATCTGATGCCAGGTAAAACACGGTACCTGTTTGCCTTACCTGTCTTTGTTCTCTGACAAAATGTTTTCTTTTCCTCTGACCCACAGGCGTTGATAGCAGAGCTGAGAATGCTCGACTCAAAGATGAATGAGTACAAAAGTGAGAATCAAAGATTAGCTAATGAATTAGCAAACGTTAAGAAGAAGTACCTCAGCGAGAAGAAGCTTCACAGGTGAGGCTGATCTTTGTTTTGTACCTTAGCAACTTTATCCAGACATTTCATATTATTGATTTGTACAAAATGCACAATGAATTTTTTGCAGGTGAGCATGCACACACTCCAGCAGTTAGTGATGAGTTAGTGAGTTTTGTTCACTCTCTGATGTCCTGGAGTTCTGTGTGTCTCATCAGTGAGCAGAGAACCAAGACCAAGGTGGAGCAGCTGGAGTCCCTGCCCCAGCTGAGCAGCAAACCTCACTTCACTGGAGGAGGCTTCAGGATTGACAACCCATTGAAAAGATGATGGCTATAATAAGTGGACATTATATAAACCATCCATCATCTTTTACATGATTTGAGATGAACAATATATTTATTCCCACATAACCTGACATTATCAGCAAATAAATGTTTTTACCACTAATTATCATGACCTATCTGAGAAAAGACTTTAACTGTGTTGATGCAAGATATCAGACAATCAGGAAGGAAACAATGCTCAGCTGTCAGTCTATACTTAATCATGTTCTAGGATATATTTTTGATCTATGTAAAGCAATACATCAACTTTGCGTCTGATGTTTTGTTCCACTATGTTGAGCAATCGGTTATTTATACCTTTCTCTCATCCTAAGGAGACTATAATAACATCACAGTCAATAATTGGTAAAGCAAAGAAGGAAAATATAAAACATGTCTTTTGTGTAGTTATCTGCTTTTAAAGGGGAACTAAGCCCATTTTCAAAATTCATACATGTAATTCTTGTAGTCTAAGACATTCAAAAAATACTCGTAAACATTACCAACTCTTTCTTAAAATGAAGAATCAACCAACATGCTTTTTCTTATTTTGCACAATATTATATTCTTTGAAAAGCACTCTATTTCATGTCTTCACCTGCTGATGGGCCATCATCATAAGAGTATGCATCCATAATATGATGTTAATTCCATTACAGAAGAGACTTTAATGATCACTTAAGTTAGGTGTAAGTGGATATATTGATATCTGTATAGTTATTGGCCAAATAAGTTGCTCTATATCAGCATATCAGACATCGGCAAAAAATACAGTATTGTGCATCCCTAAATTTAGCACTAAGATTTATTATCAAAATGTCACTGCACATATAAGGAGAAATATATATAAGCTTAGTTTTAGCTATTTCCATACAAACCATGTTGATACAAGTTATTTAACATTTACTGTACTCATAGCTCATAGTCTGCTCTTAGAAATCCAATGGCTTGTCTGCAGGCCCTAGTGAGGTTTTATTTGATGATTATGATGTATAAAACAATGGCTGTATTTGTCGTTGTTTATGTAGTTACACATACAACCCACTGAAAGATACACTCCTCGTGGTTTGATTAATGCTGACCATTTCAAGATACATCAACCACAGCAGTTTTAATAAACACTTCTGTCAGACAAAAAGGAAACAAAGAAACAGTTATTAACTCACCTATAAGCATTATATTAATCCACAGCTCGATAACGTTCCAACAGAAACCTGTAGAGTTCTGATACAGTCCCTAAGGCCCAGATGATCTAAATCCAGTGAAATATTTACATTACATCCATAGATATCCATGAGCTGCCATTGCATCATTTCAAACATTTATATTTCTCCATATATCATAAATGATTTCTTCCGTTTGCCTGTAAATATGCCTACTGCTCTCTGTCAAAGTGGAGATGAACTCCTGACCTTTTCAGTGACAACTCACATGAGCCAATAGAAGCTTCCAATGCTGTTGCTATGTCCTTGATAGCCAGTAGTGTAGTGTATCAACAGTACACAGGTCTAAGCATGTAAGTTATTATTCTTAATAGTGGTAATGGTAAATTAAATGGACTGCATTTATACAACGCTTTCCTGGTCTCAAAGCACCATTCACCCATTCACACACACATTCCTACACTTGTGACCAAGGCTACCATACAGTACAAGGTCCCAAATGCTCATCAGATAAACATTCAAATTCACTCAGTTTGAGGTTCAGTATTTTGCCCAAATACACTTCAACAAGCAGACTGATTTCCTGAGCTCCAACTGCCCAGTGATATACTCCACAAAAGCTTAGCCTAAAGAAAACACAAACTGTGATAATGAGGCCACCTTGTGGCTGCAGTCCATCAGTACCAAGGGACTGAACATTACCTAGTCTGTAGTGGCCAATTCAAGTAAGATGTATAGAGCACATTTTAAAATAACAAGCACCAAAGTGCTTTAGAAAGAGATAAAAACACAAGAATGATCAAATAAAAGTAGTCATAAATAGGAGAATGTCAGTTAAATTAATAAGAGCATGTTAGTTGCTCATTGACAAAGAGTTTCAGCTGCTGTAACTTATACACTTTAAAGGACAAGAAGATATATCCATAATCCTGGCCGGTAGAGTAAAGTTAACAGCTCTTCTTCTTCTCTTGTTCTGGCAGACGAGATGCAGCAGTAGCATCTAGCCTGTTGCTGCCCTCCTTGGTTTAGTTGTCATCACTCACACTTTAAGGGCCCTATTTAGATGGTCTAAAGCGGACGGTGGAGGGCGCATAATCCATCTCACAAGTGTCATTGCTATTTAGATGCAGGTGCAGTTGTCATTTTCACGCCCTGCGCCCTCGTCGTCTAACTAGCAAATGAACTTGCGCTTCTCTGGGTGTGTTGGTCTAAAAATGAGGAGTGGCCAGGCGCAGTCATGGCGCGTTGCTAGTTAGATGATGTAAAAAGCAAATGCACCAGTGACCAACAAAAACCTGGTCTAAAGTCAACGGCGCAGTATTTCGCTGTTAAACAAGTTGGTAATATGCGTCTCTAGGCGGGTGCACAGCGCGCGTGCACTCTGCTCAGACACACGGAGCAGCCACACATATGCAAAAGATAACAAATAAAAATATGATTACAATGTGAAAGGTTATTATTGTGCACATTAAAATATTTATCAGAAACACATCTTAATGGTCAGTCATTAATCAGAACGATCTAACCGCAGTAATAATGATCATCATAATTTGTAATAATGACAAATGAAATTGTGAAATTATCTGACCAATCAATCATTTTTTTTGATTGAAAACCAAAGCCCACACATTGCATTTATTTTAACATGTTATACTAGGCTACATTATATTATATTATTATATTGTTATCTGAGTGTAGAGAGGACACACATGCAAATAAGAGGCAGAACACAGCTCTAGGAAACATGTGAAAACAATTAACAAATGTGGGTGGGGGAGAAAACGCTCAACAGGTCCTAGCTGCAGGATCAGCACCTTGGGGAGCTCCGCGGCAGTCCTGACAGCTGTGCTCTGTTATATGATGAAAACAGGTTTGAATAATATTCCACAGATATTTAGTAAGATCTTTCTTGTATTAGTGATCCCACGCCTGCTTTACCTCGGGGAGCTTGGGTGCCTGTCTTCTGTCCCCGTAGATCTGGTTCTGACGGGCCTTCATCTCCTGCACGAGGAGATCCGTCTCCTCAGCTGTAAAACACTCACTCTTTCCAGTTGGTAGGTCCGCCATCTAACTAGCTCTCTGCCGTGCGCCTCTTTTAAAGCGAATGAGAGGTGACACTCTGATTGGCTTATTGAATGATACGCCCAAAACACACCCATGACTAATTCACAGAGTAAGTTCAACCCTTTTAGACTCTCCGCCATGGCGCACAGTCTGAAAACGCGTGGTCTAACTAGCAAGTGACTGGGACAGGCCCATGCGCCGCACGCCTGGCGCTTCGCGTTTTAGACCATCTAAATAGGGCCCTAAGAGTTCTTGCTTATGTTCTAATGCCTGTCTGTCTTTGGTAATGTTCTCGTAACTTTTTCTTTATGTAAAAAAAAAAAAAGCTTGACAGAGAATAAAATAAATAGAATAATTTGTATTAGAGAGGGATACAGGCCAGTGGTGGAAAGTGGTTTTGCATTCAAGACCTCCATGTCCATAGACGCAAAGAAATTTCTGAAAGGAAAGATAAACTTAAACTGATAATCTGCAAAATTAAGTAAATGGTCTCTGTGAGGTGTTTTAGGCCACCATTAAATAGTTTACTATGAGGTAGGAGAATTTTCTCAGCCCATAAATGAACACCTAATCATTCAGTTTATCAGGAAAAAAATAATTCAAAGAAAATCACCAAATTCAGAGATACATGGTTTTCACTGGGCAGGAAAGTTATAAAAAATTGCAATCTAAAAAATAACTGGTAACTCAAGCTGTAGTGGAGTATAAATGGAGTATAATCTGCCTATGAGATTAGATTAGTATAAGTATAAAACTGCATAAAATAGAAATACTCAAGTACAGGTACAGCATATAAAAAAGATAGGACCATAAATATAATTAATACAGAGGTATCATAATATTAATGCCACAATTCATAAGAAAGACAATCAGACTCTTACAGGTTAAACTTTTTTTTTCTTTTTTTTTTTTTTTTTGAGTAGTAAAATCCCCATTTGCATGGAAAAGAGAAAGAAAAAGTCTCATGTGAACCTTTGTATAAAGAAAACAAGGAATTGTATTTTCCCCTTATTTTTCTCTTCAACAAGTAATACAGTGTTGTTCAGCTTCAGTATAGCACAACAGATTGAGGAGGATACATTTGTGACATTACTCTGTGAATTAACAGCAACCAAAGTATCTCACAAAAAGGCACATTATCAAGTGCAATGACAGTACTATGAAAAAAACCTCCATCTCCAATGAGGCTGTAATGTTCCATAGAAGTTTATCATTGTGCAAAGAAGATCAGGGCAAAGTAAGCATGGCAGGATTAACCCACTAAAGGCACTATAAGGCAAAAAAACCCTACCTGTTCTCTTGTTATGAAACACTACATAGCTTCAGATTTGACATGTGTCTATTAGTTTCATTAACGCAGGGTCCACTGTCCCTCATAATTTCACAAGGACATACTGGCTAGATGACACAGCAATTCCACCAAGCTGACTTGAAATGGAACAGAAAGCTTGTAAACCTTACACTGTGGGTGCCATTATTCTGTCACCTTACACCATTGAAAAATCTTTATAAAGCTGTAGTGATTCACAATATACTGCAGATCTGGAAACAAATTAAATTGCATTTTAATCCACGACCCATGCTTTACCCATTGCTGGAAACCCTACCTTTGCACCAGCTAATCTAAACAATACTTTTACAATCTGGAAAAAGGCAGGTATCTGCACTATAGGAGACTTGTACACTGAGGGCACCTCTGCTTCTTTTGCACAAATCCAGAGTAAATACAAATGACCGGGAAGTCACTTCTTCAGATACTTACATATAAGAGACTACTTTAGGAAATATCTACAAAATTTTGAGACTTTAAAAGCTTCAGTCTTGACAGATGCCTTCAGCTCTCATCAAACTTAGGAAAATTAACACTATATATGACACCTTACAATCTATCAGTCCAGTTGAGTCTACTGTAATAAAAACAAAATGAGAGAAGAAAATGAAGATTGAGATCCCAGACACTTTGTGGAAGGAGACTCTAGAGCACATCCAAGTGAAAGGTGAGGACTGAGGCGTAGAGAGCATGACAGACCCACAGACTTTCATGGCTTTAATTCAGTTGAGGCCTTTAATAAAATACTTTTCAAGTCATTTTATTCAACGCCTAAACCACATTTGAGGATTGGGGCGTTGAAAGCTGACCTCATGAAGTGCAAGGTTGGTCCAGTAAAATATGAGAAAATATTAAATACATAATATTACAGGTAAGTTGGTGGTGTAAATAAGTGAAATGTGAGAACAGGAGTTACCGACCTACACAGACTTCTGCTTTTTAGGCAAATGGTGACTGTGTATAATGCTATTTGTTTACAGATTTTAGGGAAATATAATCATGCATATTACTCAGCAAATTGTTGTTCTAAAGACATCATAGAGATTCTACTTTCAATCTGACATATTTCTCAAGTTTGTTTTCCTCATGTGTCATAAAGGTAAAATGAGTGTATGCTTATGTGACATATCTTGAAATATATTTTAATTGTGTTGTTCAACACATCGATACCTAATAATTGTTAATTATAAGTGTAATTGCCTACATTTGTCTACATTTGTTATAAAATTTCTTTGTATGTTTCAAAGTCAACACTTAAAACTGCCATGTGATGTTCGTGACACTGCAACAACCATGACATATTCTGACTCTTTCTCCTTGACTGGAACACACTGGAATTTCTCAATTATGGGATCAATAAAGGTGTATCTTATCTTATCTTGTAACAATCTACAGTGTGCCACACACAGTTACCCCTGCCTTAACACTTTCCTGAACAGTAAAATGTTTGAAAATGAAAATGTGGACTTCTTCAATTCAAGATTAAGACAGAGTCTGCAATCACAAGTTCAATAATAGTGAGAAGTAAATCAAATGAGAAAAAAAAACAAAAAGAGAGAAACAACACAGTTGAAGTAATTTGTAATTAGTGCAGCTGTATGTGTTGCACTCAGAGCTTTTCGTAATTTTGCATTTGTACTCTATACAAACACAATGGATCACAGTGGATTGCAGGATCTATTATGGACTCAGTATCAAAGGACATGAGCACATACCTAGTATGAAGTTGTTTTTTTCTGATTGCATAGTGAAGGTGTAGGAGCTATTTATTACTCTGTGTTGTTATTTGTTTTGATGATTTGATTATTATAGATATTCACTTGTTTTTTAGATTAGATATATTGAGTATTTCCTCTTGTTAGTTGTTAGTAGTTTGCTTAGTTTGGCTAGTTTGTTTGATTTATTAAGTCTATGTTTCTTTTGTAAGAACTGGACAGCACCTCAGCTTTTTTGAAAGTGAGCTGAGATCTTTCTGTTGTACTTCTACATAAAACATCTTATTGGCAATTAGTGTGGCAGTCAGTGGAGATATTTGGGAGTAGAAAGTTCTCAAATAGCAGTACCTTAACCTTCAATTCTACTGGATGATAAACTGTAAATGTGAGGCTTCCCTTGCTGGGGGCATGGTGGGAGAATGTTTGTCTCTATCCTGGGACAATACAGAGGCCTACACCAACCTGCCTAGGGACAAAGGATGGAAATTAGCCGCTGGTTATAATCCTGTATATTTACAGGAAAGTGTTTATTAATATGTACTACCCCTGATTTCAAAATAAATAAATCCAGCTGCTGCCAGGAAGGCCACACCAGTGAAAACAGAAGTCTCTGCTGACGTGTGGGAGAGATAGGCATCTCGGCTGGGTGTCCTGCACCTCATTCAGCAGAGATATTGTGTAAAAGTAAGACCGTCATCATCAATAATTAGTTGATGACATTAATGGGACCATCTTGTATGTCACCCTGCAGTCCAAGCACCATCCAGGACAAGACGTCCATCTGTACAGGAGATTCAGCTGCTGCGATTTGGTTTTGCCTTTGGTTCCTCATGTTGGTCTGTGTCCCTCTCCTGGAAGCTATAGTAACATCTGTAACATCTGTCTTCAGTTTCTCTGGCTATATGAACTGCAGCCAGCTGACCCACTGGTTGTTTGTCCGCCTGCAGGTCTTCATGCGCTGTCTGGATGACAATCTCCTGCAAATTGTGAGTTTTGTTCCACCGCGGTCCCTGCGTTACAATAAGTGATCGGTAAGTTTAATGTGTCGCTGCCTACTCAGAGACCAGTGAGATTTGCTGTATGATGAAAAGTGTGGTGTGGAAGTGTGTGCTGGAGTGTTGCAAGTCTGATTTCTAATATTACTGTTGTGAGCAAAGGCCTGCAGTTTGGGCCTCTGGCAAGTTCACCAGGAAATTGTTTAGCCGAGGTGGTTAGCCACCCTGATCCTGACACATCTTACCAGGTGATCACTTGAGTTCATCTGGATGGCCTAAACAGTAGTCATGGTCATTAAAAGTGTGGCATTAGCTCTGTGAATTTGTTTTCCTCAAAGCTCCATGTCTGAGTTTTTAAAAGTGTTTTTTTTTTTAAGTGATGAAACAAGCGTTGTCTTTGATTCAGATGAGGTGGCTCACCACCTCCATCTAACACTTAGTGAAACCCTGAAACTGTTGAATTTCCACTAGGTGGCACTAATGAGTTATAATCATGGGATGTGCTGCAGTGGCTCCTGCAGTTGCTAGGCCACTAGTTACAAATAAATTAAACTTGACCTGAAGCGTTTTTATTTCTTCTACTCTCAGTTAATGTTCTTCAGGCTAGACTGAAGTCATAATGCTGTGTTTATGTCCCGTCTAAATAATGGGAAATTTGGGCTGCTGATTCTGTTTCAGCACAGCACAAGAAATGCTTTAAGTTAGCTTGTTACATCAAAGGAGTGACCTGGACTTTCTGCCAGTGTATATCACAAAGTTAATGTATTCCTATAAATAATGTTGCTATAGTAATTCTAAATAATTATGCTAAGAAGTGTTTACCCTTTCATGGTACCATTTTGTAATAAAGCAACGCAGGTCAGCAACAGATGCCATTTTTCGTGAAATACAATAATCCATTCAGTTCCACAGGAAACACAGATGGAAACCAGTGACGTTCCAGCAGCAGTCTGAAAAGACTAACTGAATAACCAAACTGGTTCGATCTGGTCCCTTACTTTGTCCCTCTGTTCATGGTTCTAAGAGGTTGCTGGGACCAGTAAGAGGCAGAGAAAGAAGAGCACAGCTCCAGAGGCGTCAAGGCGCCTCCGGAGAGATGACACCGGAGTCCCAGCCTGCAGCCCTCCACCTCTACACCACAGGCCAGCTGGTAATAACTTGCTATCAGGAATGGTGTTTTACTAAACTTTTCGTGTTCAGTGTTGTCATTTGGTACTAAGTTATCTGGCTACTTACCCTGTAGATGCTCGAGGGTCATTCTGTGTCAACTTAACTAGAGTTTGGCAGCTAAAACTTTAGACTTTGATAGTATATCATTTTAAAGAACTAAAGTCAGTCCCCTGGTGCTGTACTGTGGCTGTTTGTGGTTATGTGGTTCTTTAGTCGCTATGGAGAGGTTTTTCAAACTGGACCCTATTTCCCCATGTAAATTGGCCAAAGAGACTGATATGAACAACAGTTTTTGAAACTGGTGCAGTACTGAGGGAGTGGGCAGCAGCCAGCTACAGTATCCTTTAAGGTGGCATGTTTCATTCATTCAGGAGAAGAAGCAGTATGTAGTAATACATGTATCTGTGTCAATAATACTGTGGTTGTAGTACAGTAGTACTACAAGAGCTTTACAGGATCTTAAAAATAATCTAATTAATCTCTTAAAATGCATGCCTAAATTATATAGTGTTGAATTTGAACAGTAGCAGAAGTCACAGACGTTGGAAGACTAAAAGCTATTCTCTCATAATGTTTTCTTATTAATAGTGTAATCATTTGGCTTTTTCTGAACATTTCAAATTATAAACCGCTGAAAATCATTTCTGATATGAGTTGTTTAATATCTTGTTGAACTAATGTCTTGTTTAATCATGACATTGCAACATATATGTGGATGAAACATTGCCATAGGGTCAGGGTTAGCGAGGGTTAGACCCTCTTAAAGACCTTCCCTTCTGTTATAAAGTGTTCAGCATGGCAGACTTTCATATAACATGACATAAAAAGTCAAGATGATACATTTAATACATTCACAGGTAGAAGTAGCATGTAGTAATACTTGTATCACCTTCTAATCTCATTATAAAACAAAGTTAAAAAAGAAATATGATACGTTTCATCGCACCACTTCTACTCACGTAAAATGTGATTATATATAATATTTGTATCAGCTTTAATAATACTGTGGCAGTTGCATTAACAACAATAATACAAAGAGAGCTTTTAAAAGAAAACTAAAAAATGTTTTAACATCCATGTCCACAACCTTTGGCTGCATTGTGTTTTGACTGAGTTCTGGCAGTGTCCACAGTGGAATCAAAGTATCCCACAATGCACTGTGGCAGACAAGAGGAGAGAGAGCAACTTGATTACAACCTGCTGTACATGTTATACCTATAATGACATGTTGTCGTTTGTTTTCCAGTGTCTTTGCCATGTAATAAACTGTTAATTTATTGAATAGTCAGTCCCCAAAGAGATAAAAATAAATCAGCAATCGATCTTCTCTCGCGCTTAACATTGCTATACAGAGTTGGGCTAATAACGCTCGCTAATGTTAGCAAGCTGGGCTGCTAGCTCTGATTTTTGTCATAATTGCATGATGTATAACGTTATACGTTAAATTCACGTTATTACATGACTGTCGAAACAAACTTCAACACAACAAAGGTTAAATGGAAAATTACTTACATTACTAGGACAGGCTGCAGTCCTGCTGCTCTCTCTCCTCTTGTCTGTCTGCAAGTGTAATATTATTAAAAGGCTTATATTTATTGTGAGCAGAGATTGACCCGATGGCTGATGGGTCTTTTCCGTCAGTGACACTGCGGACCTCCACAGGAGGTCTGAACTCCTTCCTTCCATCATAGACTGTTAGAAATGTTCAGAAATAATAAACAAATGATTCATCTGTCATCTTAATGGAAAAGCAGTCTTTCTTATCATATTAGGTGTTCTAGAAGTGTTCTTCTGAACAGTGAGCTCCTAAATAGACATTTCTGTTTTTGTTGATGTGTTTTTCACTTATATTCACACATTCAGTACACTGTTTTACCCTCTTTTTTTGAGAAGCACCTGGAAAAAAAGCACCTGCATAAAATGTTTATTTTCTGTGATATTGGTATCTACTCTGACTTTGGACTATGTGAGGCGTCATGATATGGTCGAGTGAAAGTGTATCACTCAGGTCATCCGCAGCATCTCTTGTCAAGAAAATACTTAGGCATAGAAGATAAAAATAAACTTTTATTAGCATGTTGAAACTCGTATAATTCAATGACAGAAGCACTAACAGTGATGTTGAGTGTTACCTTTGGAATGAGACCATGTATGTACACATACTTAGAAATGGAAGAACAGCTTTTAATTGACTTTGGGTTGCCTTGGATAGGCGTTTTAGGTGAATTAAGGTGAATTTTACAGGATGCTGAAGAGGTTTTAATCGCTACACCGTAACAATTATTTGTTGTATGTATACTGGCTGAATGTTCACCACAACAAATAAAACACTAAGAATGAGTGAGTTAGTTAAGTCTCTGCAAATATGAGGAAGAATATCCAGCCACTTTCTTTCTATCAAAGTGCAGTTTTAGCTATTTCCATACAAACCATGCTAGTACAAATCACAAAAATGCCAATTTCTATATATTTACTGTACTTATACTGTAGCTTAAAGTCTGCTCTTTTTAAACTAAAATAATAAAAATCAGACTGTAAACTGTATCCCAGCTCCTCAAACAAAACCAGTGTAGTGACAGCCAGCTCTAATGGTGTTTACAGTTGTTGAGAAAGGCTACTCATCCACTCTGTTGCTTGTGGGGTGATTCCTTTGGCAGTGTAATTACGGTATAACCATGGCAACCAGCGTCTGTGCAATGCTGAGCTGTGTGAGCTATGTTGCCGTAGTAATGGGAGGCCTCTAACAGGCCAGATCTCCTTTCTTCCTTTTCTCCCCTTTTCTTTCTCCTGTTATGTGAGGAAGAAGCAGCTGCTTAAAGACACTACTGAAGATGGTGTTTGTTGACCAGTTGGTTATGATGCTTCCAAAATTGTGTTTCACAACAAATGATGACACATTTGGCAAGCACTGCATACTGTGTGCTCAGGCATACTGTGCATGCTGGTTTTTAGATATGTAGGTAGAGTGAACGTGATGAGAGGTTTTATTTTTTATAGTGTACAGCATCTTTAACTGAGCAGGTCGGCACAGCACCTCCTGGGTACTGACGTCAGTTTGCAGCTTTGCTCTTTGTCTTTGCCTGTTGTATCTGATGCCAGTTTCTGAGATTATGGTGTCTATTTCAGGATGACAGAAACACTTTTTTTTTTCCACTGACAATTTTTCAGTTATGTCCTAATCACATGGTGGAGTCTGCACAAAATATAGCATTTTTATCAGTACAGTCATAGTTTTAAGGCTGAAGACAAAAGTCCAAAATAACATCATACCGTCACTGTTTAAAATCTGTTAAAGAAATATCTGCATCATCCTCACTTACACACTGCTTACTCTCTCAACTCTCTCAAACCCATCAGGCTGTAAAAAGCTTAATCTGTCAAATCTGCTCATATCTGAGAGCTGGATGTTCCAGGCCTCAAAGATAGCCATACCATAATATTCCCCAGTCTGAGTGCACTCTGGGTGTGATAATAACATGTGAACTGTTATGTGAGTGCATGTGTTTCTGCTCACATAGCCGAGGCTTTCAGGCAGGAGGTCTAAACCCTGACCTCAAATTGAAACCAGGGATTATGCAGATTTTTACACACAAACTGTGAAGGGGGGGGGGGGGGGGGGGGGGGGGGGACGATATTATGTTAGTGATTATTTGGCCTTTCTCATTTGCATCTGTTTTTTTAGTTGTCTTGTATTGGTATTTGGATTCATTTTTTTGATTTTACTGTGGTTTTTATTGCCATATTGTTAATGTGGGCTGTAGTTTCTATTCTGTATTTTACATATACAGTGATTTCACTTCACAACAATCAGATTCTCTGGTGGAACTCATTACATTTCTTACTATGTCTTTCTTCATATATCTGTAGAAGAACATCTTAGCGACTATTAAATAATCATTACTTTGATAATGCTTGTATAGGTGTGGGGTTTTAGAATTGGAGGGCAAAGACTAAAAATCTTTCAGCAATGATAGCATTTTATATTCCTAAAATACATTTATAGATACACACAAATCAGGAGCTATTTAAGCTCAACGCCTCATAAAAGTGGCAGTAAATGTAATATTCCTAATGCATCAGTGCCTATGTGGTAAGTGATGACCTATACCCATTTATTTTCATTCATTGTGGTCACATCCACTGATCCCAACATCCTGGTCTTCTGTTCAAACAGAGATTGAATAGTTTGGCATTGAAAAAGTAATGGATCCAAAACAGCGTATGCTTAATGTTAGCTCCTTGTCTGATCAAAAATTCTAAAATGTATAATGTATGCTGCGCTCTTTTCAATCCTGTATGTTTGGCCCGATGTATACCCTCCTACTTTATCGATGTGGTATGAAAAATCACTATGAATGTTTCTTAACTGGAGATTATCAAATGTATTGCAGTGAACTTTAGATAAGTTTGTTTAAGATTTCCTCCCACATGTTTAAGCTTTATTGGAGTGCAGCAGATTTTTACTCTGAAGGGTATTCAGTTAATGATGCATATTCTCTACTGTAAATGTTTTTTTGTTTTTTTTTTTGTTTTTGTATTTAGTAAAGAATTTTTGTACCTAATTTGATTGAATGTTGCTTTCTGAAATGTTCTGCTTTGTTGTTTCGAAGTAAGAAAGAAAGTTAAAAACAACATTGGTTTCGGAAGCAAATACAAGCTTGATTTCTTATTTAAAAGTTGCTGTCACTCAGTTTTCACAGCTGAGGGCTGTAGCTACTGTGCGACTTCCATTTTTTGCCACCTTGCAGTTTTTTGTGCAAATACACAGGTTCAGAATAATACATTCTCATGTCTTTGCAGAATGATCAAGCATGTGCAGTAGGGAGAAACCTGGTCATATGAACAGGATTTAACGTACAAGGTACACAGATAAACAATGTGCTACCTTGCCACAGAAACATCTCCTTCCCCCAACCTTTCTCCTCCTTCTGTCCTCATGAATATTAGGGAATTAATGCGTGCAGGGAGGAGGGAAGGAGGGGGCAGGGACAAAGGGAGAAAGCAAGGATAGTGAGAGAAGAAAGGGAGGGGGAGAGCTGATATCGTCAGAGGCCCGGCAGTGCGCAGGCTCTGTGCGAGCTGGGCTGGCTGCCTATTGATTGGAAAACAACGGGCTGTGGGAGGACAGATAAGGGTGGCTGTGGGCTAACGGGTGAGGGAAGGGATACAGACCAAAGCTCAGACCACGCTGCCATCTTTACCTCCCAGATTTTCTTTTTCTCTCTTTCATCCTGGAATAAATGTAATTGCCACTGCTCATCGGATGGTTTTGCAGTGGAGGGAGGTTTAGACACAGATTCTCCTTGACTGGGAAGATCCTGCTTACACATCAAGCTACAACAACAGTGGCACATCTACTGCAGGTAATCTGTCTTCCTACTATACCTACAGTATCATCCAGCTGTTTATTCTTCCAGTCCTGACCTCACCGAGGTCCTCGTTCAGCATCATCCACCCTCCATCCTTGCCTTGTAACCATGGTTTCCTCCATCTCTCCGTCCTCTCTCCTCGCTGCTCCTCTCTCCCTCCCCCACTCTCATCTTTTTTCTCCCTCTGATGAGCTGATGACATGCACTTGCTTGATTTCCATTTTTGCCATGGCCACCTGAATATTGATTTAAAGTGGGATCCATGTCTGTTATATTTATATGGGACAAAATCAGAATGATTTAACTGGCAGTTTCAGTACAAATATAATTACATTCCTGCTTGGAATTATTATTCTTTTTAGCCAAGGGTCATAATAGATGTGAGCAATAATTTCATTTCATTTTCCTGATGCTTGGCAGGCTCACAATAACTGATTTAATAACACTAGTTATGTGCTGACATTGTTCCTTTTTAAATGATATCCCTCAATTTGGAATTAAACCTGAAAAATGGACTCTCTGCATTTGACAAGCACAATGGTGTCAGCAGAAAAAAACTTTCAATATCTGCAGTAAATAGGTGTTTGATTTGTTGTTTGGTCATGTAGTTGTTGTCATCCCTCCTACAGTAAAATGAGGTGAGTGATTTGGCTCCATTGCATTAAATGACCTCTGATGAGCTCTTGTGATTGGCTCTTTCTATACCTGCATGCATGTGGAGCGTGGAGACGCACCTGAGACCACCACCACTCTGTGAAGGTCACATACAAAAAAAGGCTGACACACATCCTAAACACACACTATGCGGACATTCAGTACCTGCACATCTCAAACACCTCCACATCATCTATCCTACAGCCAGCCTTAATGTTGATGCTGTGACTTCACCTGTCTCTTTTTGGTAGAACAAAGCAAACCTAAGCTTGCAGTAAATAGAAATGCTACAGTGTGACTGAAAAGCTCTATGAGAAAATTCAATTTGTGATTTTACACTTGCCAAATTTCCAAACAACAGCACATCAGAGCTTCCTGCAAAGAATCCCTGTGGCAAGTTAAGAGTCAGCAACTAATATTCCTTATTTGTGTAGATCAAATAACTTTAATTGTATCTATTGACAGACGCAAGTTGTCAATCACTGTCACACAAAGGGGGTGATTCATTCCTCTGCTGCAAGGATTTATTCAATATGGAGTCATTTCTTCCCAGCAAATAAATTATAAATAAATGTTAAGTCAAGATGAAGCAGATGCAATAAAAATACACATCAGTACAGAGAAGAGAGAGCTATAGAGTGAGTAGACAAGACCCTGAAAAACACTATCCTTCTGTTGACGGAGCAGCACTTTGCTGAGTGGTGTGATGAGGAGGAAGAGGCTTGGACAAGCTTGTTTTTAAATGGGCTCCTCTGTACTCACCCACTTAGGCCAGGCCACGGTCCAACAAAGCACACAGGATGAAATTTAGGCCTCACTACTGTAATTACGCTGCGTCAGACAACCTAACCGAGGTACAACTTCTCTTAAAAGTCTGGCTGAATGACTGCAGTGTCTTTTTGCAGGTTTGCACTCTGTCATTTCTGCTGTTTAATACAATTAATTTCATTCTTTATTTACTAATGGCCATAAGGAGCTCCAAGAAAGTGTTTCAGGACATTATGTCATACTGTAGGCTATGTGCTGCCCAAATTATCAAATTATCAGTCAAGTAAAAATGACCATCAGCTGCATTTGCTGCATTTACTGAGCTGCTTTCTCTTAGTGTATCCACATGTCTGTGACCTCTAATGATAACTGGATTAATTTTTCAAGGAAGCTGAATAAGGTATCAACACCTGAAGCAAGAATTATCATTTAGGATTAGGGAAGTTAGGTTTTAACAGGCATTACTCTTACCTGTTAAATTAAGTGTACCCTGTCTATTTACAACTTTCCTAAATATAGAGACTTCTTCTTGGCATTGGCCTGTGATAGTCCCAGTTGAACCACTGGAGCATAACTCGCACTATGCAGATGCCAACAACTTCATTTGGTATGGAATCAAAGTAGAATATGCTCTGGGGATATATTTAAAAGGATGATCAGTGTTTCTGGGTTGAAGTTAAAAGTTTTTCCAGACTCTAATACAGTTAAGAACTGTGCCGAGTATTAACTGTTTGAGTAGGAGTAAAGAAATTATGTGTATTTGTTTTTCTGGTAATTCAGTCTGCCATGGGACAACATATATACACAGGGAAGATCATAATTGTAAACAGAGATAGTTTTAGATTTTGGAATATTCCACCAGAATATATGAGCTCCTTTGTCGCTCTTGACAAGGAAAATAGTGAGGGTAAGAAAAAGCTTTCCACCAGTTAATAATCTATAATTATTGACCAAAAAAAACTGTGAATTATATATTTGTAAGGTTTTTATATCTTTCTGAGACAGAATGAGTTGACAGTTAATTGGACACTACTGCACCAAATTTAGCTTGAATAATTTTTAAGGGAACATTTTAATATATATCACACATTGCAGTGGTTTAACTATATTCTCCTCAATGGTGTGCCAAGCTGCTTTATTTGATAGGCTAAGACATTTGGAGCTCCCTGGCCTTGTGATTCCTTGTCCCTCTATAAGGTGTTATATTTAGGTTTACTACCTTTCCAAATATATTTTGAAATGATTTTCTGAAGTCTTTCAGATGGTTTGGAAGAATAATTTATATAGCCGATATACATGCTTACACTGAGGATAGAAGATGAGATCTCTCTGAACCAGAATCATCCTCAGGGCACCTTTATGATTCTGACTCAGTTAATGATACAGTTTAGTGAAGGATAATTTGGCATTCATGAAAAATAGCCTCACTGTAATATATTATATATCATAGCATTTCCTTTTTTCATGTCCTAGAATCTTGAAAATCTCATCAGTTAAATGTCAGAAGATGTACTTAATTAACTGTGGCTTACCAGTAACGCCAACTGGTTGGGTTCCCTTTGGGACCTGGTCCCCTTCTGGCACATCTACCTCCTCTTTGTCTAGACAACATGGTGCCATGGATTCCACATGAGGTAAGGCAGGCATAATTTAGAAGATGCCAGATTAATCCTTCTGGGATTCTGGGATCCATCTTGGTAAATCTGACAGATGAGGACCAGATGCAGAATTTTGGGCTTTGTCTTTTTTTTTAAACACATTTGGAACTTAAAACATCAGTTTATAAGCTGTGTTGATTTATCAAACTCGATGCATTCAACACTATATGATCACCACTCTCTCTTTGCAGGGTTCAGAGATTAACAGACAGGGGACACCATGGAAGCCCCTCTCGTGTGTTTGGATGAGGAGTTCGAGGACCTGCGGCCCTGCCGCATGGATGAGCTGGACCACCCATCGCTCAAACACTCCTCTTACTCTAACACTACCACCGTCCCCCTCACCTCCATCACCCGAGAAGACTTCTCTGAGCTGGAGAACTTCTCTGAGATGATGAGCTTCAAGTCGATGGAGGACCTGGTCAATGAGTTTGACGAGAAACTCAATGTCTGCTTCCACAATTACAACACCAAGACGGAGGGCCTGGCGCCCATACGCAACCAGTCACACAACCAGGAAGATGAGGAGAGGCTGCAGGATGAAGAGTGAGTGACAGTGACAGTCAGTTAATATAGTTTGTCCAAATATGCACATGGTACACTTACTGCAAATGTTCTAGGGCTTTCAGTACAGCTGAGATCTTGAGGCTGATTTATAGTTGTGTATAGGCTCTACGCAGAGCCTACAGAAGTGCCATACACCGTTGTGAGAATTTATAGCCGACTTGTGCAGTGGTATGTCTGTTTTGCTCTGCACTTACACCTCCAAAAGTCTAATTGGCAGTGGTGTTTCTACCACACTGTGCTGTGTTTTTGGGAAGTGCCGTAAAGTTTTATCTACACAAGATACACCTGAAACACAGCTAAAACATGATTTAATAACAAAAAATATTAAACACGAGTACAAAATTTTGTTCCATGTTAAATTGCAAACCTCACAGACAAAACACTTGTCTTTTGCTGAACACATTTTCCTCACAAATACAACATGTTAACATTATTAGCATAAGCTTAAGATATTTTACATTGCATAAACTAGCATAGTGGCTTACAGAGTTTTCCTCTACTCATATGAAACCAGGAACAACAGTGACAGTTAACAAAAGGAAATTACAAAATGCCTCTATTTCAACTCACAAGGTTCACCAATAAATTGTCGCATACTAGACACGTTTCCCCCACATATTCAACATGCTAATGTTATTAGCAAAAGCCTGTAACATTTTATGGTAAACATTAGCCTAGTGGCTAGCGGACTTTTCTCCTCCTACATGTAGTATTTTTTACACACTTTGGCACCTTATTAACATTATAACTACAAAAAAGATTTTCAGTGTGGATCAGTTTATTTTTATTGTGAACTAGAACTAGAACTACTAGAACTAGAATATGGTTTGGGGGGCACCTGGCACAAGATTTGGCTGGTGGGCCACACGTTGAGAGTTATTGCTATAGTCCATCGAAATGTATTTGCACCAGTATTTTTGGCTTAAAAACAGAAATAACTTGACACTTCAAACAGCATCCAACAGTATACAGTTACAACAATGTCGACATACAGATAATATCTAAAATAATTTTAGATTTTTTAGAAATCAAGCCAGCTGAGCTGAGAGGGAGACAAAACAGGGACCCCCGACCACATATATTGTATAAAATTGAATCACATATTTAACTGGGTGGATGGAGGTCGCCAGGTAGAGGGCCACATTAGCCTCAGGCTGCAGTCCTGACCTGTAGTTGCTTTACAGGAATCTTCACAGAGATAAGTTGTTGCAAAAGGCAAAATATGTTGGACTGGTGTTAATTTGTATTTTTAACATTTTTAATTTTGAAAAGAAAAAAAAGAATGTACCAAAAAGGTTATCAAAAATGAGCAAACACTAATTTGGCAACCCCTCTACAGTAACTCTGAGTACCCCTCAGGGGTCCTAGACCCCATGTTGAAGACACAATCTTTATAGATTATAGACAAATAAACTAATAACTTTTCAGCAAAATGCCTATATTTGGGTGTATTACGGCTTTGTGATACTCGGCCATCAGGTATACAAATAACCACAAATAGAGTGACATAATAAAATACCACAGCCAGACTATTCCTCCAGTTCTCTAATTACACACTAGCGTAGTCATTATGCTGCCATTAATACCATACACATCAAGGCCTAAACAGTGGCTCAGCATGTCACACATGACAAAAGCCAAAATATTTCCACACACAGACCGCAACATCCCAAACAACCAGTCAATCAGCAGCATGACCCCACCCTTGCCAGCTCCACAGTGGGGCTGCATGCTGAATTATTCAATGTGCAGCGTTGTATGCCTCAGTTAGCTTTGGCTCTGTTGGTGTGTCTCTGTCTCTGCCTCTCCACCAGCTGACTGCCAGATCCTCCTCCTTTTGCTAGCAGGCTCCGAGGCGGAAATACACGTCCTCACACTGGGTGGATATGAATTCTGCTAAAAATAGCCTGACTGTAGGTGTAAGAGGAGAGATTTTGGAAAGGAATCACATGATTTTTCAAACACTATTAAATTGATTTTAAAAATGAGTCTGTAAAGCTTTGAGCGATTACTGAGCACAGAACACATGGGCTGTGGGTGGATGTAAGTCCACAGCACTAAACTAATCTGCATGTTATGAGCAAGACATGAACCTACTGCATTACTCTGACTTGTACTGTCACAGTCCACATAACAACCGTTCCAACCATCCTCTGGAGTTTTTGTCACCTCCCATTTCACAATTCTTGCAAGCAACAATCCATGCTGGGATTTCAAATCAAACTTGATTTGAGTCTCATTCACTAGATATTTATTCACCTCAAGCAGCTATTAATAGAAACAAAGACAGTACTGATGCTTGTAATACTGAGGACCTTGTCCTGTGTTATGACATATAAAATATCTCTTTTCCATGGAGGGTGTAGTCTGATTTGAAGTGATAAGATAATGGTAATAAATAATGGTCAGCAATGAAAATCTGCTGTTTAGTTGAAAACAGTCTGTCGCATATTTGAACTTAATCCCTGCAGTTGCCTCATTAAAATCACAGATATGAGTCTGACAGGCTGATGGAGATTATTAAAGTACTAAACAAAATGGTTTCCCTTCAGTGGCTGCAGGCCACCAGTTACAGCAGGACAGCTTTGTAACATGGAGTTCCAGTTCCTGCTGGCCTGATGACCAAACCGCGTCCTTGTGTTATGCATGCAGTATGAGCTGTTGATGTGTTGTTGTGGTTATTGTGGTGATTACAGATTCTGGTTTTTAAAATGTCTTTTAATGAGGTGAGTTTAATTTCATTTAAAGTGCTCCTTTTCATTTAGAGGAAAAGGCAAAGTCTGATTGTTGTTGTACATTGTTGTCTGTTACACAGTATACAGTACAAATCTACAGCCAGCAGCCTGTTATCCTAGCTTAGCATAAAGACTAGAAACAGAGGGAACAGTTAGCCTGATTCTGATGTGTTATTATGGATCCCACTGCGGTGTGATTAGCTAGCACTAGCCCTAACCATGACCTCTTTGCCCTTACCCTAACTGTCTCCAACCTCAACATGTCAACATGATGAGTACTAACCAATCAAAACACAGCAGTTCAGGACTTACCAAGAAAAGCAGTGGGACACATGATAACATGAAACTGACCAAAGAAAAAAAATCTGCCTACCAGGACTGCCCATTTTGTCCCACCAAAGTCGTTTGGATTTAGAATGTAGATCAAAACAGGAATTACTGGAGTCGGAGTCCATCAACATCTCCATGACTTGCGCAACTGTAAACTTTTCCATCAGCGCCAGAATTTTTGTGCAGTTTACATGCTGCTACATTTTCATAAAAACATCCATCTTCTTCTTCATTTGTTTTTGGACACGGCAGTGCGTTTCTATTTACAAGATGTGTGACAGTGCCCCCTATCTTAAAACAGTGAAAACACAGATTGACAAAATATCTCGTCAATGGCGGGGAAAGAGTTAACTATGGAGACCAAAACTATCTTTTGTACCAGGCTGTAAACATATTTATTTCTCATGTAAAGTTGGGCATTTTAACATGGGGGTCAATGGGGGATTGACTGGCTCCTGGAGCCAGCCTCAAGTGGCCATTGGAAGGACTGCAATTTTTGGCATCTCCGTGTTGGCTTCATTTTTCTTCCCTAGAGGTTGCCGCTTTGCTAGAACTAACCCTAACCAACGCAATCTCTTTCCTAACCGTAACTGTCTCTTACGTTTATGTGATGAGTTCTAGCTAATCACAGCACAGTAGGGCAGGTCTTGCCAGTAAAAGCAGTGGGATACATAATAGCATGGTTCTGAACAAAGATTAAAAAAAATCTGCTGAACAGGACTGCCTCCTGCCAAGAAAAGCCTCGCATGGCCCACTTAAATGTTTAAAATTTTGCCACTTCTGTTTTTGTATGGGGTAAACAAACAAGACGTAACAAGATATATTAAAGGCACTGGTAAGCAGATGTTTTTACCCTACAAGCCATGCTAAATGGCTGTCGGTACATATTAAGTTTACAAACAGAGTGGTGGCTTTCTTTTGTCTTTGTTCTTTAAGATGTGATTATAGAAGTTTAGAACAGCTATGTTGTATGTGTTGGCAACCGTAATTGTTTATTACAAACAAATTGTCTTTTCTGTGTATTTATTTTTTGGTACTTTGTTGACTAGTGTATACTGGGTCTTATTCTGCTAAACTTAAATGCACCTTTGAGCAGATTTCTGAATTCAAGTTTTTTAATTTTTATAGCACTGTTTGTACAAACTGCTTTACAAGGTAAAATGGCTTTAGCAACACTGCAACTTCCTCTGAATACAAGGGGTCACTTTACAGAGTGGCGTTATCTAGTTTGTTTGTTTTTTATTTCAGGAAAACATTTCAAAATACTGAACATTAAATGATGATGAACATGTTTCAAATAATTCATATTTTTTGGGACAACACTTGTTATTCTTCAGTTTTCATTGTAGAGTAAAGTGTATTGAAACTTTGACCCTGTTTATGTGCTGGTGCATACAGTGATGGCATGCAGGCATTGCCGGTGAGGTAAGCTGTTAGCTGAATGGTGTCCACTGTGTGTCGGGGTGTGGGCAGTGCCACTGGGAGCAGGGCAGCAGGCCTGAGCCAACCTCTCAGTGGAGGAGGAAAAAACACAAAGGAGACTTCTCTTCCAGTTTTCTGTCATTCTTCCTCAGACAGACGCTTGCTGCGAGTTGCAGTCAGAGACCACAGACACAATGATGTGAGGAGCTTTATCTAAATCTCTGCTAAGGATACCTTTTACTGAGTAGTAAGCTGCTTTTTTCTGTTGTGCATTGTTCCTCTGCAGCCTCCAGCTCTGCGTATTGACCACCATCATTGACTTGCCACATTGAAATACTGACTGAGTTGCAGGCTGCTGAAGACAGGGCTGAGTAGACCGCCTTATAAGCAGGGAGCTAAAACCACACCAAACTCTGGCCTAATGCTGTTATATAATTGTATGACTACAGCGAGTGTGGATACACCAGCCTAAAATGGTAGACAGCCTGTAGCAGAGCTAAGGCCAAGATAGAGTCTTGATGCTTGGTTTTAATAGTTTCGAGGTACTTGAAAGCTAATGTGTACATGTTTGTGTCTCTGTGTTGTTCTGCAGTGTGTGGGATGCTCTAACTGATAACTACATCTCCACTTGGGACGGCAACGATTCAGAGGGACTCAACGGTAATCTGTCTGACCAGGAGGTATGTGTAACTCCATATCTTTCTATTTGGTTTAGATCTGGGAAATGTGCTTTTAGGCCCAGTAATAAGTAAACTGTCTTTTTTACTTTGGAAAAATGAACTTAAATGGGTTTGTCCAACCTTTTAGCCACACATATATGCTAAACAGGACTGTCTTCAGCTGACCAAACCTTTTAGAAAATGTCCACTAGTATTATCTGCCGCATTAGTTTATAAGGGGAAAATATTCAGTTTTATAGATGTAAATAAATGTAGCAACAGGCTGTGTCATTATTTTTCATTTTGAGATGCCAAACTGAGTTCATTCTCTCTGAGGCTTGAGCTCATGCTGACACTTGAAGACATGCTCGCCCAACCTTGACTGCTGTTCCATTCAGCAGAGGTCTCCCTCTTCTTCCCCTCCCCTAATTGGCTGTCACATACAAGTGGACAGCAGGCACTTAGCAGTCCAGGCCATGTTCGTGCTGGTCAAGGCCGGAGCAGATGTTTTTACCCCAGAGGGAGAGGGCTGTTTTGAAAATGCATCATAGTGCTCAAATTCAGATAGATCCTGCCTTCAGTGGAGTTGTTGGAATTCTCTCAGAGTTTAACCTTTTCAGAACCCAATTATGTTTCAAACACAAAAAATATTGTAATGGTTGATTTCTATTCTAATGCACTCATAATCATTAGCAATAAATAAATAAATGAATAAATAAAATAATAATAATAGATTACACTTCATTATGTGTGATTTTTTTTATGTCCGTGCCAGTAGACGGAGAATCTGGACACAGAAATCATCTAATAGTAAAAATTACTATAAATGATCTTCACAGACCTTTTTTTTATTATTAAAAAACAAAACAAAACATGCATTTATTCATTTCTTCATAACTGGTTAAATGATATCAATAAAAGTAATGCTTTAAAATGTATTGTATATATCTTTTGCATTACATTTGTCATTTGTCATAAGTATCTCCAGAAAACAGTATGTTTGAAACCTCCTGAGATGGATATTCTGTGTACAGAATTCATAAGATGAATTATTTAAGTTTAATTAATTAAGTATTAAGTCAGATGACAGTAATCATAGATCTAGACATCCTAGAAAATATATGCCCATTGGAATGGGTGGTGCATCTGAGCGGGTTAGAAGGACAACTGACAACCTTTCACAAAGGACAACTGACCTTTTCTCTGTGGATATTTCTTCTGCCCAGTGCCCTTGCTTCTTCCAACTATGTCCTTATATTTATTCCAAACATACCAGAAGCACAAATCTTTCAGTAATATCACATGGCTTCTTGGTGTTTTTAACATATTGATATCTAGCAGGTAAAATGTTAACCATAATCACCATCTTAGGCCCTGTCTCAGTGCATACAGATATTTCTTAAATGGATATGTTCACCTTCTGTTAAAAAAAAAATGTCCACACAACTTTTATTTTACAAAATATTATTAAATAGAATGCAAAAACAACTCCATTGTCACCAGCCTTAGCTGTCTTGCGCAGTCTCCCCTCGTCACATAAGTAGCAACAGGCTAAAGTTACCTTTTTCAGAACACATCAAATCAAATCAAATCAAATCAAACTTTATTTGTATAGTACTTTTCATACATTTAAAATGCAGCACAAAGTGCTTCACAGAATAAAAACAAACAAAAATTCTACATACATATTGAAAACCCGCCCCTCCCAACCCCACATATAAACACACACACACACACACACACAGTCAACCAGGTGAGGAAAGAATCACCTGTGGGGAGCCATCCACACCGAAAGGTGTCACAGCCTACAGCCACAGGCAACGCCGCCACAGAGACCACTCCGACCCAGACAGACCGGGGTAGACTCCACACATGGTGCAGAGCCTCCCAGTCCTCTGGACCTGAGGGATCTCCAAGACGACGTCCCCGTGGGCAGACCGGGCACACCTCTCAGTGTGGAGGCCCCCCATGAGGAAACACTGGAGCTAAAAACTAAAAGACTAAAAGGCAATATGATAAGATAAAACAAGTATGAGATAAAATAATGATAAAATGCATAAAAGTGTAAGGATTTAGAAAGAATTAAAGATTTAAAGATTAAAATAATATTAATAATAATAATAAATAAATGAAGATTTAGAAACTTAATAATAATAAAATGCATAAAGATTTAAAAATAAATCATTTAAAAGCATTAGAAAGTAAAAAGAACATATAATAGAAGAATTAAAAGAGTAAAAGAAATTAGTTAAAAGCCAAATTAAAAAGGTGAGTCTTGAGCCTCCTTTTAAAAACATCAACAGTCTCTGCAATCCTGATGTTCTCCAGCAGGCTGTTCCATAAGTGTGGGCCATAATGGCTGAATGCAGCCTCTCCGTGGTTTTTTGTTCTCACTTTTGGAACAATTAAAAGGCCGGTGCCGGAGGACCTCAGGATTAGCGAGGGTTGATATGATAAAAGCAGGTCAGATAAATAAGATGGCCCAAGACCGTTAAGACAAACTAATAAAAGAACCTTCTTTTATCGATCCTGAAACACACGGGGAGCCAATGCAGCGATTTTAAAACTGGTGTAATGTGCGCCCGCCCTCTGGTCCTCGTCAGCACTCGTGCGGCTGAGTTTTGGAGTAACTGCAGGTTAGAGATGGTCTTTTTGGGAAGACCAGAGAGCAGGGCATTACAGTAATCTAAACGACAAGAGATAAAAGCATGCATCAGCACCTCCGTGTTAGCCTGAGAAAGAAACGGGCGGACTCTGGCTATATTCTTAAGATGATAAAAACCTATCTTTGTTACATTTTTGATGTGTGGAATAAAACTAAGCTCAGAGTCAAAAATGACGCCCAGGTTCTTCACACATTGTGAGGGTTTAAAATCTTGTCGTTTTGGTAAAAACTGGAGATCTAATCACTGTTGACTCCCCTTTGTTATAAGGATGAGGGAGCTTGATGCTCTGGACATGCAAAACTTTGTCTTCCACTCCTCGCCAAACAGCAGTCCCAATGTGCTGGTTTGAGCAGGCCTGATCCAAAGCCATACTTTTTGGCAGACTTTAAACTGCAGATGGTAAGATGGACCACATAAAACTGGACACAGCAGAAGCCTCAATTCGTCCATGAAGTGGTGCAGCAGTAAAGGTTATGTATAAAGTAATCATTTATCAATGTAGTGCTAACAAAACTGAAACAAATCAGTAAGTTTCTGACACTTTACATGTCCACAGATACACAGTAACCAGAGTTTTGAAAAATCTCTGTGGATAAGGGGCCTTAACATGTGGGAAAATATATCCGTTTACAAAAAAGATCTGTATACGTTTAGACAGGGCCTTGAGAGGTAAGTAAATATCAGAACCAAATGTCAGGAAAAGTTGTTAAGTCATTTTGCGTAAAACCACAAAAATCAATCTCATGGTGGCACTAGAGGAAAAGTCAGGCATTTATCAAAGTTATATCATCTGAGAATCATGACTGTCTGTAAAACACTATCTTTTTATCCTGTTGAGTTCTGGATAAGGTATTTGTTGCACCAAGCCACTGAGAGGCTCAGGAAGAGCTAAGAAAGCTGAAGCAAAACAAAGACACTGTCTTATCCTACACACTGACATTTATTTATTGTTACTTACTTATTTTGAATACACACATTGATGGAACTAAAGACTGCATTTTACTGAAATCTTATTTTTTGATTTCATGTGACAAATACATTGATTGATTGAAAAAACAAATCATGGCAATCCATCCAATACAGTCATTGCTGAGATATTACCATCCACTGAGCCAATGTTACAGATTTATTCACATTGCAGTTACAGTTAGTAACGTCACTGCCAATCAAACTGAAATCAAACTGCGCCAATAACCAAATAATTAACGTTTAAACTATTAAAACACTTTTACAAATGGCATAGCAAATGGCTTTTTTTTAAAAAAAAAAGTGATACTAAATAATGTAAAACCTTTCGAATATTTAAACATGAGACTTAGTTTATCATTCCAAAGCAGAGAGGCTGTTATTAACTCTTGTTATCCTTCTTTTCTTAGTAAAACATAAAGTAGCAGCCATTTGTTCTTGTGTGTGGCCTCACATTCTGCAGATCCACGAAAAAGAGGAGGAGGAGATGAACGAGAAGAATGACAATGCCAACTGCCTCAAGGAAGAACCTCTCATCACAGCTGATCAGGTGTGTGTGTGTGTGTGTGTGTGTGTGTGTGTGTGCCCTTAAGGGAGGAAAATGGCTATGTTTGTGTGTTCAAGATCAAACAGCAGTGTGTCTGTGTCCTGTTTGATAATGGGAAAAAGAAATCAAGGTGTAACATGAGACTCGTCACAGAATGGTGCTTGGGTCCCTCTCATCTTTTACCAGCCACTTTTCACACATCATGCATTTTTGTTTTTGTTTGTTGGAATTACCATCGTCTTCTTTTAGGTATTTGAGCCTTTTTCATTCTGATTATTTCTTTTTTGTTGGTCAGCAGAGCTAAGATTACAACTATGGAGTGAACAGGTCAACAATGTAGGATGGGTCAAGGCCGAGCTGTGCTTTCAGGACAAACAGAAAAATGTTATAATTGATTCCAAACACTACAGGTAACCAGTGTAGGGAGGTCAGAGTGGTGGCAGTGTGCTCAAATTGCTCAGTTCTTGTAAGAGCCGCTGTATTTTGCACAAGCTGGAGGCAGTTCATTGATTTCTGGGGCAATCCAGCGATAACGAGTTCTGGTAATCGTGATGGTTTGAGTGCAAGGCATGTGTAAGGGTTTGTCCATTACACAGTTAAAGAGATTATCTAATCTTGGGCAATGCTTCTGGAAAAATGTATATACCATGATCAGAGCCCCGATGAACAGCAGACACAACCTTTGCATCGCTAGATGTGACATTTCTACTTTGATTTCATCTTTTATGCTTGCATACTTTTTTGGACAGGCTCTTAATCATGTCCAATAAAACTACTTGTGTCATGGAGTGCTGGACTGTTCTTATACCATGCTGGCACAGGAGTTTAGACAGATGCCTTCCCAAATCCAAGTCTGCCTCAGCTCTACACTGCTGTAGCCTGTGCAGACATCAATAATGGATCTAAGTATGATATGTACACTAATACAGGAGGCTTCTGGCATTTTAGTGGCCACACTCTACTGACAAATGGACGGTTATGGATGTGTGTGTACTTACCCCTGACTCCTCATCTCTTTCCTGTCCATTCACCTGTCTCCCTGTATCCTTCCATTTCACTCTATCTCTTCAAGGTCATTGAGGAGATAGTTGAGATGATGGAGAACTCTCCAGATCCCGGCGAAACTGAGGAGGAGGATGAAGAGGAGGGCAGCCACTGCTCCTCCAGGACCAACCCCTCCCTGCTGGAGGAGATCAGGCAGCTGTCACAAGCCTCCAACAACAACTGCTCCTATGAAGGTAAAACTGAAAACAAACCATGTTGCGTTTTTTTTTTAATGAATGAAACTTTCTAACTGACACTGGGGCAGCAGTTGTTAGATAAATTTGTTAACTGCTCCTGGTCAGGATGTTCTCAGCTGGTCTGGGATGTGAACAGGCTTCAGTGCTGTCAAAGATTGTTCCTTGTAGATTTGCCTGGCCAAGAAACTACTTGGATTGGCAGCAGGGTGATCGGTCTTTCTAATGGCAGTATCCTTTAGGTGGCATTTAATGTTTCTCTTTTAAGCATGCTGCACGACATCAATAAAATACCAAACGGCGAGACCATCCTCAAATGAGTTCTTGCCATAGGCTGGGCATAAATATCATCATCTCTATTTATAGGAGAGCCAACAGGAAGGCCAGTTTTGATGAGTGCATGGACACCATGGTCAAAGACAAACCTGTACACATTGCAATATATACAGTATATCCATTGTATGTAACAAGTTCTCCCATATTCAGTCTTCAGATCTTCTTTTTGGGTTGAGAATGGAGAGATATATATCGTACTCATGTTCTCTGCAGCCAGCCAAGTCACCAGTACTCCCCCTCAACATGTCAGGTTTTGATGTAGTAATCCACATGGTTACACACACTTGTCTTTATCATTTCATCAGGTCTGTAGGTGAGAGTTCAAGTGAACAAGGTGTTTTCTGCCATAAGGTGTCCTGTCACTGAACATATCGGAGATTTATGTGGAGCCTCTGTCTGAGTTGCATTCATTTGTCCTTGCTGCTGTGGGAATGGGAGCTGAACGCATGTGAGAGAAAGCATCTTTTGGGTTCTCACAGACTTGTGAATTATTGATTTGTCCAATTTTTTTGGTGTGTAACATCATTGTTAGTGTTTAGTGTTTTACACTTACTTACATAATAGGTATGTACTGTTGCTTATACGTGAATTTTTAGCTTTTACTCCAATATGTTAAAACCCTTCCCTGAAATCCATGTTGTACTTTAGTGTATCTGTGAAGTACCTGTGGTTCTAAAAAGATCATATAGAAATAACTTGACTTAACTACTTGCTTGATGATAAAATGAGCTGCGGGGTAACTGAATCTCTTCAGAGGGAAAGGACAGCATTGTTTTTTACTCTTACACATGTTTGGCTTGTCTTTTTGGTATGTAATAATGTTTTTAAGTCCGATAGCTGGATAGATAAATCATCAGCAACATTGTAGAGGAGCAATGATTGTATGATCAAATTGTCCATGTACTTTATACTCTGTACTGTTAATGAACCATAATTGTAACTTAATTTTATCATAGAGTTTGGAATAGGGCCAGAAACATGCAGCAAAACTGTCATTACCTCACCATCACTACACTACTGAGAGGAGAGTATGTGGAGAGAAAGACAGTGAAAACAAAAACAAACAACCAATAAATCTGTGTCAAAATCAGCCAGGGAGGAGCTAGTTATCGTTTCCTCTAAGCAACCAGTGGCAACAAACAGCTCACAGAGGTTGCATGATTTACATTGTGAAGCGTTCAAGATCTTTTCAGTAAAAATATGTTTTAGGTGAAGGTAAATGAACAGGTTCTCATGATGTGTTCAGTGTAATCTTGTAAAATGCAGCTTTTGGCGAGAGACTTGAATAAATACAGCTGTTGGAAGAAGAAATTTGTTGATGTTATCACAGCACTTTAAAATAGATATTAGAAAGGGAATTATGATGTATCATATACAGTTAAAAGGCTTTTTACTTATTTTCTTAAAGATATTTTTCATGTGAAAGAAGGTTATGTTAAAGGTTGTTTCGTAAATCTGTATTATTGAATTTATGCTCATTCAAAGGTAGTGTAATGAAGGACTGAATGACTTTAAAACTATTCATTTATTTTTTATAGTGTAGATTCCTGTGTTTTTCTGGCACAAAAGAAGAATAAATAATAAAAAAAAACAACAACAAAAGAAACACCAATATAAAAACACTGGTATCAGCTATTGGAGAAATTGTTGCTAGAACTGCCACTACCTCATGGGAGGATTGAGGAGTTGCAACACAAAAAGATGTATCTTTTCTCTAATCTCTGCCTTTTACGAAAGAAACACTATGTACTTTTACCCCTTCAAGCCTCTTAAAAGCACTGAAATGAAACAATCTGTGAAGGGAAAATAACCATGTGATTGAACCGCCCACAGTTCATGTGGCAAAGATACTGCTTTCTTTCAATGGGTCACAAGCAGCAAAGAGCTGCTGGGAATCACTGATGGGGAAATAAAAGCCAAAACGGGATGGCTGATAAAATCTCTCTTTTTTGTAAAATAATAATATTGCCACAATGTGACAGAGACCAAACAATGTTACAAGAAAGACTAACAATAAGATTTAACTCTCAATTTTGCTCTTTTGCTCAAAGTGAACCATTTACAGTAAATTTTAGCTCTGAGTTTGACCATGTTTTAGCATTATGTCTGAACCTATGGGTAAGAAAAACTCCTGCACAAGATAAAACCCAACTATTCCTTCCAACTTCTTCTCTGCAGGCCTGAGCCTTATGCCCAGCGCAGCACTCATTGAACTGCTGCACAGGGTGGAGGCCGCCATCCGTGACTACTCAGAGGAGCTGGTGAGCCAGCTTGCTCGGCGTGAGGAGCTGGAGTTTGAGAAAGAAGTAAAGAACACGTTCATCACGGCCCTGATGGAGGTGCAGAACAGGCAGCGGGAGCAACGCGATGGCAGCAAACGCAGACGCCGGGACAAAGCCCTGAGCCTGCAGGGGGGAGGGATGGCACCTGTGAATACAGCCTCCACAGGCCACACGGAGAAGACAGGGAGCATGCCTGTCAAGGTGGGAAGCTTTACACACCTTTTAACTAGTTATATAATATGAATGTGTTTGTGTGTGTGTGTGTGTGTGTGTGTGTGTGTGTGTCACAACTTAGGCCCTTCTACACAAGAGTTTTGCAAATGTGTGCTGTCATCAGTATCATTACATCGGAGTTAATTACTCTGCAGTGGGATGGATTTACTAAGAAAATGGCATTGTGCAAATGTGCACTGCAGTTTTCATTGAGTTAAATTAGAAAAAGGTAAAACCACAGTGCCTGACAACTCATCCTCTTCCCCTTCCCTCCCTCTGACTCTTAGCATAATGGATCTCAGGTCCATTAGCCTCTTAAGTATCTTCCAGGAAAGATCCTAAAGACCCGTCGTCTTCAAACAGGAACAGCCCAGTCTAGTCTACTCCTGTCCAGTAACAGAGAAACAACCTAATGGATTTTCCCTCCATGCAATGCAGCAGCAGTGTTTTTAAGTGGTGACTGCTGGGTACCTGAGGCTGCATTACTAAAGTAATATAAATGTAGATGGCTTGATGACGTAGATGCGATATAAACAATAATGTTAATCTTATTTCGACATAATGTTTGTGTGAGATGCTAAAAGGTCTGTACTCTGATGAAACATACTCTCGATCATACAGTCAGCTTAATTGAGGAAATGATGATCAGTAACTTGTAATAATGTTCTGTGTGTGTATGTGTGTGTGTGTGTGTGTGTGTGTGTGTGTGTGTGTGTGTGTGTCCCGGTTGGGACCTACAGCGTTTCAGTATGGAGGGACTGTCTAACATCCTGCAGACCGGCATCAGACAGACATTTGGAAGCACAGGGAATGAGAAACAGGTAAGGTCAAGGTCAAATGTATTATTAAAGGATCAAGTGTGACATAGTTGCACTAAGCTGGAAATGAAGTTTGCTTTACAGAACATAACAGTTAAATGATGAAACTGACACTAGACATTGGACAGCAGTATTTCCAAGCAATCACTACTATGATAAAGTAAATCATGTCCATGAATTATTCAACTGAATAACTTACATGAGTCATTTTCTCATAATATAGAATTATATATACATGTATCATATCAAAATATGTGGTTGCAGTTTTATAGTAACATGTCCTTAGAAATGTAATGGCAAACATGAATTACTGAAAGTATATATGCTGCTGTGGTAGCACTATTTGATTCCAGTGAGGATACCACTCATATGTATGTTAGAGCCAGGGGCGTAAATGTAGACAGTGCAGGCAATGCAGCTTCACTGGGGGCCATTGGGTGGGGGCCCTGCAAATGATTCAGATCGACACCTTGGAACTACACCTGTGTTTATTAAAAAAAAAAACCTCACAATAAATTGAAAATGGTTCCATGATTTTATCTGATTTCATTTTGTTTTATTTTATTTTTATTTGATTCTATTTTCATTTTGGGTAAAACAGTCAGTAGCAATCTATAACAAAATTATAGGCTTATTTTACATGAACTACAAACACTGTATAAACTATACATATATATATATATATATATATATATATATATATATATATATAAACTAAGCACAAAAAGTAAGTAAATTTGTGTTTGGTAGATTATTTCTTTGCTGTAACAATGCTTCTTGTCAATAAATCTTATACTGTTGGAAAGCAGAGTATGTGGGTTTGGCCCATGAAAAATTTGCCAAATCTTCTCTGCCAATGCCAAACAGCTTTTTTTTTTGCTATTGACTCTTGTTTGGTTTTGTTTGGTGGGTTGGATGATTGAAGTCTGAAAAAACAAGACATATTGTCAATTTCACAATTTATTCATTTAACAAACAGGAGCCTCAGTAGCGTGTGGAAGAACCATACACAGCCACAACAGCCTGGCACCTCCTCCTCATGCTGGTCACCAGCCTGGCCACGCACATTCTTCAACCAGCATTTGTCCCAAGTCAGCCAACGTGGTTGTGTTGGTCACTCTGGCACGAACAGCATGCCCAGGCTGATCCCACCAGTGTTCAGTGGGGTTGAGGTCAGGACTGCTGGCAGGCCATTACATCCTCTCCACTCCCAAATTCTGGAGGTAGTCTCTGATAAACCCTGCTCTGTGGGGGTGAGCGTTGTCATCTTTGAGGATAGAGTTTGATCCCAGACTGTGGTGATATGGAAACGCCACTGGTTGCAGAATTACATCTCGATATTTCTCTGGATTGAGATTGCATCAAATGATGGCAAGCCTTGTTTTTCCAGTGAGGGAGATGCTGCCCCACACCATTACACTGCCTCCACCAAAAGACGTTACTCCATCGGTGCAGCAATCAGCAAAGCGTTCTTTGTGTCTTCTCCACACTTTGACCCTATGATCTAACTGCCGTAGGCAGAATCTGGACTTATCACTGAATATAACATTCTTCCACATGTTCAGGTTCCAATGCACGTGTTGCTGACACCAGCACACATGGGCCTGACAGTGAAGGACAGTCATGGCAGGTCTCCTGGCAGCCCTTTGAGATCGGAGATTGGCTGCGTGCAGTCTGTTCCGGATTGTCTGGGCAGAGAGGCTTCGGTCATATCGTCCTGCAAACCTTGACTGCAAATCTGTAAAAGATTGCCTACGGTTCCTAAGTGCTGACAGGATGAGGAAATGGTCTTCTTGGGTTGCCGTCTTCTTGGGACGCCCACTTCGCGGCTTGTCTTTCCCCCGTTATATGTAACTTGGCCTTCAGTTTGCAGATGGTACTAGGGCTCACTCCAAAAAATGCCACAACTTGGTTTTGCGGAACACCAGCTTGAAGTTGTCCTATCGCACGGGCCCTATCCAGATCAGTCAAACGTGGCATGCCAATTCTTGGAGCAGACACCAACTGACTACTGTAGCAGGGCCATGCTCACAGGTGCTGACAATCAGGTGCTAATCAGGCACCTAATTGTCAGCACCTGGGGGTACCAGGAGCTCAAAACAAGAGTCAATAGCAACTGCAAAAAAAGGTGATTTGGCAAATTTTTCATGGGTGCAGCCCACATACTCAGCTCTGCTCCTCATCCCACAAATGCATGATCCTTACAAATGTGGCACCATTTAAAAGTAAAATAAACAGGCTTTCCAACAGCATAAGATTTAATCTCTCTCTCTCTCTCTCTCTCTCTATCTATCTATCTATCTATCTATATATGTATATATATATATATATATATATATATATATACATATATATGTGTAGTTTTAAACCATTAATTTCTTATTTTCTTTGATATATTTGTCATTTACAGGTATACAATGATGATTGTTGGATAACATGTATGTTAATATTGTCTAATATCAAGTCTCTATTTGATCATGTGACAAGATCATACCTTCTGGTTGCTAGTTTAGGTGCAAAAATCTGTCAAGACTGACAAGCTGACCACATCTACAGGCCCAGTGAGCAGTCATTGCTTTTATACATAAAATCGGCAGTAAAAAAGGACAAGAGAGAAACAAACAGGAGGAAAAAGTAGCAAAGCTTCCTAAATTAGATTCCTGTGGCTTTTTTTATAAACAGTTGCCAGAGGTGTTTGTGTGTATGCACCTTATAACTGGTAACTAGCGTGCACTGGGGCCTGTTCTAACTACCATACGGCACTAGCTAGAACTTAAGTTGTAACTTCCTAACAGCAAGAAGGAGCTGTGCTGTATAGCAGCCAGTGCACAACCCTTTCAGGAAATGAGCTCAAGTACAGTTTCACCGGCTGCACTGCCTATATGTACGAGACTGTCCCAGTCCAATGCACAGCTGAGGTCATACACAGGGATAATCTGCCTATCTAATGTAATTTGATCTCTGTTGATAGTGTAAGCAATCTGCTATGGCACACTGCAAGAAATATTCCTTTTTTGTTCATAAAAATTACTGGCAATTGGACAAATGAAAAGCTGGCCTTTTGTGTGTCTATAAATGAAAATATATGACTGTTTTGCTTGGATCAGAAAACATTTATAACTTAACTTTAGTGATAAGTCTGTCCATTTAAAGATCTGTCAGTAAGTTTTGGAGTGATTTGAATTTTGGTGCTGGGGTTACCTTTGTGTTTACAGAGAGATTTCAGACTGTGCCTTCAACCTCTCAGTCAGTTTTACAGGGTTAATTGTTTGCAGTGTTGTTTGGGAAATAGACTTAATGACTTTATTGCTGAGGGCTAACTAAATATGAAGCAACAACAACAGCTGGTTAGCTTAGCTTAGCATAAAAACTGGAAATGGGGGGAGCACCTGGTGCTGATCCTCTAAGACTCACTGATATGCCTTTTCTACCAACATGGAACTGGTTTCATTCTGGTTCCCACACCTACTTTTGAACCGTTTAGAACATTTCGACCAAAAGTAAATTGGTTTAGAGCCCAGAAAGTTAGTTCTCAACTGGACCAAAAAAATAACAGGTTTTGACCTGAAGCTTCCCCCGGACTGCTTATAAAATGCACTTTATTCGATCAAAGCACTTTATTCCATCGACACACTTTAAATAGCACTTTATGGCATTACTGCTAACTTTGCACTTTACTTCCATGTATGATTGTTTGTCTGTTTGTGAACTATTCTTACTGTTTGTTTTAATTACTGTTTTTGTTTTTTAATTGTCTGTGACCTGCCAAGGGACAACAGATGTAAATTAGCAGTTCTGGCATATTTACAGATGTATTTATACTGATGTTCATCAATATGCATTGTCCCTTCCAAATAAACACTTAAATTAAATAAATAAATAAAGTGCGAATCGTGACAGCAAAGAGAGGATGGGGAAGGGAACAATGGAGAGGTCAAAGGAGAAATTGACAGACAGAAGCAAGTTTGCAGTGGTTTCATTAATTGTTGGTTCATGCTTAAAATTGGGGTAAAAACAAATATCTGTATTAACAGAAAATAAGTTTGCAGGTAACAATGAATACGCAGTTTTGCTTCTACTGTTTACTTCTGCTGTGCATTGTGCAACAGCCTCTGTTGATGACACACCTGTGATTACAACAAGGAAATGATAAAAGATAATTTCCTTGGATTACAATGGTTCTGCTCAACACTGGTGGAAACACAAGCTGGTTTGCTAGACAGCACCAGGGGTCCGAGAATCCTGAGCTCATATACACAGTTCAGAGGTAGGCTTTCTAAAGATGACTAACCTCAGAAAAGAAATGATAATGAACTGAGGCTAGAGCGAAGTTAAACTAAACATAGCAGGGTTCCAGATTTATGTTTAACAGAAAGATATGAGAGTGGTGTCAATCTTTCCATCTAACTCTTGGCAAGTGCTCTATTGACATCTGTGAACACTGAACCTGTCTGTTTTCAGTATCTAAACACAGTTATTCCATATGAGAAGAAAGGCACCCCTCCATCTGTTGATGACCTGCAGATGCTCACGAAGAGTAAGTATACTTGTCCAGAACATTTGTATCAAAGGTACATAATAAGTACTGGCTGGATAAAAGTGTATAACCAGAGTTGATTCACTATTCATTTTTGTGATGTAGTTCTTTTTGCCATGAAGGAGGACAGTGAGAAGGTGCCTACACTGCTAACTGACTACATTTTGAAAGGTAAATACAACAACGTTAGTTATAAAGTTGAGGTGGGAGGAAATCTGTAAAGGGCAAAATTTGAATATATACCTTCCTCCTGCTGCTCCCCCCTCTGCTTTAAGTCCCTATCACCAGATGAACATGGGCATATGCATACACTTCATACAGTAGCCTAACCCAGTGTTTCCCAAACACTGATTTATTTAAAGTAAAATTACAGTGTGTTCTCTGATTTAAAGATTGTCTAGTAAATTCAGTTATTGCCAAATTGAACTTTCTCACTTTGCTACAAGAATCACTACATCAAAGTAACTTCATTATATCTCTCATAGGGGCTTAACATTATTATGCACTGTTTTTCCTCTCTAGTGTTGTGTCCTACCTAAAGCGTCGTCAGGCCAGAGGCCACAGTGTGATGGAGAATTCTTCCCCGAGGGCTTTTCTAATCCTCCTCGCCTCTGGCCCAAGCTGCATGACCTTCCATCTTTTACCATTATCAACCATGGATCCTCACCATCAACATTATTGTATTCACCTCAACTATGACTACTGCCTTTCGCTGAGCTCACCTTCTCCCTTCCTGCACATTAAGCTCAGGCTAGACCCCAAATGGCCGCCGTCTGAATAGTTAAACAAGTGGGACAGCCTATTCCACATTTAAAGGACTTCACTAATGGAGCATGACATGCTTTTAAATATCACAACACCACTTTGGTACAGGGATACAACTTTATGGTTGCTTTCTTTTCCTTATTTTTTACAGTTTCTTTTTCTTTTCTTTGTTCCCTTTAACAAAATCTCAATGTTGCCAACTTTTGACACTTATTCATAAACTGACCTCTTAACCACTGGGTCCTGTTGATTGTTGTATTTTTTTGATTCATAGGAACTACACTGTAAAATAAGTGAAATGCCATACTGCATCCACATGTGATCATCTCCCTGTATTGGTTCAGATGGAAAGAGTGATTAATTTGAATACAAAAGCCATGCACCTTTTTCTGCCAACTTAGTACTGTAGCTCCATTTGAATGACAAGAAACACACGACTATTACGGGTGCAGTGCAGTGCATTACAATGTTTGGTTTTTTTTGCTTCACTATCTGAATATCCAGTGCTCTTCTGACTTTTTTGAAATTTCTTTCCATTTATATCTAAATATTTGATATAAACTCTGTTGCTGATTTTCTACTTTTATTTACTGTGTCATCAGAGCGAAAGGCTTCTGTTCATTCCACCCTGTTCAGCCATGTGGAGGTGTATCACTGAGTTGTCCTTGGATATATCATCCCGTGATGAGATGAGCTCATTTCAATAAAGGCGTGCATATTTGCATATTAGCATATTTATGACTTCCTTTGCGCCATGTAGGTGAATGTTACATCGCTAATCGCAAATTCTAATAAACATTCTACCCTAGAGTTGACTGCGTCTGCTTCTTTCTGTCTTAACCTTTTGAGTTTAGCTGGTGACATGATCAATGCTGATTAGCTGGTGTAAGAAGACCAGCCACAGCAGGTTGGGTTACTTTGACTTCATGATGGTTTTTTTGTTTGTTTGGTTCTTTTTTTTTTGTTTATGCCCCCGCGCCCATGGTAGCCATGGTCCATGTCCATCCTTCCTAATGTGAACACAATATTTCAAGAGAGCCTTTAGGAAATATTTTCAAATTTGGCACAAACGTCCACTTGGATTCAACAATACAGTTTATTCATTAGATTTTGGTAGTCATAGGTCAAAGGTCAAGGTCACTGTGACCTTGCATCTGTCTAATTTTTGTGAAAGCAATGTCTCAAGAACACAAGGGATTTTTTTTTAAAATTTGGCACAAACGTTTACTTGGACTCTCTTACTTGCACGATGAATTGCTTAGATTGTCATTGTCAAAGATCAAGATCATTGTGACCTTGCATCCATCTCAACTTCATGAGTGCAATATTTCCTTGAGGGAATGTCTTCAAATTTCACACAAATTTGGCGGTATTTCAAGCATTTTTTGGATGATTCAGGTCAGAGATGCTCAACTTGATTGCCCAGCGGCCACTTTTGTAAAATGACAGGTGGCCAGCGGCCAGTCGCAGCAGGCCAGCACAGGTCAGGTATACACAAGGGTAGGGGCCCCGGCCCTTTTTCTTTTTTTTGATAGTATAAAGAAGTCCTATTTTGATGTTTTTATACCCTTTGGCAACTAGTTTACATTCAAAGTACATGATAATAATAATAATAATAATAATGATACATTTTCATTGCCCAGTCTTAGTGCAACAATGTCCCATATGAGTATAAAAAATGACGTGATGTCACTAAATCCTGCTGATATTCCCAGGTGATTTAAGGTTATTAAAAAGAAACTGTCTTCTCTCAGCAGTGAATTTCGAATATCACAGCGAAGGAACAATAAGCAGAACAGGTTTGAGTGGAGGGGGACTGAAGTCTTTCTTTTCTTGTTTCTCTTTTGTGTGAAACTTCAGGAACCAGCTACTGTAACAAGGATCACATTGTCTGTACTCTGCAATGCATAAGAATTACATTTGCATGGCTACATGTTATTCTGTCAGATAACTGAGTTCATTTTACACTTCATGAAATGCTCTGTCCTGACATAAATAGCAAGTATGGATCATTACTGGTTACAGGAATATCTATTCCTACACAGATTGTATGGTTTCTGTGTGTTGATGAAACTTACAGTACTGTCTCTCAAACCTGATTGGTCAGATCCATTCATGTTGACACTGTCCTGAAGCTTACTGTCCTCAGCAGGACAGGACCAGAACCACTCAGTCAGGTTCAGGTTTGGACCAGATGTCCCTGTGTCCATTATTGCCACAGTGAGTTTTAGTACATCATAAAAAACACTGACCAGAGCCATTACTGTACGTCATAATACATCTAACAAGTAGCCCAACTGCACAAGTTGCCTTGAGGCAACAAATGGAAAATCACAATTTAAAAATAAATATAATACATGAAACATATCTTTAAACCATCAATGATGCTTCCTAAAAGTGATTTGCATGCCTGTCCTTTTCCCAGCAAGATATCTTGATTTAAACTGTCAGATTTGTTTTACCCCTTTGGCACTTTGCCACATGTGCCTCTGTTTCTTGAAATGCAACATTTCACAAACTTCATTCATACTTCACATAATGTTATTAAAATGTTTATCAGTAGGAGGGTTTCAAGGACTCTTTGTTGCCTCAGGACAGTGACATACAAAAGAGGGGGCAGCTGTGGCTCAGGAGGTAGAGCAGGTTGTCCACCAACCACGAGACTGGAGGCTCGGTCCCCAGCCCCCCCAGTCCACATGCTGAAGCATCCCTGCAAGATACCGAACACCCTGAATGGTAGCCTCAGCCACCAGTGTGTGAATGGGTGAATGTGAGATGTAGTGTGAAAGCTCTTTGAGTGATTGGAAGATTAGAAAAGCACTTTACAGGACGCAGTCTATTTAGGTTTAACATTTAGATAATAGGGTGTCCATCAGGAATTTTCTTCTCCAACTTCTCTAGTGTTTCCCAGATAGTCCATTTGCTGCCCTCTGGTGGTTCACTTCAAATCTCAGGATGACTTCTGGAAATGTGCAATAAATACTGAGGTATACTTGACCAAATACATAAACTACTGTTAGAATGAGGATAGTTACTAAAAAATATAAACTATGGTAACAATTTAAATAGTCTGTCTACAGGTAGTTTGTCAAGTATGTGTACACACACATACACAACAGTTTATTGGTAATATTCAACAAATCCAGTAGACACATCAAAACAGTTGTGTCTGCAGATGTTAAAATTTATGTCACAATTCATTACATATTCTCTAGTTGAACTATTCACTCAACCTATGCAGCATAGGTTGAGTGAATAATTCAACTAAATTATTCTGAGAATATTACAAGTTACAAATATTCAAATATACAAATATACACGGGATATATGAACAGGTGATTTTTATTACATCTCCCAGCTGTACTGGCTCATGATGGCCAGTGGAGGGCAGATGATGGTATAAAGGCACTGCAGCTGGTTTCTGATTAATAGACAGAGGTTTACACTCGAAAAGTTATATTTCTGATGCAACCCATCCTTCTTAACTGTAAATCAAAGTTTCATTTTCTAAATGCAAATGGAATCATATGGGTTCATTCAAGTTGGATAAAAATAAGATCTCAGGTTAGAATCGGCTTTTGAATGTAGTCAGTCCACCTTAATGCTGTAAGCCTGCCTATTATATTTTAAATAATGGCCATTTTAGAAGCTTTGGGGAAAAATACACACTGATCACAACATAGCTGATCATTTCTTCTTTAATTGAAAATTTCATACAAAGCATTTTCCATGAACATAAATATGGAGGATACAAGTGCACACTGCACATCCATGTCCATAGTTTGGACCTACTGTAGACATGAGCACAGGTTTTTCCACCAGTCTGTCCACAGCAGTTATACAATCCATCACTGACATTTACTATTTATAAACTCTGCTTGTGTGCTCTGATACATCACTGTATAAAAATAAAGGCTTGTCTTGAATACATTTTAATGTTCACAATGTACACTTTTTCAATGACCCATTCACAAGTTCAAAAGTATCACTGTAGCTGTAAAGACTAAGTTCTACTCATCAAAATGATTTGCTCATCACTTCCCCCTTCCCTCATCAACTCTTTTCATTTTGCTTTAATATTCTAAAAACAATACAAACCTCAGCAAAACTACCAGACATTCAACTCCCACTGTCCTGTCGAGTTTGTGTCAAAGAGATGTCAATTTTCAGAAATGCTCTGTAAAGCATGCTCTCATGTTTCAAATGATTCATTTGGGAATGTTCTAACATCCTGTGCACAATCATTGCTCCAGTGTAAAGACAATACAGCACAATAGATATTATGATCATTATACATTTATCTGTTTTTCCTTTTTTCCCCAAAATCCTAATAATGTGTGAATTGATAGTGGCCAGAGAAAGAAAGACACAAGCCACAATTAGATTTCAATGCTTGTTAAAAACTGATTTGACACCAAAGTTTATGTTATGTTCCTGATCCATTTAGCCATTTCGATACATTCTGACTTTGCAATATTATGTTTTAAATGTAATTTTTATTTATTTACTTTTTTTAACAATGTCAGAATTTCAATAATCACTCAGTGGAGCAGTTTTTCAGAGAATTGGTCCTCCGTGTCATCTGCTGCAGTGGTCCCCAACCTTTTTCCTTAAGGGACCCCTTCTCTATCATTCCATTAACTGACCACCTCTGATTAAGTAACATATTTTATGGATATTTCATATTATATTCATTGCATAACAATAACAGTACAGAACAACCTAGAAAATGTACAATAACCCAAACAGTAAACGCAATAACTGAAGGAAGGAAACAGGTGGTAAGGGTGTTCTTAGCAGATCATTTCATGCGAATTTTGCACAGATGAGTTTTCTTGATATTTTAGGAACTTTATTATAAGATTCTCTGTCTGTATTATGTTTATCAGTTACACTTACAAGGCTTCTTTTTGACTGACAAATTCAGTGTTTTCTTCCCCCTGACACTTGGCCATTGTTCTGTTAGCTCTATGATTGTTTTGACTGCAGGAGAGGGCTGTTTAGCAGACAGGGAGGGCTCTGTGAATAGAGCCTCTGTTCAGGTTTTCACTGTGCTCTTATTCTGTCAGGTTTTTTTAAGTTTATATCTTGAATAATAATCTAAACTTTGAAAATAATTTTGTTTAGTTTTCTTGAAAGAAATGAAGTGCTGAGATATAGGTCTACTGTACATTTTTAGGAATAAGTTTTCCTATACCCCTTAAAATCAAGGGCCATTTGACCCCTCGTGAAGCTTTGGCGACACCCTGTGGGAGTCAGGGCCCCAGAGCTACAGCTTTTCTTAATCATAATTACTGACTGAACAAAAATAACAGGAGCATAATACAGGAATTGTGTTTTATTCAAAATATGCACAGAACCGAGCCTTTGAGGTTTGCCTGATATCAGACAGTAACACTTGGTTTTTATCTTTAGTCTGACACTGCGTCCTCTCTAGTTGATTTTTGTGGTGGACAGGGATTCGATTTTCCCGAATCAATCACTAAAACAAAGTGTCCACCCGAATCTAACATTATTTAAGTCCACACCAATGTGTAGCCATGCAAACATACTTGTTTTGCTGGGGTTTATAGAGTGGAGCGCAGCGAAGTAAAACAAACAACGTTGTCAGGTGATATTAATAAGACATGATGGTTGAGAACAGCCTGCATCTATCTTGTGTATAGGACTCGCCACTGCTGTTAATACTCCTCATTGGTTCTTGTGCACCACTTGACAACAACCTGACAGCAGTGTCAGTCTGATTGGCTAATTGCTAGTCCCTCTGCAGCGCTCATAATTCGTTTTTCCAGATTAAACCGGTAATTCAGTGCAGGTCTGGACCCAGGCAACTCTAAGCCAAAATTCAGTGCAGTATTTAACACAGTATGTGGGTTGCTTTAAATGTCCTAAATAACGCCCCTAACTTTAAGGAGAAACACTTTATCTTCTCAATCTTCTCTACCAGGAAATGATAGCAGAGCACAAACAGGGCACCTGCTAAAGTCTTATACCCGTTTTCAGCCAAAATTAGCTTGTGTATGTGGGTTTTTAAACACGGGTAAACCCACTAAAAATAGGATATAGACTCCTTTTCCACTGCCAGCAGACCAGAGCTGTGTACACGGCTCTGCAGCAGGCAAGTATGCCTTTCTGTTTTTTTCTTCCACTGGTGTGTCTCATTTGACAGGCCAGAGAAGGTTAGAAAACAGTAGAAATCAACTGTTACAGTGGTTACTTCTTTTTGTATATATCTAACTTACTCAGTCTATCTTTCAAACTGGGTGCAGACTAATTTGGAATGATGTTTAGCGCGTTCACCCCGGTGTTGTGTTTATATCAATGCAGATCAGAGCTGGAGCTGATAAATACCTGTGACTACCCAGATGAGAATGCTATTTGTAACCTTTCCAATTACATAGAAAAGCCAGATGTTAACAGGTGTTAGTGTTTGTGCATTGAAAAAGGGTTATAAAAACAAATTTACAATGTTTTTGATTTAGAGAAATTTGAGAAATGATATCAGCTTCCTGTTACCATAATGTGACAATGTCAAGCAAATGTGAAAGAAAGTTTGTTTAAAAATGCTTTCAGCAGGACAAAAAAATGCTTCAGTGTCATGTTGATTTAAATAAGCAAATAAACATATAAAGAATAAACATATAAAAAGAACAGGTTGAAATAATGAAGCCTTACATATTGTTTCTTTGGTTCAGTATCCAGTGTTGAAGGAAAACATATAACCCGTATTATATGTTCCATACAGACTGTGGCCAACAATATGTATGTCGCACATTTATCAGAAAATAAATATCATATTTACAACTTCAATTCTGTAGCCAACTTTAAATGATTACTGTTAAAGTGTCGACTCATGTTTTAGCAAAGTCACCACACTGCAGTTGTGAATAGTGCTCAGTATTACAAGAAGCTTTTGCTAATCTGTGTTTAAAGAATTGAGTCTAAGAGCATTTAAAAAACTGAACCACCAACAGAAGTAAAGCCAAAAAAAAGGATTAGGATACTTTGCAATGCCAAACTTAATCACATGTATAATGTTGTTTCATCTGTCTTTCCACAAGAACGCTACAGAAATATGCTCATTAATACATAGATCTGTATATATTACACCCAGTTCTCACTAACTTCACTTTGAGCTCCTCTGAACAGTACTGATATATTGTGCTTAAACCTATTTTGGTCTAGATAAAACCTTTTTTTGGTATTTTTTAAGTAAAGATGATGGAAGTACAGCTGACCTGCATAACCCTCTTCTTATTCCATCTGTATGGTCATCTATGACTCCTGCACACACATGACAGCCCCCACTGATGATCCATTTGCTGTTCACTTTGAGGAATTAGTGCGGCTGGAGGGAAAAAATATATATATATATATATATATATGATACGACATTAAAAAGCTACTTTTGAAAATAATAAAATACAACAAATAAAGTACAATATTAAAAATGCATTGATAATGTAGAAAAGAGCATACTGGACAAGAATGTATGAAAATCATATCAGTACATAGTTTGCAATGTGTACAGTGCATACAGAGTATAAAAGACTTGAGTATACTTAATGCAAGTAACAGTCTGTGTCTGAAAGTCTTGCCATGAAATCTTCTCGGCGCAAGCAAGCGTCAATAAGTGAATCTGACCTTTTCGTCTACTGTAATTTTTTGCTAAATAGAAGTTAAAGCGTTCCCTTTAAAAAAAATCAGCAGCTGACCCTTCCTAAGAGTGTAAAGGGACAGTATTCCACTGTTTCGGTAGACAGCACTGTTTTGCCAGCATTAGACCAGAGACCCGGCCTGGTTCTGTGCAGGCACCATTATGGGCACACCTCCCATGCGGGTGATGTTGGAGGCTGTGACTGTGGAGGTGGGCAGCGGTGGCGGGGAGGGAGCAGCCTGGAACTGCAGCTGAGGCTGGCCGTAGGTCTGCGGCAGCACCTGAGCCTGGGGCAGCTGGGTGTAACGCTCTGGTCTGGGAAGGGAACTCCCGTTGGTGCTGGCCTCAGAGGAGATGGTCTGTCCTCGTGGCAGGGTGGTATCGTTGTTGTAGCTGTAGTGGGTTGGAGTGGAGGCTCCATGTTGGCGGGATGGGCGGTAGCCGGCCATGCTGCCAGTGGCGGTAATTATGGAGGCAGTGTCCGAAGGGGGGCGCTGGGGGTACTGCTGCAGGTGGTGGTGGTTGTTGTTGTGGTGGTGTGAGGGCTCTTTATGGTGTGGGCTAGAGGCGATGGAGGACAGGGTGCCGTTCTTGGAGATGATGTCTGAACCCATGCCGCTTTTAGCCCAGGACACACGCTTGGGAGCCTGAGCGTCCTCCCTGGACACAGACAGGACGCAGTCAGGTTACCGTTTACAGCACACACAACATCAAGCCACATTTTGTAACATTTGAAAGAAAAAGAACCGATTAGTCCATTGACAGAAAAATAAACTAGCTACTGTTTTGATAATCAAATAACAATAATTGTGGTAATTTCATCAAAAATACCAGACATTTGCTGCCTCCACCTTCTACAGTGTAGTTTTAGACTGCAAGACATCTGAAAGTGTCACCTTAAACATTTTTCTAGTTTCTGACATTTTAAAGACAAAAAATTGCTTAATTGAGAAAACAGTCACCAAATTAATTAAAATAATCATATTTTGTTGCAGCCCTAAAGTGGGGTGACATATAGTCAACCAATAAGTCCTGACATCATTTCCTCTTTAAATATTACTCTTTTCTTTTTCTTGTACAATATTTTTGTTATTTTGTCTTTCTGTAAAACGTGCAAATGCAACAAGTGCATGCTGTTAAACCAGAGTTCATTTTTATTGAACACTACCTATGTACTGTAAAACTTTAATTAGTACCCCGGGCTATTATTGCTTAAATCACTGAACTCAACAGATGTATATTTGGGGCAGGTCTCCATATGGGAGAGGCCTTTAGTTCCTTTACACAAAACTTTTACTCAGCAAAGATGAAAAATACAATGAAATTGTTTATTTAAACCAGTATGAATATTACTTGTATAAAAATTAGGCTTTGAATAACATATCAATTATGAATCATCATTTGATTTTGCACCAAGTGACAGTGCATCAGAGAGAGAGACAGTTATGACACTCATTTTACAGCACCTGGCATATCAACACAACACCACTTTATCCTGTTAAAACAATATTCACAACTTTGATTACATTTTTATGAAAACCGTTTTGATAGAATATGAAGGAATTTCAATAACTTGTTAGGTAATGGAGGAATGGACACATATTCTGATTATATGACTGCTTCAGACATAGGAGTCACCACTTTTTTTAATCTCTCGTGTTCACCAGGCTGGTAAATCTCAATGAATTACTGAATTCTTTGGTCCTCATACTGTAGTTTCAGCAAAACAAACTGAATGATTGAGCTGTGGAGAATCTAACTGAGCTAACAATGTGTAGCATCTCCATATTGACAAAAGCTTAAACATTTATATTTGTATGTGTGCTTGAAGCAGCCAACTAACGTTAGTTTCAGCATCCAAAGAACTTCTATAAAAATGAACTGCTTGGCAACCAGACCAGGTGTCTAATTGAGACAGGCTTATTAGCCACCGTTTAATTAAAGGCTTATCACTGAAGTTTTACAGTACTTTATAGTTGATGTAAGAAGCATCAAGACAAAGGATTTTTCTTGTGATTCAACAGTTCAGGCACCACAGGAAACATTTTTAATCACTTCATATAAACCTGGCAGCCTTTATAACTGTTTTTGAGCCTTCCATCGTATGAAATGTGTTTTTAAGATAAAATATTGTGATAAAGGCTATTGGGAGGTAAGTTGCATGAACTCACTTGATTTCATTGGCCATGTCGTCCTCATTGTCTCTCCGCCTCTTAAACTGGTAAAAGAGGCAGATGAGGAGGAGGACAAGGAAGGCGCAGGCGAGCAATGAGCCCACAACGGCTCCAACAATCATCCCCACTTTAGTGGCTACAGGAAGAATCACAGAACAAACAATGAGTACATGTCTCCCAAGCACATATGTTTACAAAGAATACATATTGTTTCTGGGAATGTTTCTTTCTCTTAAAGAAATGTCTCAAATGAGTAAGTAAGACAGGAATTGTCACATTATAAGTATGTAAACACTAATGAACACGTCATTTCCTCGTATCATTTCCTGATGCTATGCATATAATGATTGCATGTGTTGTTGTGTGCTACGTACAGGAGACGATATCCAGGTTGACGACGCAGCTCTCTGACCCAGCTGAGTTGCTGGCCATGCACACATACTTCCCTGACATGTTGCTGCTCAGGTTGCTCAGCTTCAGAGTGCCAGTCTTCTCATCTAAAACAGCATTGAACATGGAGGATTAGAGTCAAGCATGCATGCATACACATTTATACACGTGTATTTGCACGCACATGGCAGCATAGAATCAGACTGCACTGGAGAGGAATCCATTGCTTTGGCACAGTTATGAATATGCTTAATTTGAGAATTTATTCTATTGTGCTCTTTGGATGATAATTCATTTTTATTTCTTATTTGCCTTGATATATACACCTATATATCCAACAGCCTTTGCACATGACAACAAACTTAAATACATCCTTCGAAAATGACAATGCCAAAGATATTTCTTGAGCACAGCAGGAGATGTGTTATAATACTAAGCTGCTAATAAGTACTGAAACATAAAATTTGGTTTGGGGAAATAAATGTATTCACTCTCCTAAAGAGAGGGTTGGATCAGCTAAGAAGATTGATATCCCTGTCATATTTTCCCCTTTAATCTGAAGCTACAGTATAGCCAGCAGGTTGTTAGCTTGGCTTAGCATTAAGATAGGACACAGCCAGCATGCTTCTGTCCAAACGTAGATATACGCTTACTGAACTCTCAGCAAGAACACAAAAGGAAGAAAACAAGCTTCTTTCCCCCAAAAGTTGACCTTTACCTTTAAAATTAACCATGCCCTTTAAGAGATGAATGGAAGGAATCAGAAAAAGAGAATCTCCTACTGTAACAGAACCACCATCACCACGCCATCTAAAATACAATACTGGGATTTTGTAAGCTTCCAAAAATGCAATGCCACATGAATAATTTAAAAAAATGTATGTTGGTCAATAAATGCAAATTTGAAGTCAAAAGTACACATGTAATGGTTCACAAAATTTGCTGTTTGATTTTGTACGATACACTGGTGTCACGGTACGGTACGTTTTCAATACAGCGAAAATGTAGAAATGCCAGAGAAATGTCCTTTTTTAAAAATGTTATTTTAATTCATTTATTTATTAAAACTAACATTAAAAAATTATATTATTTGACTTGGAACAATGATGGAGCTATACTTGAGTGACCCATCTTCTAAAGTGTCACAGAACATAAATGACTACAGCTTCTAATAAAAAATTAAATTCAGTATTGTATCAGTATCTTTACTATATAATGACAAAAACTCTGTCTGTGTGTGTGCCTGTGTGTCTGTTCCACGTTTATCTCCTCACTGACTTGGTCAATCCATGTGAAATTTGGCACAGTGGTAGAGGGTGATGGGAGGATGCAAATGAAGCAATATTACATCAATTGGCCAAAGGGGGGAGCTATAGCAACTGACTGAAATTGCAAAGTTTGAATGGGCATATCTCATGCCCCGTATGTCGTAGAGACATGAAACTTTGCACAGAGATGCCTCTCCTCATGAGGAACAAATTTGCCTCAAGAACCCATAACTTCCGGTTATATAGATTTTCCGCCATTATGAATTTTTTGAAAAACACTTAAAATCGATCTCTTCCTAGGAAGTTTGACCGATCTGCATGAAACTCGGTGAACATAATCTAGGGACCAATATCTAAAGTTCCCTCTTGGCAAAAGTTGGAAAACTTACTAAAACTGAGCTTCTATAAGGCAATGTTCTTGTTCTTGGCCCCAAACAACTCAGAGACTCTTTATCTGATGACATAGTTTCTCTAGATGGCATTGCTCTGGCCTCTACCACTACCGTAAGAAACCTCGGAGTAACATTTGATCAAGATTTGTCTTTTAATTCTCATTTAAAACAAACCTCACAGACTGCATTTTTTCATCTGCGTAATATTTTCAACTGCGTAAAATTAGGCCTATCCTGACCCGAAAAGATGCAGAAAAATTGGTCCACGCTTTTGTTACCTCTAGGCTGGATTACTGTAACTCTCTATTATCAGGTAGCTCTATTAAGTCTTTAAAAACTCTCCAGCTAATTCAGAATGCAGCAGCACGTGTACTAACAGGAACTAAGAAACAAGATCATATTTCTCCTGTTTTAGCTTCACTGCACTGGCTCCCTGCGTAACGCAACAAAAGCCTCATACCGAAGAGTTCATTACGAATATGTGTAGTCAGCATCTTTATGAAGAAAAAATAAGGAAACTCTTCATAATAAACATGTTTATTGAATCTATTAATCTCGGTTTATCAAGTGAAATAAAAATATATTTCAAGGATTTAGTTTGGCAGACATGATATTCATAAAATATCACACCAGATGACTGTCCCCCTAAAACCTAAAGTCTCTGCATTATTGTACAAGTGTTGATATCAATATATTTAAATATTACAAAAAATATGACATTCAGTTAATTTTATGCATTGGAGCATTTTGTCTGAAAACTGCACCCTTTTTGCTCACTGGTACACTAAGGAGTAAGGAGTAAGTGTAATTTGTGATAACACTAAAAAAATATAACCAATGTTGATTTGCTACAAATATATTTATCTAATATCAATTTAATACTTGAAAGTTGAAGTTCAAGGTGACAGATTTCTATAGGTAGCCAAGACAACTGCCTGATAAAGGTTCAAACTGAGTTTTTGTCATACTGAATAACAGTTTTGTCATAAAGGGTAACTGTTATTTTCAGTTACACCATAATGTCATCTGTTATCCTGGATGACATTTTGTCTGGTGTTGTCTCATTTAAAATGCTTAAAACACATATTTTGAAAGTAAGATTTTGGTTATAAGTAAATAGCACCTTCATAAAGGCAAATAAATAAAATTAAGAATTACATTTTTGGTCAACTTGAAAACCTAGGCCAGTATTCTTCACTGGGCCACACAGCAACTCTACACCCAGGGCCTTCATCACATTAAAAAGGCTTTGGCCTCAAATTTGTAAGTCCCAAAGTTACAAAAACAAAAAACAACAGAAATAATGAATATTTTATACAAGTTGGTAGGATACTCTACCGACATTACTGTAGCTGAACACTCCAGTAACAGGAGCAGGTATGTAAATGTTGCTGCAGAGTGAAAAATTATGACCAGGTAGTGTGCTGGATCCACTCACTGAGCATAGGTGAGAAGAAGACCTCCGAGGTGGGGCTGGTTTTCTTCCACCTGTACAGAGGAATGGGCTTCCCAGAGCTGGATGTGCAGCTCAGAGTCACATTTCCCTTCAGCACTGCCTTCCCTGACACAGAGCACTTAGGAACAGCAGGAGGGACTGACATGAGAGGATCAGACAATATTTACTTTGTTAGATTATACAACATGATGTATGTCTTTCAATCAGTCAAGTTTACAAGAAGTATAGGAGTATAACTATAGTGCAGGAGAGGTGAAGCACATTTTCATGTCTTGTCAAGCAGGATCTGGTACTTACCCTTCACATCCAGGGTGAGCTGAGCAGTGAGGCCAGGATTATCAGGCCTGATGACCTGGCAAAAGTAGAGTCCTGAGTCAGACTCCTGGGTGTTGTTGATGTACAATGACACGTCCCGTGAGGGCATGCTAGTGAAGAAACCAACGCGGCCCTTAAACTGGGCGCTGCCTACACTCATGGAGCCTTTGGTGTAGGAGATGATCTGGAGAAGAGAACAGAGAGCCAACACCAGACTTAAAGAAACAGGAAATAAAAGCCTTGTGAGTACGCAGTTTGGGAACAAGTATTTGTGCACAACAGAGGAACCCGTTTCATTGACATCCATGTCAATATGATTGCATTTGGGGGTTATCTTGGGTCAAAAGAATTAGAAGGACTTTTTAATCCTAACATCTCCTGCCCAGAAATTTGTGACTGGCTTTTTCAAACATTTGGTTGAATGCATTACAGAGTAAACTGAGTTACATGGAACACAATTTGTACTCCACTGATAAAATCTTCTTATAGAGTCATGTGGTGCACCTCTGTGGCCCCTTTCAATCATTTCAACCCTAACTGCAACCCTTGCTGTGCTAGCACACATAACACTGTTCAGAGAAAAAATCCAAACTAGTGTGATTTCTGAATTTGCATTTACCCATTCTTGAGAACTGTGACCAATCTTGTCCTTACAAAAAAAAAAAGCCTCAAAATTCTAACATATCAACACACTAATACTGTTTTTGGGGTGAAATATTATTTTTAAAGGATTTATTTATATGAAAAAATAAATAAATCACAGTTTCAAACAATTAAAAAATGTTTTAAAAGCCTTCAAAAATCTAAAACTAAAAGTACATACTGATAACTTATGTAAAAAGTTATGTAAAAATCTACTGCCATAATCATCTTTGTTTTAAAATATTTTTTTTAATGAAAATGTTGGCCGTGTAAAGATGTGTCCCAGAAGTTTGTCAATTCTATCAGATTTCTACAAAAACATCAATTAATCTAGACTAGATTAGATTTTTAATAATTTTTAACTAGATATTGGACACCAAGATGGTGCCGATTCATTTCAAAGGAGTCACACATATGCCAAAAAAGTTTTGTGGCTTCTGGGTTTACTTCAGCAGTATGCGGTCCACTGAATATGCCCAGTAGTGTTTCTCTTGCTGGCACCGCCTGTGAGTCCCGCTCAGCTCAGAAACTCTACATTGTGATGATGTCACAGATTTTTAAATGGATTTTCTCAGCTCCAGGTAAGTTTTACCAATATGAAACCTTCTTGGATTTAAAAAAAAAAAAAAAAATACAATAGAAAGAGTCATAACTAAATTTGTTTTACAGACGTGAGAAAGATTGGCTGCAAGGCTGAGCAGCTTTCCTGGGGGCCTGGGTCAGCTTTATCCTGAGGACTCCTGTCTCATGTTGTGGTTTCCATGAAGGCAGTAATATGAAATAACTTCATTAAAGCCTGAATTCTTTTTTTTATCTGCAACATGTTAGTCTGCAGGTTTAAACTTGTGTCCTCTCACATAGTTGCTGATTAAAACTTAACTTCACCTCTGTCAGAGAAAAACCTGTCAAAAACTGCTGGACAGTTTGTAAGTTTGTAACCACTTAGTGCATGGAGGCCATCTAAGTGAGATGTGAGACACCAAACACTCATGTGACATATAGGAAAGCCAAATTTGTGAATAATTTCATCCATTTTACTGAATTACAAGATCCGGTTGGATAGAAATCACAAAATATTTTTGCTTGTTTGGAAAAATCAAAACTGAACTGGTTTTTCAATTTTCAACAAAGTGACTGTTTGGCAGAAGCAATTACCTCACATTAGCTGGACTGCATACTGTGGAGATGGCTGTGCATCACTGTAACATACACATACAACTCTCCTGTGGCATCTAGGTTTGTCTTTGAGGTAGTGACAGTTTGTTCTTTTTTTTCCATCTTTTTGGCTCCAAATGACAGTGAAGCAAAGCGAGATGCTGGATGGCTGTCTGGGCACATGAAAAAACAAAAAGCTTCACTTCTGAGCTACTGTGTCTTTTCCAGCTCTCAGAGTTCTCTTTTTCCTATTTCCTTTTTGATTGTGATCCTCTTTTGGGTCGTCCATCTGCATAGCCCAATAATCTGACCTGGGCTGATACGTAACCTGAGCCACGGCCAGGTCTCCAGATAATTGTTGTTCAGCTGGGACTTGTTATGCAAGACCTCTCTGCTTTATTTAATGTTTTACCAGAGTGATGATTTCATAAATATTCTGATTTGGAAAACACATTCATCTCTTACTTTCATAAAGCAGAAAAACTACAGCAGGGTTTACTAAACCAGTAAGGACATAATATAGTGTTTGTATGAAAACCCTAAACCTTTTTCTTGGATTAATTTCTAGGGGTTTACAAAAGAAGAGCTTTGCCAGATTAACAGTGTAAAGACAGGCAAAGATTGTTGGTAATCCCAGATAGTATAGCCACAGCTGCTGCTGTAGATACTGTAGTATACTGAATGTAGAGCAAGATATGAAAAAATATCACTTCAATGTTTTCCACATATGTATGACTGTTGGTAGGGTCTTTCAGTCACTTCCTTACCAGCTGGCTGTTGTTAGAGAAAAAATTCCAGAGGATGGTGTTGGTGCTCAGGTCACTGCCTGGCTCTGTGATGTATGAGGCCCTCAGCACCACCATCTGACCCTTGATCGCATCCATACTGGATTGGGGCATCTGGATCTGGGCCCATATCCCTGGATGGAGGAGGAGTAAAGGGGAGAGAAAGGAAAACTGTCAGTGTGATCCCTCTGCAAAGCGGGTCAGGGTTTTATCCATATTTATTGTAAGGCTTAATAAATCTGTATTTATAACAGCACTGAAAACAGTTCTTGCAAAGCTGACACAGTTGTAAACAGGTTTTGAATTTCATATTATGCCATTACTCATTCCGCTGTGGTTTCAATTAGAATTTCCGCTTTGGGGTTGTATGCCTCCACAAACCAGTTAAGTTGCAGTTACAGTTTACATCCATGTCTGAGAAAACATGGATGCTTCACACACATCTTCCCCCCAGCAGCACAGAAGATCTATACAATCAGCACAGTTTCAAGGTGGGCACCCAAGATTAGTGTCATCAATTCAGTATCTGACCAAATGTCTCCCTTTCTGTTCAGAAAAGTGTTTTTGCAGAACATTATGGTGTCACAAGCTGACCTTTGACCGATTGGATATATAATATCACCACTTCACCATTTTATCCTATTAGACATTTGTGTGAAATTTTGTAATAGTTAGCGTATGAATTCCTGAATTATGGCCAAAAACATGTTTTGTGAGGTCACAGTGACCTTGACATTTGACAGTCAACCACCAAATTCTAATCAGCTCATTCTTGAGTCCAAGCGGATGTTTGTGCCAAATTTGAGGAAATTCCCTCAAGGCCTTCTTGAGATATCACAAAATGAGACAGAGACTGACCCAAGATCACAGTGAACTTTGACCTTTGACCACCAAAGTCTAATCAGTTCATCTGTAAGTCCACGTAGATGTTTGTGCCAAATTTGAAGAAATTTCCTGCAGCTTTTCTCAAGATATCACATTCATGAAAATGCAACAGATGAGGTCACAGTAACCTTAAACTTTGACTTAATTCAAATCAGTTCATCACTGACTCAATGTGGATGTTTGTGCCACATCTGAAGAAAATGTCTTGAAGTGTTCTTGAGATGTCACATTCACTAGGATGCAACCTTGCACATGGATGCAAGGTTACATTGACCTTGACTTTTGATCTTTGACCACCAAAATCTAATCAGTTCATCCGAGTGAAAGTTTGTGACAAAATTTGAAAAAAACATCCTCAAGGCATTCTTGAGACATCTCACTCACAAGACAGAGACAGATATGGTCACAATGACCTTAACCTTTGACCTATGACCCCCCCAAAACTATTCAGTTCTTCCCTGAGTCCAAGTGAACATTTGTGCTAAATGAGAAGAAATTTCCTCAGGGCCTTCTTAAGATATTGCAATCAATGTTAAAGTTTTTTTGGGGGGAGGTTTTCCTTATCCGCTGTGAGGGTCCTAAGGACAGAGGGATGTCGTATGCTGTAAAGCCCTGTGAGGCAAATTGTGATTTGTGATATTGGGCTTTATAAATAAAATTGATTGATTGATTGATTGAATGGACAGATGGATGTATGGATGTACAGACATATGGAGGGACAGACAGCTTTTATTATGCCTCTGGCTATGGCTGTTGCCAACGCAGAGGCATAATAAAACTAGACACTTTATATGTCATGCAAAAACATCATAAGAACACATATTTGACACATCTGACAAGTTATGATCTGATCCCACATTATTCAGAAAAGTGATGAGGAGATTTGACATGCTATAAATGATAATAACGGCCATGCCAAGCCTTTCTGCAATCATAAAAATCATTACAAATGTTGCTCCTACCAACCAAAGTTGGGAGAATATCCATGCAGGTGAGCACTTTTGGAGGTTGAGTCTTCAAAATTCCACAAAACACATCTTCCAAGTTGATGTCTGTCATCAAGCTACTAAGTGGTTCGGTGAAAACACAGTTCAGAACAACAGTTTCTAAACAAGTTGGTCCAAGAAGTCAGTCTGTCAGGCTGCATGTCCACAGAGCTTACCATTTTTCATCTCTAAAAGATTTGATCCAAGGGAATTATATGGGACTTTATATGACGTTGACATTTGACGTTGACATGAGAGGAAAAAAATGCTGGGAGAGCTTCAGCAGGGCAGAAATCCCCTTAAAAAACACTCTTGTATTACAAGCATCAAAATATTCACCTATGTATTCACTGAAATCTCTACAGGCACAGTAGAAATAACCTTCAGAGTAGTAATTGATCAGAAAGCACACGACATACTCAAGGACACATATTGGTATCTGCTTCTTGATGCTATCCTCTTTGTCACTTGTACATACAATAATCAAATAAATATCTAAATATTCAACTTATTAGGAACTGTTCTTTACTTATCAGAGGAGAGGGATGGCTGGGGTGTGACTTTGTTTTTGTTTTTTTTTACCCTCCCAGAAGCCAAAAATATTTTATTATTCCTTGAGCCTCTCTGAGTAACTTGAGAAAAATTCACAACCCTCCTTCCACTATAAATTATTGTTAGTTTTTAAAACGTACCATTTTATGTTTGAAAACCTGGAGTTGAATAAAGCTTTGGTTTTTCCTTTTTGTTGTGCATTCCGCTTGGTTTGTGCAAATGTTTTTTTTTTTTGTTTTTTTTTCCGGTCATATTCTAAATGTAGAATAAAGAGATTTTGATGAAATATTACTATTTTCAGCTCAGATTTGGTTATGGTTTTTCTTGATGGAAGCATTTGTTCCACGTAATGTGTTCAAAGACTGTCAGAAATTTGAAAATCAAATGATAATTTCTGTTAATTTACAGTTTCTGGCTATGATAAATGGTGTCATTTTGGCAATATTTAAAGAAAACATACCTTGTTTTCTTTGAAAATGGGCGGTAAAAAATAAAATAAAATACAGCCATTTAAAGTGGTATGCCCCTCCCTTAAGCCAAAATTAAAAACAATACTCCCTCCTCAGTGCTTCAAAAATTATTTGACGTGCCTACCCATTTTTGCACCACCCCCTTCTCCCTTCTAAATAACAAACAGTCCCTTACAGATACTTACACTTTCCAATAATGACATGAATCCAAGTAAATCTTATTATTCCGTTTTGGTTTCCACAATCTGTGCTAAACCGATTAGGAGTGTCTTTAATAACTTGAATATTTAGTTTATTACTGCATTCAGTACCACAGACTCAAACTCTGAGCTACATGAAATGTGCTTGTGAATCCACCTGAGGCTGTTAAGTGACAAAGTAAGTAAAATTCATGTATCTGGAGCAGCCTGTAATGAACTACTCTGGGGCTCGCTGTCAGAGTAAACTGTATTGTGTATGTACGACCAGGGAGGGGCAGCAGAGAGCCAAAACACCAAGCTCTCTGCATGTTTGCATTTACACCTGCTGCTGAAAATAATTCCATAGGAGATATCCACTTCATGTGTCACTAGTCAGTAAAATTACCTATATTCATTCATGTACACTGTAACTGTGTGACAACACATTCGAATGAGATAGTGTTTGCTAATGCTCAGTAAAGATCACTGTACTTCATTTACTGTATGTAATTACTTCCTGTAAATATTTTTTTCTTGCGGCAATAAAGGGTTTCGAGATTGTCTCAACTGCCGGCCACTCCTTCCTTTGGTGAAAAATGATGCAGATTTGGATCATGTTTTCAGTAAACACAGAGCGTGCATCTGCACTTTTACTTCTCTGTCCATCCCAGCAACCATGACAGAGATAATCAGACAGAGATAGTATAAAGGATGGTGACTGACACACACACACACACACACACACACCTCTCCATCACACTACCCTCACATCACCTCTCTCTTGGTCTTCTCTTTTTCTCTCTCATCTCTGACCTTTCCACCTCTCCTCTAAGCAGGATTTATCTTTGTCTTTCAGTCCCTTCCCCAGAAATAAATATTCCTTTTAACAATTCCAACACTAAGGAAAGGTGAACCTGGGTCAGTTGTGATCAGCTGCACATGGCTGCCAGCTCTTCAGTGTGTGTATGTTTGTTCACCTGAAAGCATACGATGCAGAAATGTGGCAGGTGCATGCACATTTTTTAAAACTGATGAGATTTCTCTATGGTGTGTGTGCTAACCAGTGTGATTGGCATGGCCTTCATGTGAATACTAATGCAAAAAGATTGGAATCTGGCTAATGACAGCCTCATAAACACCATCTACTACACTGCACTCCAAAATGGTGATTTTAAAGCCACACAAGATTTTTAGACACATGCATTGAATACTGTAGTATCCTACAACACTGTACTGCAACAGGGAATAAACAGCAAGACATTCCTACTAATTGGTGCCATCGGGTGCTACCATTGTAACAAAAAAGAATATTTCTCCATGCACAGGAAGTGATGCAATCAAATGTAAGCACAAAAAGTCTGAAGTAGTGTTCTGTCTAGCCTTATCAGTGATAGTTGCACCTCTTCACTATATCTGCACTTGCTAGACACTACAAAGAAGACACTTGGTCTCCTCGTATCACGGTACATGGCATCTGGGTATTGAAGTCCTCAGTGTTCAAATAGTTGCCTCTGGCTTACTGCCATTTGGGGCCACCAGCTTGCAAAGTTCCCTAGTGTTGCTTCAAAGTCACAATGAAACAGCACTTTAGAAGTGTCCTGCTCGCTTATTCCAGTACATTAGGGTGGTAACATAGAAAATACTGAACCAGTAGGATATCAGCTAAAGAGAGAAAAACATTGATGTGGTGTGATTTTTAAGAAAGATTTTAAGCTCTTGTCACATAACAATGCAAAACCTTTGACATTTCTTTCACATTAAAGCTCTGATAACTACATTTTGATCACTTGAGGGCAGTGAAAACAAGCTGTAGACACAGCAAGTGTTTTGCCTTGCCCTGCCCTACTGTGCTGTGATTGGCTAGTACTTATCATGTCCATATGTCAAAATTGGACACAAGTAAAGGTCCAGACACACCAAACTGTCTTCAGTGAACTAGCAGTGAGGAAGGCCTCCTGCCGCGTCACCGTGTCTCAGCCAAAAGTTGCTCATGAGCAGGGACGGCTGGCCAATAGAGGGCGATAGGGCGCCGCCCCTCCTCAAGCCACAAAAGAAAAGAAAGATGATAATAAATGTATGATTATCATCATCATCATTATTGTCATATATACACACAATATATTAATTATTCTGATAATTTTCACTTGAAACAGCTCATCCTGCCTCTGAATATCCAATCAGAGGCAGTGTGAAGTCGCGTTCCGGCCCTCTGGGGCGATATCAGCCTGGCTGGAAATCGCCCCAACTCACTCTCATAGACCCCCATGTAAAATGCTTTTTTTTTCTAAATGCAATCTCTTTTTTTTCTCAATGCAATCTCTATGGGTTCCGGGAGGGCTTGCCCCAACGTGTTTTCGTCATACGTAAACCACCAAGTATCATTCATGTGCTCCTCAGATGGTCCGATTTCCCATGTAGGCAAGTCGTTCTTACTTCATTGTGTGTTCATGAGCGTTTAGGTGGTAATGTGGAGACATCATGGACATTACAAAGAAGATGTGTTGTATTTTATCACTCAAAATATTTAAAAAAACATGTCATCAACCGTTTCCACTGAAATATTGCTTTACGGTCGGAAACTCATTTTTCTGATTATTCCGACATCACATGAGGCAGCGCCACTGTGAAGCGGTCATATTCAAGATCAACATGGCTAACGATTCCAGCAGATCCAAGAGGCTTTTTAACCATATAGGTTAAAAAGAAACGACACATAGTGTGCCCAAATTCACACCTGTTTGTTCCTCTCCATGGATTTTCTCCGCGACCGTTGGCGAGAAGCCACGGATATTACATGAAACAGTGGAACTGCAGCTTTGTCGGACACTTGTCGGTAGTCCAATGTTTTCACAGCGAAAAAAAAATGATAAAGTTACACTAAAATTATGTATAACAGAGCTTTCATACAGCTTTGCACACACATTACTCTTGGATGGATTACTCACGAATGCAGGGTGGCACAGAAATTTGGCAGGAGCCGCCACTGCTCATGAGCACACATTCTGCACCTGCGTGAGAGGAAATAACTGCCCACACTAGCAGACAGCGGCAGTCTGTCATTCAAAAAGGGAAACCTGAAGACTGTCTTGATGCTACTGTTAACACATTAACAACACAATCCAATGTTGAAAGAGCAGAGCATAATTACCGTGTGCCAGTGAACAATAACACAAACCATCAGGAATCGTATCTGCTAAAGAGCTCAGAGTTTTAACTCTGTTTTGGTCTCAACCAACTCCTGAGGGAAATATCTGTTTCTTTAGCTGCTAAATGCTCCACAATGTGTAAGTGCTGCTGAGCACAGCAGGTTTTTGGAACTTTTTCCTCTTAAAACAGCTGCCTGCTAAGATGAGAGTGAACTGAAACAGTTGTGGCTGGACAGCTAAACAATGGGATGAAAACCATTAAATTTCCATAAAGTTGTGAGGAGCTTCTTATTCAGGTGATGATTCTTTCTACATGTATCACTATAAGAGACAACATTCACACTGTCACACTGGTTCCAGCATTGTCATCTGATAAATTATCATTAAAATACTGGTTAGAGCTCATTGTAGTAAGATTACAAACTTGTTTCTCCCTGGTGTTAAGAAAATTCCTCTGTAAGCTCCAATTTTAAATAATGTCTTTTCTATGCTTTTGTGGCAAAGCTGAAATTAGAACTGCAACAACGCACCACGTAAAGAGATCTCTACAGAGAGCAGGTGTAGGTATCAGCTTCTCTGGCACTGTGGATATAGATGGAGCTGGTAAGTGTCAGAGACGAAAGACAGAGAATGTGTATGTTATACAGGCACAAGATTCATGCCACTGAAATCATTGGGAAACAGACAAAATGAGACAGGAGATAGTTGAAAAAAGTAAAAAAGAACACTGGAAGAAGGAAATGTGTTGAAAAGTAGGAGAGAAGAAGGACAATATGTAGAATAGATTCATTGTGTCAATTTCACTCTAGGCCCCAAGAAGATTTGCTGCAGCAGTGAGAAGCAGACCTCTTGTCTAGAGAGGTGTTGACTGATGAATGGATGGTCGGATCAGTGGACATGTAAAGAGGCAGAAAGAGGCTTAAACATAAATGCAACGAGTAACTGTGGAACAGCTCTCTGATGATTGCAGTAAAACTGTAACAGACTCCACTGAGAGGCTGCTCGAAGTCTCTGGGAGAAGGTGGGATGGATGGATGGATGGATGGATGGATGGATGAATGGATGGACAGATGGATGTACAGACATAAAATAAAAATCTAAAAGAACATGTCATGAATGACAGCACAATCATAGACTCTTTAGATTCTTTAAGCAACAGCATGAAGGGTTTGAATGTTTGGACTTGTCTAATTCATATGAATCCAATTCTAAAAGAGTTTGACATTTTAGGCATTCTAGTACATTTCTTGTGGAGAGTTAAATGAGAAGATCAAAACCATAATTGTCTGTAGAATAAACATGAAGCTACAGACATCAACTGATTAGCTTAGTTTAGCATAACGACCAGGAACAGGGGGAAACAGCTAGCCTGGCTCTGACCAAAAAGTAAAAACATCCACCTACCAGCACCTCTAAAGCTCACTAACATGGTATATCTACTTAATTTAATCCTTACAAAAACCAAAGTGCAAAAATGGTAAACTGTGTTTTTTCTGGGGGTTATATGCTGGACTATAACATGACATGCCCTCTGTCTTTGTGCTGAGCTAACCTTCTCCTGATTGTAGCTTCCTAATTGACTGACAGATAGAGTGGTATCAATTTTATCATCTAACTCTTGGTAAGAAAGTAAATAAGCATATTTCCAAAAATGTTTAATATTTCTTTCAGTGATCCCTCTTCCACCAACACAGATCCCGTTCCCTTCATCTCTACCAAATAGTTGGTTCAGAACCCAAAAACCTGGTTCTTGAACAAAAAAAATAGCAGGTTTTCTTCATGGCATATTCTAAAGGTTAGAAAGAGAGGATGGAGGGGCCAATTAAGAAGTTGTAAAGAAGGCTTGTACAGTGGTCTCTTTATTAGTTGGTCTATGTCTGATTTTGTGGGTAAAGACAAATATATGTATAACAGAAAAAAAGATAACAGGTAATCAATGTAAATCTGCAATTTTGCTACTACTTTTAATTTCCCTTGTGCACGTGCAACGTCCTGTGTTGATGACACACCCTAAATTATAGTGCAAAATTGGTGGAAATAAGGGCTGGTTTGCTAGATAGCACTACAGCTCCAAGAATCCTGAACGGAACTGGTTCAAGAACCAGAGCTACTTTGGTGGAAATTTCGTGGGTATGTGGGATCAGGAGGACCTTAGAGGTTCCATTGTTGCTGATAAGTCCAGCTTTGCAATAATATGGTGCCTACTATTGTGAAAAAGAAAATGTAGTATTTTGTTCTAAAGCTGCAATTGGTGACTTGTAGTGTGCAAACAAGACCTCACAGCAGGGATCCCTCCCACACCAACATTTCATTGCGGAAAATGGGCCAAATCTTCAGCTCCTCATTAGTGTGGATGGGCTGCTCTTCATGATTTAGCCTGATCAGAAGGGTGTATTTTTTTTCCATAAAAATCTTGCCAAGTGCTGCTTTAAGAAGATTTCCTGACAGAAATCCTCCCTGATTCCGATGAGAGTGCACCCCACCGGGGAAAAGATGAATGAATGTATGGAGAGATGGAAAAATGGAGGGATAAATAGAGAAATGAAAAGGCCACATGAATCACACTCATAACATTCACTCTTCACTCTTAATTTGGTCAGTGAGGCTTAATCTTTCCCAGTGTGGCAGGTCTGAAATCCACTCTGCAGGCTGCATGACGATTGGCTTTAAATATTCCATGGTGACTGATGGCAGAGCAGATGGAAGCCAGTTCGTTCGGTGTGGAGAGAATGAAGGGAGTAATGAGGTCTACATGTCTCACACTGGAGGTAATGAGGGAATTTCACTAAGTCTGATTTAACAAGGTGTTTCATGGTTAGGTGGATCAGCTTTAATTCATCTTTATGTCTTTATACATAAGTGTGCACTTGTAACAGGACTTTACGTACGGCAGGGAGGTGGATATTTGGAAACATTGTCTTAAAGCAGTGGTTTCCAAACTTTTTAAACCACAGCACCCCTTCAAAAGATTTTTTTGTCATGGCGCCCTGCGCCACCCAACCCCCAGTATAATATGCATATATGTACACAGATCAATAACAGTTTGAACAATTTTTGATTTAATGTTGTCCTGTCAGACTGTGTTGAGGGCTTACATACAGCCCTGTCATTTCTTCCATTTTTCTGACTACTGTGCTCCTGAACCTTGAATTATCAGAGCTGTATATTAAACAGTGTTTTTAATACAGTGATTATTACCAGCTGTGACAGTCGGGCTGGAATCGTTTTCAACTTGTTAGTCTATGTGTGTATCCACATGGCTAGATGTGGTTCTATTGTAGCAAGAACTACCACAGAAGTGGTTTTGAGTGCCTCAGCAGGTGTTATGTCTGTCTGTCTGTCTGTCTGTCTGTTTGTCTGTCTGTTTGTCTGTCTGTCTCTGGACTTTGTCAATGTAATAGCTTAACAACTGTGCAAGATGCAGGCATGTACATTACAGGTGTGTAGTTCAGATCAAAGTGAAGGCTGAGTGAGAAGATGGGTGTGGTCCTAGCAAGGGCACTGGAAGTAGGGGGACAGGAAGTATGGAAGGAGCCACTGGCCCACCCGCTTTACGCCCCTGCCCCACATTTATTTTTTTTCAAAGGGAATTACACCCATTTTCAAAATGTTTTTGACAGTCCAAAAATATTATTTAACATGAGCAATTCCAAATCCAAAAACTAGAGTGGTAAAACTCAAATTTGTGATGTCATCAAGTATAAAGTGTGGAGCTGCTCCATAGACAATGAATGGTTAAAGATGCTGTAGATGACAATGACAGCATTCAGGGGAATGTTCTGAGTATATGGGTACATTTTCTGTTTTAGAACTGAGAACATTATAATCGAATAAGGGCCTGTGTACACATACCGTTTTTTTCTCAGCTGCAGCGTTTTTAGTTTTTTCCCGGTCATTCTGAGTGAGGAGAGAGCGTATGAGTCTGCCAGGAGAAAAAGTGCTGCGGTCAGTGTCTTTTTTTAGAGGACGTTGTCCGTTTTTTGCAACCCCTCTGAGCGCTTGAAGTTGAAAATCTCTGAACTTTTTAGAAAAACACCAGTGATGTCACTGCCGCTTTTTTAGCTAGGCTTCTATGTACCGTCACAGTCTGGACAGAAAAGCTCATTTTTTTGGGGAGCAGATCAGCTGGCAGACATTGGATGTTGCAGGTGAATGTTGCGCTTTTATAACCGTTTGCTTTGTAAGCTTGAAATTGACTGTGTCTACCCGCTGTTAATGTAGCTTTATGTTAGCTACCTCGCTGATGTTAGTGTCAAGATATTGTTACCTCCGCCAAAGGATTGTCTGCAAAATAACTCCAAAAGTTATGAACGGATTTTGATGAAATTTTCAGGAAAGGTGGATAATGGGACAAGGAACATATGTACAATTTTGGTGGTGATCGGTTGAAGCAAAGTGGATAAAATAATAAATAAGTCTATCGTCTGACAGCCTCAGCAGCAATTCCAATTTCTAAAGACGGTGAAAATAGCGCCATCTGGTGGCCGGAAAGCATGTCTTCTTCTACTTGCTAAATATTGTTGTAATTCTAAAGTTGAAATTAATATTCTGTGTTGGAAAAAAAGGAAAGTGAAAAATACAAAAAAACATATATTCTGTGTTGGTACAAAATAAAAACGACATAAATACACCAGTGTCTCCATGGTGAAGGCATATATAACCTAATAATGATAGTGATGCAAATAACCTAATTGTGATGCAGGCTGCAAAATCTGATGCAGAGGGGGAGGGAATATCACCTACTTGGCGGAGGTCTGCACTCTCTGAGTGCTTTTCTAGTTGTCTATGTGCAGCACGTCAATAAAAAGCACTGGAATTAGGCGCTTCCCAGCAACATTCTGTGGGTCTTCAAAAATCAGTCTCCCATTCTTTGTCTCTAGAGCAGCTCAAGATCTTATTACCTCCGCCAAGGAGGTTATGTTTTCGCCGGTGTTTGTCTGTTTGCAAAATAACTCAAAAAGTTCTGAACGGATTTTGATGAAATTTTCAGGAAAGGTTGATAATGGGACAAGGAACAGAGGATACAATTTTGGTGGTGATCGGTTGAAGCGAAGTGGATAAAATAATAAAATGGCGGGAAATCCGAGCTGCTTGGCGGAGGTCTGTGTTCTCCGAGTGATCTAGTTATTAATGGCATAATAAGTTTGAGGCTTACTTCTCTGGTTTCTGGATTTGAGAGAGTGTAGCCTGTGTTCACAAATGTTGATTGAACTTCCCTTGGCCATTCAAATGACATACTGGAATTCTTAATTTAGGTGGTGTTCCCCTTTACATTGTGGATCAGCCTTGTAGCTGGTGTGATTCCATCACAAGCCAATCAGGGATTGCATTGTAGTTGTTGACATAACATGCAGGCTGCTGCTTGCTGAATAGTTATGGTGGCTCCCGAAGCAAAAAGCTCTAAGGTTGGCAGAGCAAACACAGCAATATGTGAAGTTACTGCCGAAATAGAGTTGATAACAACAATCAAACAAAAACAAGAGTATACACTCATCACTTGCCAAGCTTCTGTGAGGAAAAGCCATTTTCGCCATACTTCTGACTGGATTTGGCAAAGGCTTGATTTATCAACTGGCGCCATTGTTGATGAGGAAGATGTTTCCCGGTGTTGTGTTACACTGATTGGCTGAAAGAGTTTGCCTGTCAAGGTGAGTACTCCTGCCCACTGGACGTGTTTGGGACAGCACTGAGTAAAGACTGATACAGAGCTCACATCATCAGGATGGTGTTACCAGGCTAGGTGATGCGGAAAATTATTAAAAATGATATGATGATCTTGCAGCACCCATGGCTTAAGGTAAAAATCTGACTTGGGAAAAGTGCTGGTACAGTAGTAAGTTATCCAATAGTACAGTTCAACAGGCCAGGATATGACACACACACTATAACTCTTTCAGTACAGTGTAGTTTACGCACGGTAAATATTTCCCAGAAGCAAAACAATAAGACTGGCTGGTAATTCACTGACAATGTAATCAGGCTGTTTCATTACAGCAACAGTAAAACTGAGCCGTTTCTTTGGAAAGCACGGCCACATGTTATTTATGCATCAGTGTATGTTAAATTCAGTGTTTTGAAAACAAAACAAAACAGCTCAATCTTGTATGTAGTTCAGGACTCTCAACAAATTGCAAATGTATGGGTAGGACATGAGGCCACATATCAGTGTTAAAACTGTTACCTAATGCCTTGATTGAGAGTATGAACCTAAAAGCCAAGTGTGTATTGTACACATGAGTTGGTTGGCATTCCTCTGAGCACTATGGAGGCACAACAGAGCCAGTTCTGTCCCTTGATGAAAAATAGTTTTCTGTGTGTGTGTGTTTCTGTATGAGCAAATCTCCTAATTACAGGAAACACTTCAGATTGAGCCTGTTTACTTCTACAGGCCTCACTGTAGATAAAGCAGAAGCTGAGCAGCCTTTGATGGGGGTGAACTTGACTAGCGTCTTTCATGCTAAAAAGATGGGTGGAGTGTCTTGGTCGCTTCCTCCGAGAGCGTTATCAGCCACTTTGAGTAAACTGCTGAAGCGAACGAGGGGGAGAAATACATTGGAAATGAGAAAGTCATAGGTAAAATGTTGTGAAGTTTCTTCCTACATTCTAATTTCAAAGACATCTGTTCATAATCCTAAATGGGAGGAAGAAGGTTCAGAAAAAAATCTACCTCTACAACAGCATCATTAAAGAATGAGAATAAAGAGATGACAGGATGAAAATAAGAGCGATAAAAGACAGAAGGGGAGGGAAGGATATAATCTGTATGA